>NC_084804.1:23851393-24178060 GCF_963583255.1 Pyrus communis | reverse complement strand
TCGTGTTCTTTTGTTTTGTTTTGCTCGAGGACTAGCAAAAGATAAGTGTGGGGGTATTTGATAGGAGCATATTCATGCGACTTAAATGGCTTGTTCTCGTACATTTACGTTATGTTTCTTTAGTTATTTTAGTACTTTAAGCTATTTTCGTGTGTTTGTAGGTCCAAAGGGCTAAAGGAGCAAAAAGATGCATTTTGGAGACTTTCGGAGCGGAAGGCATCGGAGCGGAAGGCATTGGAGCGGAAGGCAACGGCGCCAAAATTTGATGCGAGATTTATACGCACACAAATTAAACCCTCTTTTTGTCAAATTGTAGTGAAGTGTATAAGTAGGGATCGTTCTGGACCGGGGATTAGGAGGGATTGTTAATCACTTGGATTTGACTTAAAAACGTAAAAACACAATATAAAACACTATTTAATGCTCAAAGAAAGCAAAACTAAAAATAAGAAAGATTAAGACTAAGACTTCAACGAAATAGGGGGGAATTGGATTTGGACGAATTTAAACTAAAATGGATACTTGGAAACAAAACAAATTGTAAATATGGATTTGACGGAAATGAATGGATGGGAAGCTAGCTAAGGGGTTCATCTCCATACATGTTATACTTGCATAATAAAACGATTTCCAATTGCATTTCAATAAATCATTAATTCTCAACACTCCAAGTTAATTAGGTCCGCTTAAATTAACCGTCAAGTTTTCCTTAAGTTAATGAATTGGATGATTGCATACGACAACCCAAAGCATTCCTCACAAGTTCCCTACATGAATTGCATAATAGAGATACAAGCAAGAATCATTAAGTTCTTTGAAAACTATAAGTGTTGACGAGGCATTCGTTACTATGATTGCATGAAACTTATGCCAAGAATTCGTTTAACGCGATTGTTTATAAGCAACCTCCACTACTTGTGAATATAAGTTCATAACGATTAGGTGAAATTCACTTATATTCTAGCGTCAAATTCATGCATGAAAATTAAGTGTGCACTCTCAATAAACATACATAAATAGGTTATCAATAAAACAGTTAAACAAATTGAATTCACAACTTATGAAACGTAATTAGAAGTAATCAAATCAAAATGCAAGCATAATCATATATTTCGAATCACCCCCTAGCTAAAGGGGGGTTTAGTTCCTCATACAAAACAAAGAGAATTGAAATTAAACATTGAAATCAAAGAAACGACTCCTCTTCCATTCCACACTTCCATCCCCCAAACCAATTATCCCTAGACCTTATGCTACAATAAAGAGGAAGAGAAGAGAGCCTAAACGTTCATACAATTCAAGTTTGAGTTGTTGGAATGTTTAGGCGTTTCTTTGATTTCAATGTTTAATTTCATTTCTCTTTGTTTTGTATGAGGAACTAAACCCCCCTTTAGCTAGGGGGTGATTCGAAATATATGATTATGCTTGCATTTTGATTTGATTACTTCTAATTACGTTTCATAAGTTGTGAATTCAATTTGTTTAACTGTTTTATTGATAACCTATTTATGTATGTTTATTGAGAGTGCACACTTAATTTTCATGCATGAATTTGACGCTAGAATATAAGTGAATTTCACCTAATCGTTATGAACTTATATTCACAAGTAGTGGAGGTTGCTTATAAACAATCGCGTTAAACGAATTCTTGGCATAAGTTTCATGCAATCATAGTAACGAATGCCTCGTCAACACTTATAGTTTTCAAAGAACTTAATGATTCTTGCTTGTATCTCTATTATGCAATAAAGATTAAGACTAAGACTTAAACGAAATATGGGGGGATTGATTTTGGACGAATTTAAACTAAAATGGATAGATTGTAAAGAAAACAAATTGTAAATATGAAATTGACGGAAATGAATGGATGGTATGGCTAGCTAAGGGGTTCATCTCCATACATGTTACACTTGCATAATAAAATGATTTCCAATTGCATTTCAATAAACCATGAATTCTCAACACCCCGGGTTAATTAGGTCCGCTTAAATTAACCGTCAAGTTTTCCTTAAGTTAATGAATTGGATGATTGCATACGACAACCCAAAGCATTCCTCACAAGTTCCCTACATGAATTGCATAATAGAGAAACAAGCAAGAATCATTAAGCATCATGAAAACTATAAGTGTTGACGAGGCATTCGTTACTATGATTGCATGAAACTTATGCCAAGAATTCGTTTAACGCGATTGTTTATAAGCAACCTCCACTACTTGTGAATATAAGTTCATAACGATTAGGTGAAACTCACTTATATTCTAGCGTCATATTCATGCATGAAAATTAAGCGCGCATTCTTAATAAACATACATAAATAAGTTATCAATCAAACGGTTAAACAAATTGAATCCACAACTTATGAAACGCAATTAGAAGTAATCAAATCAAAATGCAAGCATAAACATATATTTCGAATCCCCCCCTAGCTAAAGGGGGGTTTAGTTCCTCATACAAAACAAAGAGAATTGAATTTAAACATTGAAATCAAAGAAACACCTAAACATTCCAACAACTCACACTTGAATTGTATGAACGTTTAGGCCCTCTTATCTTCCTCGTTGTTGTAGCACAAGGTCTAAGGTGAGGTTTGGGGGATTATGGAAATGGATGAGGAGTGGTGTTTGGATTATAAGGGAATGGATGGGAAGCTCACGGCTAGGGAAGGGAGAATGTGTTTGTAATGTGTTGTGTATGAAATGAGATGTGAATTGAATGAATGAATGCAAGGGTATTTATAGGAGTAGTGGAGGGAACATATGGCTATGTCATTTGTAGGTGAAGTAGGTGGATGTTGTAGGTGAAGTAGGTGGATGTTGTAGGTGAAGTAGGTGGATGTTGTAGGTGAAGTGGATGTTGTAGGTGAAGTAGGTGGATGTTGTAGGTGAAGTAGGTGGATGTTGTAGGTGAAGTGGATGTTGTAGGTGAAGTAGGTGGATGTTGTAGGTGAAGTAGGTGGATGATATGTTAAGTGATAAGTGATAAGTGATATGATATGTGGTTATGATATGATAAGTGGTTAAGTGGTGATGATAAGTGATTAAGTGATATGATATGTGGTGATGATAAGTGATAAGTGCATGTGGGTTAACTAATGAAGGAAATGCATGTGCAATGACAATGTGTTAGAATGGATGTGTGTTATGCATGGCATGATTGGGATTAGGAAAGGTTTAAATGTCCTAAAACTAAAGAGAACAAGGTTCCAACACTTTGGCTCCAATTAGGTCTTCAATTTCGTCCAACACTTTGGCTTCAAGCATAAGCTATCCGTCCTTAGCCCAAAAGTGCTCCAAAAGTCTCCAAAATGCATCTTTTTGCTCCTTTAGCCCTTTGGACCTACAAACACACGAAAATAGCTTAAAGTACTAAAATAACTAAAGAAACATAACGTAAATGTACGAGAACAAGCCATTTAAGTCGCATGAATATGCTCCTATCAGAATACGCATTACAACCAAATTATTCTTAATCAAAGTCCCTAACTATGGAATACGCATGATAGAGACATTCAACAAAGATCATTAAGTTCAACGGAAATCATAAACATCGACGAGGCAATCGTTACTATGGAATACGCATGAAACTTATGCCAAGAATTCGTTTAACGCGATTGTTTATAAGCAACCTCCACTACTTGTGAATATAAGTTCATAGCGATTAGGTGAAATTCACTTATATTTTAGCGTCATATTTATGCATGAAAATTAAGCTTGCAATCTCAATGAACATACATAAATAAGTTATCAATCAAACAGTTAAACGAATTGAATCCACAACTTATGAAATTCCAACCAAACGTAATCAATTCAAATTGCAAATATAAACATAGTTTCGAATCACCCCCTAGCTAAAGGGGGTTTAGTTCCTCATAACTTTGAAATCAAAGAAACACCTAAACATTCCAACAACTCAAACGTGAATTGTATGAACGTTTAGGCACTCTTCTCTTCCCTTCTCATACGTACAAAACAAAGAGAATTAAATTTAAACTTTGAAATCAAAGAAACACCTAAACATTCCAACAACTCAAACTTGAATTGTATGAACGTTTAAGCACTCTTTTCTTCCTCGTTGTTGTAGCACAAGGTCTAAGGTGAGCTTAAGGGCTTTAGGTGTATGTGGAATGGAGTAGGGAGTGGTTGGAGATGGAAGAATGAAGAGAAAATATGCAGAAAATGAAGTGGGACTCACGGCAATGCAATGGGTTTGTTGCTTGGTGTTTGTAACTGAAAATGTGTATGGAAGAGTAAGTGAATTTTGAGGAGTGTTGGATGCTTATTTATAGGTGAAATGGGGGAACAAAAGAGGGAATATTGCAGCTAGGAGGGGATGAATGATTATGGGTGCATGTGTTTGGAATAATGAAGGGGGAATGTATGTAATAAAACAACTAGGAAAAGTTATGAAAAGCTGGAAATGGGAGTGGGAACTCACGGCAAAGTGTTTTGGGGATGGTTCTTTGTGGTTGTGATGCATGTGATTACATGTGTTGATTGCTAAGGTGTGTGATGATGAGTGTAAGTGGAATAAAGAATGAATGAAGGCATGTGAATTAGGTGGGAAAGAGGTGGAAATGGAATGTTATGCAATGATAATGTCTTGTAAAGATACTAATAAATAATGCATGTAGGGTTGGGAAATAAAATCATAACTTAAAGGGGGAAGATTAAAGGGTGTTGAAAGGTTTTGCATGGCTTTGAAGTGATTGTGGATTGGGCTAGAGTTTAAGTACATGAAATGGACCCAAATTGCTCCCCCTTGCATGGCAAGGAATGGTGTTTGTGTTAAGCCCAAGGCAAGGTGAATGTAATTGGGTTAGGGCCATTGTTTTGTGTCTTCAAGTGCATACAAGGCCTTCAAATTCGTCCATCCTCTTGGCTCCATGGATAAGCTATCCAATCCATGCCCAAAAATGCTCCAAATGGCCTCAAAATGCACTTTCTTGCTCCCTAGGCCCTTAGAACCTAAAAACACACAAAAGAAGCATAAAGGACTAAAATAACGAGAGAAACATAACGTAAATGCACGAGAACAAGCCATTTAAGTCGCATGAATATGCTCCTATCAAATACCCCCACACTTAGCTTTTGCTAGTCCTCGAGCAAAACAGAATAAAAACAAATAAACAAAACGACACTAAACACGTAAAACACAACCTAAACCTTCCAACAACCGTCTTAGGGATTTCCAATGCACATGACAAGTTAAAAATCATCATTCTCACAGATTTTAGTCATCTTCACATTTAAGTACATTCTTAATCATAGTCACCATATACTAGTTCACAATTAAGCATTTAAAACCATGTTTTGAATGTAGTAACATGCCTTAGAGAATTTGCTCAATTCCTTACAAGATATGAACTCGATTCTCACTCAGATTTTCTGACTACACACCCTAAACTAGTTATATGTGAGAAGATTGATGTAAACATAAAAACGAACACTCACATATATGTATTTCAAAGGAAGCAATTTCTGGAGTTAATAAGCATGTTTAGATATGATCTCATGAATGGAATGCTACTACTTAGATGCGAGAACCAGTGACACCATAAGCTCATACCAAGTTCAAACTCCACAAAATGAAATACACAACACTCAAGATAGAAGTCAAGGGTTGTAACGGGGCTTGGGGTATGTGGATAACAAAGAAGGGATATGGAAAACAAAGGTTCTTAAAGAAATAGTGAGCAAAGCATTTGAATCAACTTAGAATTCACTTTTGAATGAAAACAAGGGAGAATTTAGACAATTTACGCCCAGAATTGGTGTTTTGGAACCTTTCTTCAATCACTTATTCTTTCATTTTTTTTTTTTTTCTTTTTTTTTTTTTTTCTTTTTTTTTTTTTGAATCTCAAAACATAAACACTTAAACATTCTCTCCCCCACACTTATTTTCTTTCATAATGTAACTCAAAAGGAATTCAATTAAGTCATGCTCACTATCTTTTAAGAACAAGGATGGGGATTGTCCTAAACTAGGCTAGGTGAGGAAAAAGTGGGTTAACAAAGAACATGGGCTAACACGGCTCAACGGGGGTACAACTTACAACATATACGAAATATGGGAAGTGAGGTTATTTGGCTATGGTGGCAACTACACAACTTCATCTTGAATATGTGTTATGCAAATCAATAACATGCTTTGAATGAAATGGGCATGAGTTCTAGCATTTGGAACTATATGATGAAACGCCTTCTAAGTAGTAACCAAGCAAAGAATAATGAGATCATACAACGACTTTAGAAAACAAGAAATCATAGATTATACTCTCCAAAGAACGTTATAGGCTCAAGTCTCTCAGGGTTGTAGCATTTGTTTGAGTTCTTTCCTTCAGGCATGTTACAAAAACTAAATTTTCTTTTATGATTGCATGTGAAGTCATACATTATAACCATAACCAAGCATATACCAAGAGTAAATCAAACTTTTCTCTATGTTAATAACTCTTTTTAACAGTCATGCAATTACAAACCAAATCCTTATTATTGTGTTGGAAGGTATCCTAAGACACAAACACACACACAAAAACAACTTTAAAACAACTCTTTTTGGGTTTTTCAAAACAATTTTTCAAATTTTTATGGGATTTTCGAATTTTTAAGACAAAACACACTAAAACAGTTTTAAAACAGTGAGAAACAACATGTGAAGTGATAGGTGAATAAATCCCACGAATTTGCATCAAATATACTTAGTTACCCCCCCACACTTAAATCAAACATTGTCTTCAATGTTTTAAGCATAGATTCACACAAAGCATAAGTAAATACACAAAAAGCACTTAAACATACTAAACATGGCATAATGTAATTAACAAAGAGAAGAGTTTAGAGACGCAAATCTGGTTATAGAGTGTAAATTCCATCTTCTCCTTGGTAATTGCATTGAGGCTTTTGATCTTTGTGATTCCACAGGCTTACTCTTGAACTGGTTTCTGCCCATCGTTGATTTTCCTTTGTGCTACTTCTTGAACTGGGCAGCAGGATGGTTCTTTTGGTCTCCCCCGAAGGTCTGAGCTTATCCCTTTTATCTGTTTCTTTGTTCAATCTTTCCAATTCGTATTGAAAAGGGTTGGAGGATAACTCAGCCTATGTTTGTCTCCACATGCTTCAATGTATCATTTGCACTTGCCTTACTCGCTCCCCTTTGCAGAAGTGGTCCCTTCTCCGGAAGTGTATCAACCGTTGAAGATGACTACTCGAGAGCAACGCTAGGTAAGCAATCAGGAATAGATTCCAGGCAGTTGGCTCCAGAACGGAAGACTGACTCCAAGTGCCGGCTGATTGCTTGTTTTACTTTGCCATGCGAGTAAGAACAAGGACAAAGAAAAAGACAGGGAAAGAGCATGATATGAGATACTTTTGCTTTTGACCTTGATGATATGAGATACCTTTGCTTTTGAAGAAGCGGTGAATGAATCAGCACATGTATTTGTTGTGCTGTTTCCTCCTGGGTATCATCTTTGGGGAAGAAGAAAGAATTGAGTCTTTCGAAAGGCTTTGCTAGGAGTACGCCCTCAGAGGTGAGGGAGAGTTGGGCATTTTTCTTCAGGTTTGCCCTGCCATAAAAGACGAAGGTCGACATATATAGAGATAATATCAAGTGGTGGTATTTTTTACCTTTGTCGACAAACGTTTTGATCCCGCAAATCTGGCTTTTTGAAATAGTGGCGCCTCTTCGATCTCTGAACACGCCTCTTCGATTTCTGAACACGCCTCTTCGATTTCTGAGCAGGCGCCCCTTCGATTTCTGAACGACGCCCCTTCGCTTTCTGAACGACATGTGGTAGTGCAGATGCGGCTCCTTTTGACAAAGCTGCACGCGTCTTCTGAAAAGCAGAGAAAGCGTCGCCGAACTTTGCGCTTGTCGGCTAAAGACGTGTAATTGAGATGATGGCCTCCACGTGTTATCAGCTTTGTCAGATATCTTTTGACAAAGCTGAATGCGTTTTCTGAAAAGCCGCGAATGCGTCGTCGAAATTTGCGGAGGAAAATCCGGATCTCTGAATCGGTGGACGCGTCGCCATGGCTTTTTATGGAGCTATCGATCACCCCAACAAATACACTCTGAAGAAATCCCATTCTTGAAAAATCGACTCCGGCCCTTTGAGAATTAACTCCATCCACCCCTTGAACACTTTTGAAAAATGGCAAACTCATCGAACCTTAGCTTGGAATTGAGCCTTAGCAGTGATGCGGGCGCGCCGCGTCAAGGTAACGTATGGCGCCCTTCTTTCTTTTCTTCTAACGGTCCTCTCACAGGTGAAGACTCCGTGATGCAGGACGCCACAACAGCTACAATAGTAGCTAGGAACCTCCTCACTCCGAAAGATAGTAGGCTGCTGTCAGGACGGTCCGATGAGTTGGCCGTTCAAGAGTCCCTCGCACTTAGTGTTCAGTGTGCGAGTTCTGTGTCCAACATGGGCCAACGCCTGCTTGCCCGCTCCCGTCAGGTGGAATCATTGATGGCAGAGGTGGAAAGTCTCAAGCAGGAGATCCAGCAGCTGAAGTATGAGAATAGAAGTTTGCACGTGCTTGCAAACAACTATTCGACGGGCATGAAGAGGAAGCTTGATGAGCTGCAAGAGTCTGAAGGTCGGATTCACAGTGACCGTCAAAGGTTTTCGTCTTTCCTCCAGAGGCACCTTTTTCCTGGCTCATCCAGCGCTTGGCCAAGTATTGAGGCCTGGAATGCTCTATCTTCGATGCCTTCTGTTCCTACGCCTTCCGCTTCAAGAGTAAAGCCACGTAGTGGGGCCTCAAGCAAACACCCTTTGTGAAGCACCATCTTTCTTTGTTTAGCAGTGCCTATCAATAAATCAAACATTTTCTCAATGTTACAATCATAGACTCACACAATTAATAAACAAACAAACAATAACAACTAAACAACCTAACAAGGCAGAAACGAAATAGCAACAAAGAAAAGAAATTTTTTTTTTTTTTTTTTTTTATCAAATTTTCGGAGTTTTATACCAAGACACTATAAAACACACTAAAACACTCTAAAAACGCTTAAAACATCAAGAAACAACATTCTAAGTGAAAGGTGAATAAATCCCACGAAATTCATGCAAATACAAATTGTTTACCCCCCCCACACTTAAATCAAACTTTGTCCTCAATGTTTTAAGCAGAAAGTCACAACAGAGCAAGCAAATAAACAAATTCGAGAAAGAAAGCAAAGTAAAGGCAGTAAAGAAAAAGAAAGGAATAAAAATAAGTCTCTTAAAGGGGTTTCCAAGTTCTTCTCTATTCGGATGCATGGGTTGCCTCCCACGAAGCGCTTTCTTTTACGTCTTGCAGCCGGACGGTACCTCCGTTTAAGCTTGACTAGGTTCCACGGCATGGAGGGGTACCTCCTCCACGACATGCTCCTCAAACATCTCGTAATAGGGCTTCAATCGATGCCCATTCACTTTGAATTCTTGCTGCATCCTTGAACTTTTGATTTGCACTACACCATGAGGGAAAACATTAGTAACAACAAACGGGCCAATCCATTTAGAACGCAACTTACCAGGAAACAAACGTAGGCGAGAGTTAAAAAGTAACACTTTCTGCCCAACTGTGAAGGTCTTGGTTCGAATCATTTTATCATGGAATGCTTTGGTCTTGGCTTTGTACATCCGGGCATTCTCATAGGCTTCATTCCGAATCTCCTCAAGTTCATTCAATTGGAGCTTCCTATGAACTCCCGCTGCATCTATGTCCATGTTGAAAATCTTCACGGCCCAATGTGCCTTGTGCTCTAACTCTACGGGCAAATGACATGGCTTACCATAGACGAGCCGAAAAGGTGACATCCCAATGGGTGTTTTGTATGCCGTACGATATGCCCACAGTGCATCATCTAAACGTAAGCTCCAATCCCTCCTTGTTGGTCCAACGGTCTTCTCCAAAATTTGTTTGATTTCTCGGTTAGACACCTCGGCTTGGCCATTTGTTTGAGGATGGTAAGGTGTGGAGACCTTATGGTTGACATGGTACTTTCTTAGCAACGCCTCAATGGTCCGATTGCAAAAGTGAGACCCTCCATCACTTATGATTACTCTCGGCATTCCAAACCTAGCAAAAATGTTAGTTTTCACGAAATCTGCAACCACCTTAGAATCGTTAGTACGGGTGGCTTTTGCTTCCACCCATTTAGAAACATAATCAACGGCTAGCAAGATATAAGTGAAACCATAAGATGGAGGGAAAGGGCCCATGAAATCAATGCCCCAAACATCAAAAATTTCAACATTAAAGACAGGGGTTTGCGGCATTTGGTCCTTGGTACCTATGTTACCCATTCGTTGGCAACGATCACAAGACATACAAAAGGTTCTAGCATCCCTAAATATAGTCGGCCAATAAAAACCACACTCTAGAACCTTGAGGGCAGTGCGTTGTGTGCCAAAATGACCACCACATGCATATGTGTGACAAAAGTTTAGAATTGAGTGAAATTCAGAATCATGCACACATCTACATACAATTTGATCTGAGCAATACTTCCACAAATAAGGGTCATCCCAAACATAGAAACGTGCATCATTTTTAAGCTTATCACGTTGGTGCTTGTTTAGTTCATTTGGAATTTGTTTAGCCACCAAGTAATTCACTAAATCTGCATACCATGGTTCACTTACCTCAATGGATAGCAGCTGCTCATCGGGAAAAGTTTCAGGGATAGGTACGGCATGTTCATGCTCCTCGTGGATCATTCGGCTTAAATGGTCAGCCACTACATTCTCGCTTCCTTTCTTATCCCGGATTTCAATATCAAATTCTTGAAGAAGAAGAATCCAACGGATAAGCCTCGGCTTTGCTTCCTTTTTCGTGAGCAAGTACCTCAAAGCTGCATGATCAGAATAAACGATTACTTTAGTACCAATTAAATATGAACGGAATTTATCTAAAGCAAAAACCACAGCTAGAAGTTCTTTTTCCGTCGTGGAGTAGTTCAATTGGGCATCATTGAGAGTCCGAGAGGCATAGTATATGACATGCGGCCGCTTGTCTCTTCTTTGTCCTAGAACAGCTCCTAATGCATAGTCGGATGCATCGCACATGAGCTCGAACGGAAGGCTCCAATCTGGAGGTACAATAATGGGGGCCGAGACTAGCTTCTCCTTGAGTTGGTTAAATGCCGAATTACACTCTTCATCAAACTTAAATGGCACATCTTTTTGAAGCAATCGGCAAAGAGGGTTGGACATCTTGGAGAAGTCCTTGATAAAACGCCTATAGAACCCTGCATGGCCAAGAAACGAACATACCTCTCTAACCGAAGTAGGAGAGGGTAAGTGACGTACAAGGTCTATTTTCGATTTATCTACTGCAATTCCTTTTTCTGAAACAATATGTCCTAAAACTATACCTTGTTTCACCATAAAGTGACATTTCTCCCAATTCAAGACAAGGTTAGTTTCAACACATCGTTTCAAAATTAAGGTCAGATTATCCAAGCAATTATCAAATGAACTCCCAAATACACTGAAATCATCCATGAAAACCTCAATGATCTTTTCAACAAAATCGGAAAATATACTTACCATACACCTTTGGAAAGTGGCCGGTGCGTTGCATAAGCCAAATGGCATGCGACGATAGGCAAATGTTCCAAAGGGACATGTGAATGTGGTCTTCTCTTGATCATCCGGGGCTATCACAATTTGGTTATATCCAGAGTATCCATCAAGAAAACAGTAAAAAGCATGACCGGCTAACCTTTCGAGCATCTGGTCGATGAATGGCAAAGGAAAGTGATCTTTCCTAGTCATGGCATTTAGCTTCCGGTAATCGATACATACTCGCCATCCAGTCTGAATGCGTGTAGGCACGAGCTCATTCTCATCATTCTTGATAACAGTTACTCCGGACTTCTTGGGAACGACTTGAACTGGAGAGACCCAACGGCTATCGGAGATAGGGTAGATCACTCCGCAATCCAAAAGCTTGATTATTTCCTTCTTCACCACTTCCATCATCGGAGGGTTGAGACGGCGTTGAGCCTCTCGAGTTGGTTTAGCCCCCTCCTCAAGAAGTATACGGTGCATGCATGTGGTAGGGCTTATTCCTTTAATGTCGGCCAAAGTCCACCCTATGGCCGTTTTGTGCTCTCGCAGCACCCTCACAAGCTTCTCCTCCTCCATTGCCGTGAGACTTGATGAAATGATGACGGGCAATGTTTCGCTTTCTCCCAAAAACACATACTTCAAATGGTCCGGCAACGGCTTAAGTTCAAGCGATGGTGCCTGAACAACAGAAGGTAGCATCTTAGTGGAAACTGAATTGGAAAGTGAGAGTGGAACCTTACCATATTGTTGTGGCAATGACTCAAGGGCTGCCACAACCTCAATTATTTCTTCACTAGAACCCATTGCAAAGAATTCCTCCTCCTTGCCGTGGCCTTGCATTGGCCCAAATCCTTCATTTTTGCGCTCTATGGCCTTAGTGATGGTTGTTTCCAGGGCGTCCTCGTTCAATTCTTCAAGGTATACCTGCGCCAAAGAATCGATAACATCAATGGAAAAACAAGAATGGTCATCAACGGGATATCTCATAGTTTCAGAAATATTAAAATCAATCACTTCCCCATCGAATTCCATTGTCAAGGTGCCTTTGTATACATCAATCTTTGTTCGGGCCGTCTTCATGAATGGCCTACCAAGGAGAATCGGCAAAGATGTAGAATGGGCTGAATCCTCCATGTCTAGGACGTAGAAATCAGCTGGAAAAATTAAATGGTTCACCTGCACAAGCACATCTTCCAAAACTCCTTTTGGATACGCGTTAGAACGATCGGCCAATTGTATAATTACACCATCTTGTTTTAATTCACCCAAATTCATAGATGCATAAATAGAATAAGGCATGACATTTATGGATGCACCTAAATCAAGCATGGCATGTTCAAAACGATTATGTCCAATCACACAAGGAATCGTGAAACTACCGGGGTCTTTGCACTTGGTAGGCAGTTTACATTGCAAAACAGCGGACACATTCTCGCTTACCTTCACTACCTCTTTGTTTGTCCTCCTTCTCTTTGTATTGCATAGGTCCTTGAGGAATTTAGCATACTTTGGAACCTGTTTGATTGCATCGAGAAGCGGTATGTTCACTTGCACCTTCCGGAACGTTTCAAGAATGTCCTTCTCGCTTTCTTCCTTTTTTTCTTGCATGAACCTGCGAGGAAAAGGTACATTGGGCAGATTAGGACGTGAAGTACATGAATTTGAACTTAAATTACCTGATTTGGCCGAGTTAGGGTGATCTGCCTCAGGTTGTGTCTTCTCTTCATCTACTTTCTGGGCAGATTTGGGATTGTTTGGCTTGGTCCCAACTTCTTTTCCACCCCTTAGGGTGATGGCCTTGGCGGATTCGAATCCTCCCTTTGGATTGACTGTGGTTGAGCTAGGAAGCTTTCCTTGCTCTCTAATCTGTCCAAGGAACTCAGAAATCTGCCCTATTTGTTTCTTCATATCCATCATCTCCTTCTCGTTATTTTCTATCCGGTTGTTTTGATTTTGCAACCCCTGCGAAATAGAGGTTAGTAATTGCATAGCTTGATTACTTTCCAAAGACGTACCTGAATGAGATGATGCCGAAGGTTGTTGGGATTGTTGGGGTGCATACGGCTTGGAATAAAAACCAGGGGGGTTTGGCCTAAATCCTCCTTGTTGGGCAGCTTGTTGTGGCTCCCTCCATTTGAAGTTTGGATGGTCCCTCCATCCGGCATTGTAAGTGTTCGAGTATGGGTTGTTTTGATTTTGTCCTTGGAAACCAATTGCATTGGCAGATTCCCAACCACCATTCTCGATTAGTTGAGGGCACTTGTCGGATGGATGCCCTTGAATTGAGCACACGCCACAAACTTGGTGTTCTTGTGCTTTTGGACCAATCACAACCTGAGAAACAAGAGAATTAAGATTAGCAAGTTGTGATTGAATTTCAGAAATAGCACTCACCTCATTTATACTTTGTTGCCGTGGGGCTTCCCTTTGGCCCACTCCTTCATATTGTTGAGCGTTGAGCGCTCGGTTGGCTATGAGAATCTTGGCATCCCTTGGTGTTTTGTCCACCAATGCTCATCCCGCTGATGCATCAAGCATTTGACGTTCGATAGGAAGGAGGCCCTCATAGAAATATTGAAGGAGAAGTTCCTCCTTCATTTGATGTTGAGGACATGAAGCTACAAGGCCCTTGAAGCGCTCATAATAAGCCGGGAATGTCTCACCATGATTCTGTTGAATACCACTAATTTTCTTCCGTAGGAGAATCACTCTCGAAGTAGGGAAGAATTTCTCCAAGAAAGCACGCTTCATACTCTCCCACGAAGTCACAGTTCCCGGGGCTAGTTCGTAGAGCCAATCTTTGGCCTTGTCCATAAGTGAAAATGGAAAGGCCTTCATCTTCAATATACTCCCATCCACATTGACGGGGGTCATGCTCGAACAAACCACCTCGAACTCTTTCAAGTGTTTGTTGGGGTCTTCCATAGACAAGCCATGGAACTTCGGAATATGGTGTAACAAACTGGATTTGAGTTCAAATTCCTCAGTCTTCCCCTCTGCAGCCGTGGGGTATTGGATACAAAGAGGCAATGCATTATCCAAACCCGAGGCCGAAAGCTCCTTGATGGTTCTATTATCTGCTGCCATGGCTTGTTCTTCTTCAAAAATCTGATCCGTGGGCTTTTCTTCTACACCTACTTCGTCTTCTTCAAGCCCAGGTTGTGGTGGAGGTTGTGGTGGCTCTTGTTGACTCCTCGTTCTCCTCAAAGTGCGTTCAAAATCACCGTCAAAGTCGGAGATGTTCTCTATAATAGGCCGAGAGCTACGAGTCATACACAGTACCTAAAAAAACAAGGAAACAAACAAACTAAGAATCTGAAATAAGAATGCACGAAAAACAAAATATAAAAATAAAGACAAAGGATTAGCAAAGTTGCTAATCCCCGGCAACGGCGCCAAAATTTGATGCGAGATTTTACTTGACACTCAAATTAAACCCTCGTTTGACAATTGTAGTAGAATGGATAAGTGAGGGATCGTTCTAGACCGGGGATTAGGAGGGCTTGCTAAAACCTTCTAAATTGACTTAAAAACATAAAAACTAAATTAAAATACTCTTAACAAGACTACTATGACTCAGAAAGGCTTTGAAAAACTCAAATTGTCTAAAACAATCAAATTGACTCAAATAGAAGCTAGAACTTGATTTAGACGAATTTGCAATTGTTTATGACTCCAAAAGCTTAAAGATACAAAAATAAAACAAATACGAATGATTAAGACTTAACAAAATAGGGGGGGGGAATTGTGTTTGGACGATATTAAATTAAAAAGACAGAATATAATTAAAGGCAAAATGTAAATATGAATGTGATAAAAATATGGATGATGGAATAGCCAAGGGGTTCTTCTCCACACATGTTACACTTGCAAAACAAAATTGATTCTCAGTTGGTCTTTCGATAAGTTGTGAAACTCAATGCTCCAAGTTAATTAGATCCGCTTAGATTAACTTTCAGATTTCCCTAAATTCGTTGGATTGAATGGAATACGCATTACAACCAAATTATTCTTAATCAAAGTCCCTAACTATGGAATACGCATGATAGAGACATTCAACAAAGATCATTAAGTTCAACGGAAATCATAAACATCGACGAGGCAATCGTTACTATGGAATACACATGAAACTTATGCCAAGAATTCGTTTAACGCGATTGTTTATAAGCAACCTCCACTACTTGTGAATATAAGTTCATAGCGATTAGGTGAAATTCACTTATATTTTAGCGTCATATTTATGCATGAAAATTAAGCTTGCAATCTCAATGAACATACATAAATAAGTTATCAATCAAACAGTTAAACGAATTTAATCCACAACTTATGAAATTCCAACCAAACGTAATCAATTCAAATTGCAAATATAAACATAGTTTCGAATCACCCCCTAGCTAAAGGGGGTTTAGTTCCTCATAACTTTGAAATCAAAGAAATACCTAAACATTCCAACAACTCAAACGTGAATTGTATGAACGTTTAGGCACTCTTCTCTTCCCTTCTCATACGTACAAAACAAAGAGAATTAAATTTAAACTTTGAAATCAAAGAAACACCTAAACATTCCAACAACTCAAACTTGAATTGTATGAACGTTTAAGCACTCTTTTCTTCCTCGTTGTTGTAGCACAAGGTCTAAGGTGAGCTTAAGGGCTTTAGGTGTATGTGGAATGGAGTAGGGAGTGGTTGGAGATGGAAGAATGAAGAGAAAATATGCAGAAAATGAAGTGGGACTCACGGCAATGCAATGGGTTTGTTGCTTGGTGTTTGTAACTGAAAATGTCTATGGAAGAGTAAGTGAATTTTGAGGAGTGTTGGATGCTTATTTATAGGTGAAATGGGGGAACAAAAGAGGGAATATTGCAGCTAGGAGGGGATGAATGATTATGGGTGCATGTGTTTGGAATAATGAAGGGGGAATGTATGTAATAAAACAACTAGGAAAAGTTATGAAAAGCTGGAAATGGGAGTGGGAACTCACGGCAAAGTGTTTTGGGGATGGTTCTTTGTGGTTGTGATGCATGTGATTACATGTGTTGATTGCTAAGGTGTGTGATGATGAGTGTAAGTGGAATAAAGAATGAATGAAGGCATGTGAATTAGGTGGGAAAGAGGTGGAAATGGAATGTTATGCAATGATAATGTCTTGTAAAGATACTAATAAATAATGCATGTAGGGTTGGGAAATAAAATCATAACTTAAAGGGGGAAGATTAAAGGGTGTTGAAAGGTTTTGCATGGCTTTGAAGTGATTGTGGATTGGGCTAGAGTTTAAGTACATGAAATGGACCCAAATTGCTCCCCCTTGCATGGCAAGGAATGGTGTTTGTGTTAAGCCCAAGGCAAGGTGAATGTAATTGGGTTAGGGCCATTGTTTTGTGTCTTCAAGTGCATACAAGGCCTTCAAATTCGTCCATCCTCTTGGCTCCATGGATAAGCTATCCAATCCATGCCCAAAAATGCTCCAAATGGCCTCAAAATGCACTTTCTTGCTCCCTAGGCCCTTAGAACCTAAAAACACACAAAAGAAGCATAAAGGACTAAAATAACGAGAGAAACATAACGTAAATGCACGAGAACAAGCCATTTAAGTCGCATGAATATGCTCCTATCACTTACCTTCTCCAACTTCGGTTAGAGAGGTTCGTTCTTTTCTTGGCCATGCAGGATTCTATCGTAGGTTTATCAAAGACTTCTCAAAAGTTGCACAACCTCTTTGCCGTCTCCTACAAAAAGAAGTGGCGTTTAAATTCACCAAGGAGTGCATGGCTTCATTCAATCAACTCAAGGAGTTGTTGACCACGGCACCAATCATTGCTCCCTCGGATTGGAGTCTCCCCTTTTGAGTTGATGTGTGACGCCTCTGATTATGCTCTAGGGGCTGTTTTAGGGCAAAGAAAAGACAAGAGGCCGCATGTCATCTACTATGCCTCACGGACGTTGAATGATGCACAACTAAATTATTCTACAACCGAAAAAGAACTCTTGGCTATTGTATTTGCATTAGATAAGTTTAGATCATATCTTCTTGGTACTAAAGTCATTGTTTTCACTGACCATGCAGCCTTGAGGTATCTTTTCAGGAAAAAGGAGGCCAAGCCAAGACTCATTCGATGGATGCTCCTACTTCAAGAGTTCGATCTTGAAATTCGAGACAAGAAAGGGTGTGAAAACGTGGTGGCTGACCACCTAAGTAGAATGGTGCGTGAGGAAGAGCCTATTCCCATTTTAGAATCATTTCCCGATGAGCAACTTCTGTCCATTCAAGTAAGTACCCCTTGGTATGCCGATTTGGTCAATTATTTGGTATCTCGACAAGTTCCTAGCACCCTCAACAAATTCCAACGTGATAAACTTAAAAAGGATGCTAGATTTTATGTTTGGGATGACCCCTACTTGTGGAAACATTGTCCAGATCAGATTATAAGGAGATGTGTGCATGAATCAGATTTTCATTCAATTTTAAGTTTTTGTCACACATATGCTAGTGGAGGTCATTTTGGCACCCAAAGGACAGCTTTAAAAGTTCTTGAATGTGATTTTTATTGGCCTACTTTATTTAAAGATGCAAGAACCTTTTGTTTAGCTTGTGATCGATGCCAAAGGACAGGTAATATAGGCCAAAGAGACCAATTGCCGCAGGTACCCATTTGTGTTGTTGAAATTTTTGATGTGTGGGGAATTGATTTTATAGGTCCGTTTCCTTCATCTTTTGGTTTCAATTACATATTGCTTGCCGTTGATTATGTTTCAAAGTGGGTTGAACCGAAAGCCACTCGAACTAATGATTCTAAAATTGTGGCAGATTTTGTGAAAACTAATATCTTTTCAAGATTTGGAATACCTAGGGTGCTAATCAGTGATGGGGGGTCTCATTTTTGTAACCGTACCATTGAAGCCTGATAGGAGCATATTTATGCGACTTAGTTGCTTGTTTTCGTGCATTTATGTTATTAGTTCTTAGTTATTTTAGTTCTTTAAACCTCTTTTGTGTGTTTTCAGGTTCATAAGACGTATTTTGGCAAAATGATGCATTTTGGAGCCTTTTAGAGCAGTTTTGGGCTTATTATGGATAGCTTGTATATGGAGCAAGGTGGATGGACGAATTTGGAGTCAAAAGAGGTTAGAAACATGCTACAAATCAGAAAAGGAAAGTTCATGACAAAGAAGATAAGGAAAGTGCAAGAAAAGAGGAAACATTATCCAAAACCTTATCCAACCTTATCTTATCCAAACCTTATCCTATCTTGTCCTAACCTAATCTTGTTCCACCTTAATCCTAGCTACAAGTGGACCTAAAAACCTAATTTCTAGAGGCCCTATCTGACCCTAAAAGGGTGCCACACCTTTCCCTCTTTTATGCCTTCTAGAATACCCAAAATCAGCCATAAGACACTTAGTTTCTAGAAGGCCCAATTTTGGACGAAAATTCTTAACCTATTTCTAATTGGATTCTGATTTTAATTGGCCCTTTTTCTCTTGGATTTGGATTGTGTAAGTCCATATCTGAAACCAATTGGGCTAGGACTTAATTCCCAAACCCATGCCGCAACTTAGGGGCCCAAAAACACTTGTATCAGCTAGGTTAACCCTAAATCTGTTTGCTAGGGTTTCGGCCATGCTATATAAATATACCCATTAGTGTGCCGCACCCCCCAACACATAACCTACGCAGCCATTCATCATTCATCACAGAAATTCGTCCAAAAACACCCTAGGGCAGAAAAACACCCCAAAACACCATTCTAGCGCCCAGAAAATACAAGCAGCCGCTCCACCTTCTTCCACCTCTTTGCCGAGTTCTCCACCACCTTCCAACCATTAAACACCCATCCACACTCAACCTACACCCCTTGCCGTGCCTCTACACCACCCAAAATCCATTCTACATCATCAAAACAGCCCAGAAACCATCATCATCCAATCTGCCGCAAGCAAAGGAAAGGAGACAGTTTCACACAATTGTTTGGCTCTTCATTCTGAGTTGTTGAACAATTTTAGGTGTATTCTATCTTAAATTTCAATGTTTAATTCATGTAATCTTTGTTTTGCTTTGAGAATGATTGGCTAAATTCGTTTTGGCTAAGGGTGTATTCGAAACCATGATTATATATGTGAATTAAGTTGATTACTTCCAGTTATCGTTGCATAAGTTGTGAATACAATTTGCTTAACCGTTTGATTTAGAACTTATTCTTGTATGTTGATTAAGAGTGCACGCTTAATTTGCATGCTTGAATTTGGTGCTAGGATATAAGTTTGTTTCACCTAATCGTTATGCATTTATATTCACAAGTAGTGAAGGTCCCTACTCGCGATCATGTTAAGTAGATTCCTGGCAAGAGTATCATGCTTTTCATAGTTACAAATGCCTTGTCGATGCTTATGATTTCCAAAGAACGTAATGATTCTAACTTATGTCTTTATCATGCTGTTCATATAGAGAATTTGTTAGGAATAATTTGTTTGCGATGCATATTCATCCAATTCAATGATTCTAGGGAAATCTGAAGGTTAATTTAAGCGGACCTAATTAACTTGGAGTGTCGAGGTTCATAACTTATTGAAGTGATAACTGGAAATTGATTTACGTTGCATATATTTCATGTGTGGAGAAGAACCCCTTAGCTATTCCATCATCCATTGATTCATCACAATTTTGTCTTACAATCTGTTTTCTTTACAATCTGCCCATTTAGTTTAAATTCGTCCAACCACAATCCCCCCATATTTTGTTGAGTCTTAGTCATTCAAATCTGTTTTATTTTGTGTTTGTAAGCATTTGGAGTCATAAACACTTTCAAATTCGTCCAAATCAAGTTCTAGTTTCTGTTTGAGTCAATTTGATTGTTTTAGGCAGTTTTGAGTGTTTCAAATCTGTTTTGAGTCATAGTAGTCTTGTTAAGAGTCTTTAAGTTTAGTTTTTGTGTTTTTAAGTCAATTCAAATTAGATTAGCACCCCTAGTTAATCCCCGGTTAGAACGATCCCTACTTACATCATTACTACAATTGTCACAAATAGGGTTTAATTTGTGTGTCAACATAATTTACACATCAAATTTTTGGCGCCGTTGCCGGGGATTAGCAAAGTTGCTAATCCCTTGTCTTGAGTCTTGTTTACATTGTTTTGCTTTTGTGCCGTGTATAGGCACCTTATTTCCTTACTTGTGCCGAGTCTATTAGGTTGATTGCTAACCTTGTTTGCTCTTGTGTGCAGGTACTAGCTTATGACCCGTAGCTCACAACCTGTTCGTGAGCATATCTCCGACTTTGACGGTGATTTCGAGAGGACTTTGAGAAGGAAAAAGACATTGCAAGCGTCTAATCCTCCTAGTCCCGAACCTGAATTAGAAGAGCAAGAAGTTGAGGTTGAAGAGGAGGCCACGACAAGGTTTGAAGAGGAAGTACCAACCATGGCAGTGGATAATCGAACCATCAAGGAGCTTTCTGCCTCGGGTTTGGCCAATGCAGCCCCTCCTTGCATCCAATACCCTAGGGCAGCCCCTGAGAAGACCGATGAATTTGAGTTGAAGTCCAGTTTGCTACATCATATACCCAAGTTCCATGGGTTATCAATGGAGGACCCCAATAAGCATTTAAAGGAGTTCGAAGTCGTATGCTCCAGTATGACACCGGTGAACGTGGACAGCAACATATTGAAGATGAAGGCTTTTCCTTTTTCTTTGTTGGAGAATGCCAAGGATTGGTTGTATGAGTTGGCTCCCGGAACTGTCACATCATGGGAGAGTATGCAGCGAGCCTTCTTAGAGAAGTTCTTTCCGACATCACGAGTCATTCTTCTGCGCAAGAAGATTAGTGGAATTTAGCAAAGCCAAGGTGAATCTTTTCCAACTTATTATGAACGTTTTAAAACTCTTGTTGCTTCATGTCCACAACACCAAATGAAGGAGGAGCTACTTCTTCAATATTTTTACGAAGGTTTTTTACCACTTGAACGGCAAATGTTAGATGCATCCGCGGGAGGAGCTCTAGTGGACAAGACACCTAGGGATGCCAAAACTCTCATTGCTAATCGAGCACTCAATGCACAACAATACGAAGGTGTTGGGCAGAGAGACACCCCATGGCCACAACATGTAAATGAGGTAAGTTCTATTTCTGAGTTACAATCTCATATGGCTAACCTTACGTCTATGTTATCGCAGTTTGTTGAAGGCCCTAAAACGCAAGGAACTACAATCTGTGGTGTATGCTCCATTCAAGGACACCAATCTGATCAATGCCCTCAATTAATTGAGAATAGAGCGTGGGAATCTGCCAATGCCGTGGGCTATGAGAATCAAAACCAACCAAGGGGTGATCCTTTCTCCAATACATACAATCATGGATGGCGTGACCACCCCAATTTCAGATGGAGAGATGCACCACAATATGCCCAACAAAGTGGATTCCGACAACCCCAGGGTTTCTTTCCAAGGCCAATGGCACCACAACCACCTCCTCAAGCACAATCATCCCAAACCAACTCAGGTACGTCTATGAATGACGATAAAACATATCAGTTACTAACCACAATGGCGCAGGGAATGCAGAACCAAGCAAAGGAGGTTAATGAGCTAAAGAAGCAAATGGGCCAAATGGCCGAATTTTTGGGACAATTCCGTGAAAATGGTAAGTTACCAAGCACTACGGTGGTCAATCCCAAGGGTGGTTTCGAATCTGCAAAAGCTATCACACTACGAAGTGGAAAAGAAGTGGGAAACAAGGAAGATGAGAAGATACAAATCGAAGAAGAGGAGCAAAATTACCCTACGGCAAGGGTGGCACCACCCATGCCGCAGCCATCTAAGACCTCCCATCCATCCACCTCAGGTAAGGTTGTCCCAAATGTTGTGATTTCGAACACTAATCTGCCCAATGTTCCTTTCCCTCGCAGATTTGCACAATCGAAGAAGGAAGAAAGCGAAAAGGATATTTTGGATACCTTTAGAAAAGTCCAAGTAAACATTCCTTTACTTGATGCTATTAAGCAAGTGCCCAGGTATGCAAAGTTTTTAAAAGAGTTATGCACAACTAGGAAAAGAATTTCAAACAAGGAAGTTGTGAAAGTAAGTGAAAATGTATCTGCGGTTTTGCAACGAAAGTTACCTCCAAAGTGTAAGGATCCAGGGAGCTTTACTATCCCATGCATAATTGGAAACACTAGATTTGAGCAATGCATGTTAGATTTAGGTGCTTCTATTAATGTTATGCCATATTCCATTTATGCATCTATGAACCTAGGTGAGTTAAAACAAGATGGCATTATAATTCAATTGGTCGATCGTTCTAACGCTTATCCCAAGGGAGTCCTTGAGGATGTTTTAGTGCAGGTCAATCATCTTATCTTTCCTGCAGATTTTTATGTCTTAGAAATGGAGGATTCGAGCTATGCTCCATCATTGCCAATCTTGCTAGGCCGTCCATTCATGAAAACAGCAAGAACAAAGATAGATGTGTTTACGGGAACATTAACCATGGAATTTGATGGGGACATTATTCGTTTTAATCTTTCTGAAACCATTAAATATCCAATTGAGGACCATTCTTGTTTTGCTATTGACATTGTTGATTCTTTGGCATAGGTACATTTGAATCGAATGAACGAAGATGCACTTGAAGTAGCCTTAGTGCACGGCATAGGAGCAAGAAATGAGGGTGGGGGAATCCTTGCAATCCACGGCATGGAATCTGACCATATTGCCGTGCCCCCTTGTAGTGAAGTGTTTGAAATGGTCGCGGCCCTTGAGTCATTGCCCTCACACTCTGGTAAGTCTCCACTCTCAATTTTAGATTCGGTTTTGACTAACAAGTTACTTCCATCAATTGTGCAGCCACCTACACTTGAGTTAAAGCCATTACCTAGTCACTTGAAGTATGTTTTCTTGGGAGAAGATCAGACACTACCTGTCATCATATCTAGCTCACTCACGGCCCAAGAAGAAGACAAGTTGATAAGGGTGTTAAAGGAGCATAAATCTGCCATTGGATGGACCTTGGTGGATATCAAAGGCATTAGTCCCACCACGTGCATGCATCGCATCCTTTTGGAGGAGGGAGCCAAGCCATCTCGTGAAGCTCAACGTCGCCTTAATCCACCCATGTTGGAAGTAGTAAAAAAGGAGGTTATAAAATTGCTTGATTGTGGTGTTATATATCCTATTTCTGATAGTCGTTGGGTGTCACCCGTGCAGGTTGTTCCAAAGAAGTCCGGAGTCACGGTGGTGAAGAATGAAGAACAAGAGCTTGTACCCACTCGTGTTGTGACAGGTTGGCGTGTTTGTATTGATTACAGGAAATTAAATGCCATGACAAGGAAGGATCACTTTCCATTGCCATTCCTGGACCAAATGCTAGAAAGGTTAGCCGGTTATAAATTTTATTGCTTTCTTGATGGATATTCCGGATACAACCAAATTGTGATAGCTCCGGAGGACCAAGAAAAGACAACCTTCACGTGCCCCTTTGGCACCTTTGCATATAGGCGTATGCCATTTGGTTTGTGCAATGCCCCTGCGACATTTCAACGATGCATGGTGAGTATATTTTCTGATTATGTGGAGAAGATTATTGAGATATTCATGGATGATTTTAGCGTGTTTGGTAATTCATTCGATCATTGCTTGAATAATCTGACCTTAATTTTGAAATGTTGTGTTGAAACGAATCTTGTGCTTAATTGGGAAAAATGTCACTTCATGGTTAAGCAAGGTATTGTTCTAGGACATATTATTTCTGAAAAAGGCATTGAAGTGGATAAATCTAAGGTAGACCTTGTTCGTCACTTACCCTCTCCAACTTCGGTTAGAGAGGTTCGTTCGTTTCTTGGTCATGCAGGTTTTTATAGGCGTTTCATAAAGGATTTCTCCAAGATTGCCCAGCCACTATGCCGATTGCTTAAAAAAGAGGTGGCTTTCGAGTTTGATGATGCATGCTCCACGACATTCAAGCACTTAAAGGAGGCTCTCACTTCGGCTCCCATTATCACACCTCCAGATTGGAGCCTTCCATTCGAGTTGATGTGCGATGCTTCGAACTATGCGATTGGTGCTGTTTTGGGGCAGCGAAAGAACAAACAACCTCATGTTATTTATTATGCATCTAGGACACTAAATGATGCTCAATTAAATTACTCAACCACTGAAAAATAATTACTTGCTGTGGTATTTGCATTAGATAAGTTTCGGTCATACTTACTTGGTACTAAAGTTATTATTTTTACTGATCATGCAGCTCTCAAGTATTTGCTCACGAAAAAGGAGGCCAAGCCTAGACTAATTCGATGGCTGTTGCTTTTACAAGAGTTTGACATTGAGATTCGGGATAAGAAGGGCGTGGAGAATGTGGTGGCTGACCACCTAAGTCGAATGGTACATGAGGAAGCATCGCCAATTTCTAAAACCTTTCCTGATGAGCAATTAATGTCTATCCAGGTAAGTGAGCCTTGGTATGCAGATTTGGTGAACTTTTTGGTGTCTAAACATACCCCTAGCACACTTAATAGGAATCAACGTGATAAGCTTAAAAAGGATGCTAGGTTTTATGTTTGGGATGACCCATACCTTTGGAAATTTTGTCCTGATCAAATTGTACGACGTTGTGTGAATGAATCTGACTTTCAATCTATTTTAACATTCTGTCATTCATATGCATGTGGGGGACATTTTGGCACCCAACGCACTACCCTTAAAGTCTTAGAATGTGGGTTTTATTGGCCAACCATTTTTAGGGATGCTAAGACATTTTGCCTTACATGTGATCGTTGTCAACGAATGGGTACTATAAGTGTTAAGGATCAAATGCCACAAAACCCTATACTTTCTGTTGAAATATTTGATGTGTGGGGAATTGATTTTATGGGTCCTTTTCCTTCCTCACATGGTTTTCTCTATATCTTGTTAGCGGTAGATTATGTTTCCAAATGGGTGGAAGCAAAAGCCACCCGTACTAACGATTCCAAAGTGGTTGCAGATTTTGTGAAGTCTAACATTTTTGCTAGGTTTGGAATGCCTCGAGTCCTTATAAGTGATGGAGGTTCACATTTTTGTAATCGCACAATCGAGGCACTGCTCAAGAAGTACAATGTTACACATAGGGTTTCGACACCCTATCATCCTCAAACAAGCGGGCAAGCCGAGGTGTCGAATCGCGAGATAAAACAGATTCTTGAGAAGACGGTTGGCCCAACAAGAAAAGATTGGAGCTTGAGGTTAGAGGATGCATTGTGGGCTTATAGGACCGCCTACAAAACACCCATAGGAATGTCCCCCTTTCGGCTTATGTATGGCAAACCATGTCATTTACCTGTGGAGTTGGAGCACAAGGCTCATTGGGCCGTGAGGAAGTTCAACATGGATGTAGATGAGGCGAGAATTCATCGTAAGCTTCAATTGAATGAACTTGAGGAAATACGGAATGAAGCTTACGAGAATGTCGACTTTACAAGGAAAAGACAAAGGCCTTTCATGACAAGATGATTCGCACCAAGTCCTTCTCTGTTGGACAAAAAGTGTTGTTGTTTAATTCTCGTCTTCGTCTATTTCCGGGTAAGTTACGTTCACGTTGGATTGGACCCTTTGTTATTACTAATGTTTTTCCTCATGGTGCAGTCCAAGTTCGTAGTTTCAAAACAGGTCAAGAGTTCAAGGTGAATGGGCATCGCTTGAAGCCTTACTACGAGAGCTTTGTAGAACATGATGTGGAGGAGACAACCCACTATGCCGTGGGTTCCCATGAAGGTTGATCAATGTGGCATTGTCCGGCTGCAAGACGTAAAAGAAAGCGCTACTTGGGAGGCAACCCATGCAATCAACAAAGGAAGAACTTGGGAATCGCTCCACACTCAGATTTGCGTCCCTAAACCCTTTCCTTTGTTGCTTACTTTATGTTATGTGTAATGTGTTCAATTGTGTCTAAAACATTGAGGACAATGTTTAGTTTAAGTGTGGGGGGGGGGGGGGAGGTAACATTCTGTTTTGAGATATTTTTGGATGAAATTCGTAGGGTATTACCACCTAACATGTCTAAACTTGTTTCCCACTGTTTTTGAGTGTTTTTAACATGTTTTGAAGTCTTTTTATGTGTTATTTTGAAAAATCCGAAAAACAGTTTGAAACAACTAAAAAGAGTAAGTTTTATGTTTGTTTTTGTGTGTTTGTGTCTTAGGATACCTTCCAACACAATGATGAGGATTTGATTTTTATGTGCATGGCTGTGAAAGAGTGTTATAAACATGGATGGAAGTTGATATATTCTTGGTTTATACTTGGTTATAGTTGTTGTGTTATGAATTCATGTTTAATCCCAAAGAAAAAAAAAAAAGTTTTTGTAATATGCTTGAAGGAAGGAACTTAGAATAACATTACAACCCTGAGAGACTTGAGCTTTAAACATTCTTTGGAGAGTATTAATCTGTGATTCTTGTTTTCAAACTCGTTGCATGATCTCATTATTCTTGCTTGGTTGCTAATTAGAAGGCGTTTCATCACTTAGTTCCAAATGCTAGAACTTGCATCCATTCCATTCAAAGCATGATATTGAGTGCATAATATATATCAAGATGAAATGTGTAGTGAAGCCATCAACCAAACAGCCAACCCATGCACTATATATTGTAGGTCATAACCCCCATTGAGCCATTGTTAGCCTTTGTTCCTTGTTTACCCTTATCATCCCTACCTAGCCTAGATTAGGACCACCCATACCCTTGTTCTTGAAGCATAGTAAACATGAGGTAGAGGGAATCCTTCGAGTATGCAAAACAACAAGTGTGGGGGAATTTGTGTGTGTGTGTTGATATGCCACGAAAAGAAATAAGGCATGAAAAAAAAAAAAATCGTGGAAAAAGAAAAAGAAAAGAAGAAGTTGTGAAAAGAAAGGAAAAGAGTATGAAATAAGGGAAAATATGCTCACATGTTTGTGGTAGTTGAAGAAAGGGCCCAAAACGTGGAATATGGCCCTAAGAGTTGTGTAAATTTTTCCCCTTGTGTGTCTAAGTGAGTTTATGTAATCATAAGTGATTCTAAGTGTCAAATTTCAATACTTTGCTTGCTATTTCTTAAAGAACGTTTGTTATCCTTACCTTTCATTGTTAGCCAATCGCCCTTAACCCATTACAACCCTTATGCTTTAATCTTGATCATTATGTTTTCAATAATGTGGAGTTTGGAATTGATGTAAGCATATGGTGTCCCTGGTTCTCGCATCTAATTAGTAGCATTCCTTTCATGAGATCATATTCATATACATCCTAGAAAAGTGCTTTCCTTGTTATAAACATATGTGGGTGTTTAGTTTCATATTTACATCAATCTTCTCACATATACTTAGTGTAGGGTGTGTAACCAGAAATTCTGTGTGAAAATAAGAGAGTATCCTGTAAGGAATTAAGTGAATTCTCTAAGGCATATTACTACATTCAAATGTTGTTTTAAATTGATTAAATGAGAACTAGTAAGTAGTGATTATGATTACGTATGTGCCTAAGCGTAAGGATGACTAAAATCTATGTGGGTAATGATCTTGAACATGTCATGTGCATTAAGAATCCCTGAGACCATTGTTGGAAGGTTTAGGTTTTGTTTTGTTTTTCCGTTTTGCTCGAGGACTAGCAAAAGCTAAGTGTGGGGGAATTTGATAGGAGCATATTTATGCGACTTAGTTGCTTGTTTACGTGCATTTATGTTATTAGTTCTTAGTTATTTTAGTTCTTTGAGCCTCTTTTGTGTGTTTTCAGGTTCATAAGACGTATTTTGGCAAAAGGATGCATTTTGGAGCCTTTTAGAGCAGTTTTGGGCTTATTATGGATAGCTTGTATATGGAGCAAGGTGGATGGACGAATTTGGAGTCAAAAGAGGTTAGAAACATGCTACAAATCAGAAAAGGAAAGTTCATGACAAAGAAGATAAGGAAAGTGCAAGAAAAGAGGAAACATTATCCAAAACCTTATCCAACCTTATCTTATCCAAACCTTATCCTATCTTATCCTAACCTAATCTTGTTCCACCTTAATCCTAGCTACAAGTGGACCTAAAAACCTAATTTCTAGAGGCCCTATCTGACCCTAAAAGGGTGCCACACCTTTCCCTCTTTTATGCCTTCTAGAATACCCAAAATCAGCCATAAGACACTTAGTTTCTAGAAGGCCCAATTTTGGACGAAAATTCTTAACCTATTTCTAATTGGATTCTGATTTTAATTGGCCCTTTTTCTCTTGGATTTGGATTGTGTAAGTCCATATCTGAAACCAATTGGGCTAGGACTTAATTCCCAAACCCATGCCGCAACTTAGGGGCCCAAAAACACTTGTATCAGCTAGGTTAACCCTAAATCTGTTTGCTAGGGTTTCGGCCATGCTATATAAATATACCCATTAGTGTGCCGCACCCCCCAACACATAACCTACGCAGCCATTCATCATTCATCACAGAAATTCGTCCAAAAACACCCTAGGGCAGAAAAACACCCCAAAACACCATTCTAGCGCCCAGAAAATACAAGCAGCCGCTCCACCTTCTTCCACCTCTTTGCCGAGTTCTCCACCACCTTCCAACCATTAAACACCCATCCACACTCAACCTACACCCCTTGCCGTGCCTCTACACCACCCAAAATCCATTCTACATCATCAAAACAGCCCAGAAACCATCATCATCCAATCTGCCGCAAGCAAAGGAAAGGAGACAGTTTCACACAATTGTTTGGCTCTTCATTCTGAGTTGTTGAACAATTTTAGGTGTATTCTATCTTAAATTTCAATGTTTAATTCATGTAATCTTTGTTTTTCTTTGAGAATGATTGGCTAAATTCGTTTTGGCTAAGGGTGTATTCGAAACCATGATTATATATGTGAATTAAGTTGATTACTTCCAGTTATCGTTGCATAAGTTGTGAATACAATTTGCTTAACCGTTTGATTTAGAACTTATTCTTGTATGTTGATTAAGAGTGCACGCTTAATTTGCATGCTTGAATTTGGTGCTAGGATATAAGTTTGTTTCACCTAATCGTTATGCATTTATATTCACAAGTAGTGAAGGTCCCTACTCGCGATCATGTTAAGTAGATTCCTGGCAAGAGTATCATGCTTTTCATAGTTACAAATGCCTTGTCGATGCTTATGATTTCCAAAGAATGTAATGATTCTAACTTATGTCTTTATCATGCTGTTCATATAGAGAATTTGTTAGGAATAATTTGTTTGCGATGCATATTCATCCAATTCAATGATTCTAGGGAAATCTGAAGGTTAATTTAAGCGGACCTAATTAACTTGGAGTGTCGAGGTTCATAACTTATTGAAGTGATAACTGGAAATTGATTTACGTTGCATATATTTCATGTGTGGAGAAGAACCCCTTAGCTATTCCATCATCCATTGATTCATCACAATTTTGTCTTACAATCTGTTTTCTTTACAATCTGCCCATTTAGTTTAAATTCGTCCAACCACAATCCCCCCATATTTTGTTGAGTCTTAGTCATTCAAATCTGTTTTATTTTGTGTTTGTAAGCATTTGGAGTCATAAACACTTTCAAATTCGTCCAAATCAAGTTCTAGTTTCTGTTTGAGTCAATTTGATTGTTTTAGGCAGTTTTGAGTGTTTCAAATCTGTTTTGAGTCATAGTAGTCTTGTTAAGAGTCTTTAAGTTTAGTTTTTGTGTTTTTAAGTCAATTCAAATTAGATTAGCACCCCTAGTTAATCCCCGGTTAGAACGATCCCTACTTACATCATTACTACAATTGTCACAAATAGGGTTTAATTTGTGTGTCAACATAATTTACACATCAAAGCCTTACTCAAGAAGTACCATGTGACGCATAAGGTTTCCACACCTTACCATCCTCAAACCAATGGGCAAGCCGAGGTGTCCAATAGAGAGATCAAATAGATTTTGGAGAAGACCGTTGGGCCAAATAGAAAAGATTGGAGTTTACGTTTGGACGATGCTCTTTGGGCATATAGGACAGCGTACAAAACTCCCCTTGGTATGTCTCATTTTCGTCTTGTTTATGGTAAACCATGTCATCTCCCTGTGGAATTAGAACATAGAGCTCATTGGGCTATCAAAACATTCAATTTGAATGTGGACCAAGCTGGAATTCATAGGAAGCTTCAATTATGTGAACTTGATGAAATCCGACATGAAGCTTATGAGAATGCTAGAATTTACAAAGAGAAGACCAAAGCATTCCATGATAAGATGATTAGAGGCAAGACTTTTACATTAGGGCAGAAAGTGTTGTTGTTCAACTCACGTCTTCGTCTCTTCCCTGGTAAGTTACGTTCCAAGTGGGTTGGCCCTTTTGTTATTACTAATCTTTTTGTGCATGGTGCAGTCCAAATTAAGAGTTTAAGAACAGGGCAAGACTTCAAGGTGAACAGACATAGATTCAAGCCCTACTATGAGAACTTCGTGGAGCATGTTGTGGAAGAGCTTCCCTTGCATGCCGTGGGTTCCAACTTGGAGTGAAAGTGTTCTTCGTCCGGCTGTACGACATTAAAGCAAGCGCTATGTGGGAGGCAACCCATCCATTCAACAAAGGAAGCCCTAGGAATCCCCCAAATTCCAGATTTGCGTTCCTAAAACCCTTCTCTTTGTTGTTGTTTCTAATCTGCCATGTTAGGTTGTTTAGTTTCTGTTGGTGTGTTCACTTGTGTTTTGTGTGAATTTATGTTTAAAACATTGAGGACAATGTTTGATTTAAGTGTGGGGGGGGGGGGGGGGGGTAACTAAGTATATTTGATGCAAATTCATGGGATTTTATCACCCATAACTTCAAGTGTTGTTCCTTGCTGTTTTAAAAGTGTTTTTAAGCTGTTTTGGAGTGTTTTAGTGTGTTTTGTTTTATAACTCCGAAAATCACATAAAAATTTGAAAAACATGTTTTGAAAATCCTAAAAAGAGTGTTTTGAGCCGTTTTTGTGTGTTTGCGTCTTAGGGTACCTTCCAACACAATGATGAGGATTTGGTTTGTAATTGCATGACTGTTAAAAAGAGTTATAAACATGGAGAAAAGTTTGATTTACTCTTGGTATATGCTTGGTTATGGTTATAATGTATGACTTCACATGCAATCATTAAAGAAAAATTCGTTTTTGTAACATGCTTGAAGGAAGGAACTTAAACAAACGCTACAACCTTGTGAGACTTGAGCCTAAACGTTATTTGGAGAGTTAAAATCTGTGCATTATTGTTTTCTAAAGTCGTTGCATGATCTCATTATTCTTTGCTTGGTTACTACTTAGAAGGCGTTTCATCATATAGTTCCAAATGCTAGAACTCATGCCCATTTCATTCAAAGCATGTTATTGATTTGCATAACACATATTCAAGAAGAAGTTGTGTAGTAACCACCACCAGAGCCAAATTGCCGTGTATCCTACCTCATTTTATGTTTAAGTTAACCCCGTTGAGCCTTGTTTAGCCTTTATTCTTTGTTAACCCATATTATCCTCACCTAGCCTAGTTTAGGACAGTCCACACCTTTGTTCTTAAAAGATAGTGAGCATGACTTAAATGAATTCCTTTTGAGTTACATTATGCAAGAAAATGAGTGTGGGGGAGGGAATGTTTGTTCTTAAAGTTTATATGTATGTTTGAGAGTCAAAAGAAAAGAAAAAGTTGTGAAAAACGTATGAAAAAGAAAAACAGAAAATAAAAGAAAGAAAGAAAGGAAAAAGAGCTTGAAAAGATGTAAGAATGAGTGATTAAGTGTTGAATGTTGAAGAAAGGGTCCAAAACACCAAATCTGGCCCTAAATTGTTTACATTCTTCCCTTTTGTTCAAAAAGTTGAGTTTGCATTCGAAAGTGAATTCTAAGTTGTTTCAAATGCTTTGCTCACTATTTCTTTAAGAACCTTTGTTTTCCATATCACTTCTTTGTTAGCCAAACACCCCAAGCCCCATTACAACCCTTAACTTCAATCTTGAGTGTTATGTGTTTCAATTTGTGGAGTTTGAACTTGGTATGAGCATATGGTGTCATTGGTTCTCGCATCTAAGTAGTAGCATTCCATTCATGAGATCATATCTAAACATGCTTATTAACTCCAGAAATTGCCTTCTTTGTAATACATATATGTGAGTGTTCGTTTTCATGTTTACATCAATCTTCTCACATATAACTAGATTAGGGTGTGTAGTTAGAAAATCTGAGGGAAAATTGAGTGCATATCTTGTAAGGAATTGAGCAAATTCTCTAAGGCATGTTACTACATTCAAAACATGGTTTTAAATGCTTAATTGTGAACTAGTATGTGGTGACTATGATTAAGAATGTACTTAAGTGTGAAGATGACTAAAATATGTGGGAATGATGATTTTTAACATGTCATGTGCATTGGAAACCCCTGAGGCAAATGTTGGAAGGTTTAGGTTTTGTTTTGTTCGTTTTGTCTAGTTTTGTGTTCTTTTGTTGTTTTGTTTTGCTCGAGGACTAGCAAAAGCTAAGTGTGGGGGAATTTGATAGGAGCATATTTAGGCGACTTAGTTAGCTTGTTCTTGTGCATTTACGTTGTTATTTCTTAGTTCTTTAAGTCTTTTAAGCCATTTTCGTATGTTTTCAGATTCTAAGGGCTAAAGGAGCAAAGAAGTGCATTTTGGAGCCTTTTGGAGCACTTTTGGGCTAAGGATGGATAGCTTATGCTTGGAGCCAAAGCATTGGACGAAATTGAAGACCAAGTGAGCCTAGAATCGAAGGAAGAAGGAGGAATCAAGAATTGGAAACTAGTTTCCATTATGGGGAGTTTCTATTCTTGAAAGGTTTCCAATTATGCAAGTTTCCATATAATGTGGTTGCCTAAATCACATGTTCTAGAAGCCCTAGACATGTGCCGCACCATACCTTCCTCTTCTCTCCTAAAATCTGCAAGATTATGTCACAATCCCTTTCTTAAAAGCCTTAGCCGAACCTATACATTCCTTTTCTCCAAAAATCTGCAAGTTCTGCACTTTCCCTTTCTTTTCCTCCCTTGTGCCGCAAGACTTAGCCTTTTTCCCCTAATTCCTGATTTCAATTACCTATTCTAAAGGGATTTAACTTAATTCCTGATTCTTAGAATTGATTTAGGGAATTAAAACACTTACCTATTTCTGAAAACCCTTGCCGTGCACTTCCTTGGACTCTTCCTCTTCCTTGTCGTGCAAGGGGGAGGATTCTTTCCTATTTTCTAGAGTCTTTGACTTAATTTCTGATTACCTACATAACCTAGGGTTTTAATTCCTGAAATCCTATTAATAAACCTCCTTGTTGCAGCCACAAAAGATTGATTCATTCACCATTCACGCCAGAAATTCATCCCCTCCCTCTAACACATCCATACTTCACCATTCTTCATACTTTCTGCCCAAAAACAACCCTTGCCGTCCCCTACGTCCATCCCTATCCTAAACACATCATTCTACATCATCCATAATCCCCAAAACTCACCATAACCCCTTGTGCCGCAGCAACTAGGAGAGGAAGGAGGCCTAAAACGTTTCATGCTTGCAGATTGGAGTGTTTTAGGTGTACTTCGTTCTTGTTTTCAATGTTTACTTTGCTATTACTTTCTAAGTTTGCTGTAATCATGAGTGGCTAAACCCCTAATTAGTTAGGGGAAAGTTTGAAGCCATGAACATGTTTGAAATATGAATTGATTTCTTCCAATTGTGATTTGTTAAGTTGTGATAGCAATTCAATTATCTGTTTATTAAAAACTTGTTTTTGTATGTTGATTAGGGATGCATACTTAGTCTTCATGCATAAACTCGATGCTAGTTTATAAACGAGTTTCACCTAATCGTCACAAGTTTATAAACATGAGTAGTGAAGGTTGCTAGTCACAACCGCGTTAATTGAATTCTTGGCAAGAGTTTCATGCTTTTCATAGTAATAATTGCCTCGTCAATACTTATAGTTTTCATTAAACTTAATGATCCTTGATTGTACCTTTATTGTGCTTTTCACGTAAGGGACTTTTAGAGAATGTTTTGAGTTGTTGTATGCGCATTCCCATCCAATTCAATAACTTAAGGAAAACTTGAAAGTTAGAAAAGTGCTGTCCACGGCTAACTTGGGGTGTTGAGCATCATAGTTAATGAAAAGCAATTGGAAAATCGATTCATATATAAATGTGTCATGTGTGGAGAATGGACCTCTAACTAATCCATCCATCATCTTGTTTTCAAAATTCGTTTTACAATCTGCCTAGTTCTATACTTTGTTTTGTTATTTCAATTTTTGTCAAATCAAAACCCCCCTTTACTTTCTTGTTCTATATTGTTTAGAATCTGTTTAATTTGTGTTTTAAAGTGTTTTGAATCAAACCATAACCTTAAATTCGTCCAAAATTGTGTTTAAGGTCAGAAACTGCCTATTTAGTGTTTTTAGGCAGTTTTGAGTCTTTTGAACCTGTTTTGAGTCCTTTGAGTCTTTGTGAACGTTTTTAACTTTGTTTTTATGTTTTTGAGTCAGTTTAGAGGTTTTAGCAAGCCCTCCTAATCCCCGGTCTAGAACGATCCCTACTTGCATCCTTACTACAATTTGACAACGAGAGGGTTAATTCGATAATTCTAACCCCGTTCCACCCAATGCTCCTTTTCCTCACAGATTTTTGCAAACAAAGAAGGAGGACCATGAGAAAGACATTATGGAGACGTTTAGGAAAGTTCAAGTTAATATCCTGCTCCTAGATGCCATCAAGCAAGTGCCCAAATACGCCAAGTTCTTGAAGGAACTATGCACCACCAGGAAGAGGGCTTCAAATAAAGAGGTGGTTAGGGTAAGTGAAAACGTTTCCGCTGTTTTACAAAGAAAGTTACCACCAAAGTGCAAAGATCCAGGTAGCTTTACAATTCCTTGTATTATTGGCCAAACTAAGTTCGAACATGCTATGTTAGACTTAGGAGCTTCAACTAACGTCATGCCATATTCTATTTATGCATCCATGAACCTTGGTGAATTAAAAAATGATGGTGTGATTATTCAATTGGCCAATAGATCTAATGCCTATCCAGAGGGAGAATTGGAAGATGTCTTAGTGCAGGTGAATAACTTGATCTTTCAGGCGGATTTCTACGTTCTTGAGATGGAAGAAACCACCCATGCTCCATTCTTGCCGCTCCTTCTTGGGAGGCCATTCATGAAGACGGCCCGAACTAAGATCGACGTGTTTAAGGGCCCTTTAACAATGGAATTTGATGGCGAAGTGATTGATTTTAATATTTCTGAAACCATGAGATTTCCTAATGATGATCACTCATGTTTCTCTATTGATAATTGATAAAAGCATATTTATGCTACTTAGTTATGTTATTTCCTTACATTTAGTGAGCTAATTACTACTTATCATAGTGTTTTGAGCTATTTTCGTTTGTTTGTAGGTCCTAATAACAAACTTGGCAAGAAAAGGCAATTTTGAGCCTTTTAGAGCAGTTTTGGGCTTATTTTGGATAGCTTGTATATGGAGCAACATGGATGGACGAATTTGGAGTCAAAAGATGTTAGAAACATGCTACAAATCAGAAAAGGAAAGTTCATGACAAAGAAGATAAGGAAAGTGCAAGAAAAGAGGAAACATTATCCAAAACCTTATCTTATCCAAACCTTATCCTATCTTATCCTAACCTAATCTTGTTCCACCTTAATCCTAGCGGCAAGTGGACCTAAAAATCTAATTTCTAGAAGCCCTATCTGACCCTAAAAGGGTGCCACACCTTCCCCCCCCCCCCCCCCCCCCCTTTTATGCCTTCTAGAACACCCAAAATCAGCCATAAGACACTTAGTTTCTAGAAGGCCCAATTTTGGACGAAAATTCTTAAACCTATTTCTAATTGGATTCTGATTTTATTTGGCCCTTTTTCTCTTGGAGTTGGATTGTATAAGTCCATATCTGAGATTGATTGGGCTAGGACTTAATTCCCAAACCCTTGCCACAACTTAGGGGCCCAAAAACACTTGTATCAGCTAGGTTTAACCCTAAATCTGATTGCTAGGGTTTCGGCCATGCTATATATATAGGTCTATTAGTGTGCCGTACCCTTTAGACACCCTAGGCAGCCATTCAACATTGAATTCTGATGTGATAAATAATAGCACTCAAATTAAACCCTCTTTTTGACAATTGTAATATAGATATAAGTAGGGATCGTTCTAGGCCGGGGATTAGGAGGGATTGCTAATCTAATGAAAACTGACTCACAAATACAAAAATCTGCTTAAAACTCTTAAACAAACTCAAAGACTCTTAACTAAACCTATATGACTCAAAATAAACTCAAAAGACTCAAAACAACACAAAACAATCAAAAAGACTCAAACTAGACTCTAAGACTTACTTTGGACGAAAATTGAATTAGTTTTGACTCAAAACACTTAAAAACACACAATAGCTCAGATTCTAACCTAATTGACACTTAAAACAAAGGGGGGTTTTTGTTTTGACGAATTTGAATTAAAACAAAACAGAAACTAAACTAGACAAAGTTAAGAACGAATTTGGGGAATATGGATGGGTGATTAGCTAGGTAGAGGGTCCTTCTCCACACATGACACACTTGCATACAAATTGATTTCCAGTTGCTTTTGGATAAACCATGAACCTCAACACCCTAGATTAACCGTGACATCACTAATTAACCCTTAGATTTTCCTTAAGTTATTGGATTGGATGACATCATACGACAACCCAAAGCATTCTTCAAAAGTCCCCTACATGACATCATAATAGAGATACAATTAAAGATCATTACGTTCTATGAAAATCATAAGTATTGACAAAGCACTTGTAACTATGACATCATGATACTCATGCTAGGAATTTACTTAACATGATTGTGAAAACAACTTTAACTACTTGTGAATATAAGTTTGTAACGATTATGTGAAACACCCTTATATTCTAGCCCCAAATTCATGCATGCAAACTAAGTGTGCACCCTTAATCAACAAACAAGAATAAGTTATCCATCAAACGGTTTAGTAAATTGCATTCACAATTTATGAAATCATAACTGAAATTAATCAATTCATATTGCAAATATAATCATGGTTTCAAAGCCTCCCCTAGCTAAAACAAGTTTAGCTCCTCATGTTTACAACAAAACAAAGAGAATATAAATTAAACATTGAAAACAAAGATTGAATACACCTAGAAACGCTCCAACAATCCAAGCTTGAATGGCCAAAACGTCCAAGGCTTCTCCTCTCTTCTTTCTCCTTCTTTGTTGCGGCATATTATGTATATATAGAGGGAGAAAGGTTAAGGCAATAAGTAATTAATTTGGGAAGGTTTTTAGGTCCAAATCCTCAAGGAAAAAGTGTAACAAATCAGAATCCCAATGGAAAAGGGAAGGAAAGTTGCAGCATTGACTAGAATAAAGGGGAAAGAAGATATGTGGCAGATTTTGGAAGAAAAGGGTAAGAAAGGTGCGGCATAGACTAGGATAGTGCAAGGAATCTTTGGTTTGTGTCCTAAAATGCATAAGATACCTTCAAAGTTGCTGGAACTTAGGGATATTTAGGATTAGGAAAGGTCAAACAAAAATTGGAAACCTTGGCTTAACTTTCCTACTTCAAGTAGGAATCCTTCTTTGATTAGGAATCCTTCTTTGATTAGGAATCCTACTTTGATTAGGAATCCTAACATCTTTAAGTCTTCAATTTCGTCCATTCCTTTTGCTCCAAGCATATGCTATCCATTCCAAGCCCAATTTTGCTCCAAAATGCTCCAAAATGCACCTTTTTGCTTCCTTAGACATATGAACCTAAAAACACACGAAAATAGCTTAAACTACTAAAGTAACTATGAACTAACAACATAAATGTACGAAAACAAGCTAACTACGTCGCCTAAATATGATCGTATCAAATTCATTCATCCATTCACATCAGCCGCAATTCATTCAGAAAATACACTTTGTGCTGTAAGTCCTAGGGAGGAGAAAGACCATCTTGTGCCGCAAGAAATCTACATCCATTGGAGACTTTCAGAGTTCTTTCTTCCCTTGTTTCGTTTCCATGTTTATTTTAATTTGGTTTTCAATTGTTATGAATGATAGGAGCATATTTATGCTACTTAGTTATGTTGTTTCCTTGCATTTATGGAGTTAATTACTATTTATTTCAGTCTTTTAAGTTATTTTCGTATGTTTTTAGGTCCTAATGGCAAAAGGAGCAAGAAAGTGCATTTTGAGGCTATTTGGAGCATTTTTGGGCATGGATTGGATAGCTTAACCATGGAGCAAAGAGGATGGACGAAATTGAAGTCAAGAAGGGCTAGGAAAGGCTACAAATCTGGTGGAAGAAGTCCTAATGCAATGAAGATAAGGAAGAAGCAAGAAACAAGGAACCTTATCCAACCTTATCCAACCTTATCTTATCTTATCCTAACCAACATTATCCTTTCCTAACTCTAACATTATCCTATTCTATCCTATCCAAATCAGGTTAGGACTTAACTGTCACATCCCAGACTCCAACCTCTCGGATATTGTCCGCTTTGGCATTCTGGGCCTGGACTATGTCGCAGCCACCCAGCTACCGCACGGTTTTGTTCTTGCAGGCCATAGCCCCAAAAGGCCTCCTTGAAGTTAAAGCTCTGGGCATGGATATATAAGGCCCAAAGACCACGCCCTCACGGGCGATGTGGGATACTACAATCCACCCCCCTTAGGGAGCCCGACGTCCTCGTCGGCACACCACGACCGTGAGTCTGGCTCTGATACCAAATTGTCACATCCCAGACTCCAACCTCTCGGATATTGTCCACTTTGGCATTCTGGGCCTGGACTATGTCGCAGCCACCCAGCTACCGCACGGTTTTGTTCTTGCAGGCCATAGCCCCAAAAGGCCTCCTTGAAGTTAAAGCTCTGGGCATGGATATATAAGGCCCAAAGACCACGCCCTCACGGGCGATGTGGGATACTACATTAACCCTAGCTAATTAGAGGGGATTAATTACATAAATAAACACCTATTTCAGTTTCTAGAAGCCTTATCCATTTAAAATGCCGCATGAACACCATTCCTTGTAGGTTTAGGAATTGCAATCCTTCTCCTACACTTATATCATATGTTCTCGTCCCTTTAGGTTTAGGAATCTGCCCTAAACACTCCTTCTAGAACACCTTATCTCATCCCTATAAACATGCCGCACCAAACCTTCTAGAATTCCCTAAATCTTAGCCGTGCATTACCTAATCCATTTCCCATTTGGTTTCTGCCTTGAATTAACCCTTTTTCAATGGGATTGTGCAATCCTTCTCCTTCACTAAGTGTGCCTAATAGCCTATATAAACAGCCCTATGCCGCACCATTCATTCATCCACTCACACATTCATTCATTCATACTTTCATCCATCAAACACCACAATCCATTCTACAACACCCTAGTGCCGCAAGCAAGGAAGCAAGGAGAGGAGGACTTGTGCAATCTGCCATCCAAGGGAGTGCCGTGCATGCCATTGAAGTGTGGAGCGTTTTTCTTGGTTCTTTCTATCCTTAGTCTTAGTTCAATGTTTAAATTTAATTATCTTTGTTTTGCGAACATGAGGAACTAACTTCTTTTTAGTTAGAGGAGAATTTGAAGCCATGATTATATGTTTTATATGAATTAATTACGTCCGGTTATTATTTCTTAAGACATGAATGTCATTTGCTTATCTAAGTTGTTAAAACTGGTTTATGTATGTGGGACACTTAAGTTGCATGCATAAACTTGATGCTAGAGTATAGGAGGGTTTCACATAATTGTTATTCACTTATATTCACAAGTAGTGGAGGTTGCTAGTCACAATCACGTTAAGTAAATCCTTGGTATGAATCTCATGCGTTTCATAGTGATGAGTGCCTTGTCAACGCTTATAGTTTTCACAAAGCTTAATGACTTTTGATATGTATCTTTGTTATGCATCTCATATAAAGAACTTGAAAAAGATAATTTGGTTGTAATGCGTTTTCATTCAATTCAATGAAATAAGGAAAACTTGAGCGTTAGTTGTGCGATGCAATTAATTTGGGGCGTTGTCATTCATAGTCTAACGGAGTAATAACTGGACATTGGTTCGTATGCATATATCATGTGTGGAGAAGGACCCTCTAACTAGCCTTCCACCCATTTACTTTACTTAAATTCGTTTTTCAAAAGTGTTTTCTACAAAGTTTTTGTTTTGAGTCTAAAATTCGTCAAAAACAATCCCCATGTTACTCTTCTTATTTGAGTCAAAACTTGTTTTCCTTGAGTCTTTTGAGTCAAGTACTATTTTCGTCCAAAACCTTTATTGAGTCTAAAAGTGAGTCTTTTTGAGTATTGGTTGCTGTTTTAAGTGTCTAAAGTTAGTTTTGAGTCCATTGAGTCTAGTTTAGTGTTTTTGAGTCTTATTTACATAGATTAGCATCCCTAGTTAATCCCCGGTCTAGAACGATCCCTACTTACATATCTACTACAATTGTCACAAATAGGGTTTAATTTGTGTCTCAAGTTAATTTTCACATCAATGAACATGTGTAACTAAGTTTTTCTTAGTTAGGGGTGAATTCGAAACCATGGGCATATGTTTTATATGAATTGATTTCCTCCAGATTTTGTTTCTTGAATTGTGGATGTGATTTACTTAATTGATTTATTGAGAACTTGTTCGTGTGTGTTGATTAAGGATGCATACTTAGTTTTCATACATGAATTTGATGCTAGGATATAAGGAAATTTCACCTAATCGTTAGGACCTTATATTCACAAGTAGTGGAAATCACTAGTCATGATTGTATTAAGTAAATTCTAGGCAAGAGTATCATGCAATTCATAGTTACGTATGCCTAGTCAATGCTTAGGGTTTTCAAAAAGCTTAATGATCTTTGATTTTATCTCTATTATGCAGTTCATGTAGGGAATTTGATAAGAATAATTTGATTGTCGATGCATATTCCATCCAATGCAATGAAACTAGGAAAATCTGAAAGTTAATTTGTGCCTGTCACAATTAATTTGGGGCATTGTCATTCATGGTTTAAAAGGGATAAAATCTGGAAATCAATTTATGTTACATATGTGCATGTGTGGAGAAGAATCCCCTAACTAACCTTTTTCCCATTCAATTCACCTAGTTTAGTGCCTAATCTGTTTAATTTACAATCTGTCCATTTTAATTAATTTCGTCCAAATCAATTCCCCATTTTATTAAGTGTGTTAGATTAGTTAGAAAAGTGTTTGAATCTGTCCAAATTAGTGTTTTGAGTCTAAGTTAGTTAAATTTCGTCCAAATCACCCTTTAGAGTCTAGTTTGAGTCTATTTGAGTGTTTTGGGCTGTTTGGAGTCTTTTTAAGTTGTTTTGAGTCATATAGGTCTAGGTAAGTGTTTTAAAGTTTAATTTTGTGTTTTTAAGTCAGTTTAGAGTAGATTAGCATCCCTAGTTAATCCCTGGTTAGAACGATCCCTACTTGCATATATACTACAATTGTCACAAATAAGGTTTAATTTGTGTGTCAACATAATTTTCACATCAATATTCTTGATTCTTTGGCACAGGCACATCTTGATCAATTACGTGAAGATACACTTGAAACGGTCCTTACGAATGGCATAGAAGTGATGGATCAAGTGGCTGGCACCATAGCACCCCACGGCACACACATGCAATATCATGCCGTGGCCTTTAATGATGAAGTTATTGAGACCGTGGCTGCCCTTGAGTCCTTGCCACGGCTCAATGGTAAGTCCCCTAGTCCAATCTCAATTCCAATTTCAACTAACAAGTTGCTTCCTTCTATAGAACAACCACCTACCCTTGAGCTTAAACCGTTGCCAAATCACTTGAAGTATGTGTTCTTGGGCGAGCAAGACACATTGCCTATCATTGTGGCATCATCACTCATGGCACAAGAAGAGGAGAAACTAGTGAGGGAACTCAAAGAGCACAAGACGGCCATTGGGTGGACTTTGGCCGATATCAAGGGCATAAGCCCTACCACATGCATGCACCAAATTCTCATAGAAGAAGGAGCTAAACCATCAAGGGAAGCACAACGTCGACTCAACCCACCAATGATGGAAGTCATGAAGAAGGAAATCATCAAATTACTTGATTGCGGCGTCATCTATCCTATCTCGGATAGTTGTTGGGTTTTATCGGTCCAAGTAGTTCCCAAGAAGTCCGGAGTCACGGTGGTGAAGAATGAAGAGAATGAACTTGTGCCCACACGCATTCAAACCGGTTGGAGAGTGTGCATTGACTATAGGAAGCTAAATGCCGCAACAAGGAAAGATCACTTTCCTTTGCCATTCATGGATCAAATGCTTGAAAGGTTAGCCGGTCATTCTTTTTATTGCTTTCTTAATGGTTATTCGGGTTATAATCAAATTGTCATAGCGCCGGATGATCAAGAAAAGACCACCTTTACTTGTCAATTTGGTACTTTTGCATATCGTCGTATGCCATTTGGGTTACGCAATGCACCGGCTACCTTCCAACATTGCATGGTAAGTATATTCTCGGATTATGTTGAGAAAATAATTGAGGTGTTTATGGATGATTTTAGTGTGTTTGGGGACTCATTTGATGATTGTTTGCATAATCTTACTCTAATCTTGAAAAGATGCATGGAAACTAACCTTGTTTTAAATTGGGAAAAGTGTCATTTTATGGTCAAACTAGGCATAGTTTTGGGTCATATCATTGATGTGAAATATTCTAACACTCAAATTAAAACCCTATGATTGTAGTATATGAAAGTAGGGATCGTTTTAGGTCGGGGATTAGAAGGGATGCTAATCAACACAATTAAGACTCAAAAAAAACACTAAAATAGACTCTATAGACTCTAAACTAACTTAAAACACTCAAAACAGCAACAAACACTTAAAAAGACTCAATTTTAGACCTAACAAGTGTTTTGGACGAAAATAAACCTTAACTTGACTCAAAAGACTCAAAGAAAACAGATTTTGACTCAAATAACAAGACTAAATGAAAGGGGGATTGTTTTTGACGAATTTAAAACTAAAAACAAAAACTTTGTAGAAAATACTTTGGAAAAACGAATTTAAGTGAAATAAATGGGTGAAAGGCTAGTTAGAGGGTCCTTCTCCACACATGATATATGCATACGAACAGATTTCTAGTTATTTTTCCTTTAGACTATGAATGACAAGACCCCAAGTTAGTTGCATCGCACAATTAACCATCATATTTTCCTTATTTCATTGAATTAGATGGAATATCCATCTAAACCAAATTATCTTTCTCAAGCTCCCTATATGAAATGCATGATAAAGATACATATCAAAAGCCATTAAGTTTTGTGAAAATCATAAGCATTGACAAGGCATTCATCACTATGAAATGCATGAGACTCATACCAAGGATTTACTTAACACGATTGTGACTAGCAACCTCCACTACTTGTGAATATAAGTGAATAACTCTTACGTGAACCCCCCTTATACTCTAGCATCAAATTCATGCATGCAAATTAAGTGTCGACCCCTAACCCACATACATAAACAAGTTTTAATAACTTAGATAAGCAAATCACATTCATGCCTTAAGAAACAATAACTGGATGTAATCAATTCATATAAAACATATAATCATGGCTTCGAATTCACCTCTAACTAAAAAGAAATTAGTTCCACATGTTCGCAAAACAAAGATAGAATACACCTAGAAACACTCCAGGTGGCTCCTCCTTCCTTCCTTGCTGCCAACAATGGGGATTTGCGTGAATTTAGGCTCTTGAGGTGTGGTGGATGGTGTGGTGTGAATTTGTGGTAGAGGGTGGTGGTTTTTGAGTGTTGTGGCATCAAGTATTTATAGGGTGAAGGGGAGGCACGAATTCGGGCTGAAAAGGAGAGGAATTAGGACTCCAAATCACCAAAGAACAAGGATACTTTCAATTAGATTCCAAGGAAGACAAGGAATGGTCCTTGTGGCAGATTCTAGAACTTCTAGAAGGGTTACATGTGGCATAAACTTAATGCACGAAAATAGGGCTTCTAGAACTTGATATTTAGGTGATTCAATGTGAAAAGGAGTCCTCTTTGAAGTTGGAATTAAGGTAGGAAAAGATGAGGATAGGATAAGATAAGATAAAGTTGGATAAGGTTTGGATAAGATAAGGAAATTTGGATAAGGTTCCTTATTTCTTGCTCTTTCCTTATCTTCTTTGCATTTGGACTTCTTTCTCCAGATTTTTAGCCTTTCCTAGCAACTCTTGACTTCAATTTTGTCCATCCACATTGCTCCATAGTTAAGCTATCCAATCCATGCACAAAACTGCTCCAATTAGCCTCAAAATGCACTTTCTTGCTCCTTTTGCCATTAGGACCTAAAAACATACGAAAATAGCTTAAAAGACTAAAATAGATAGTAATTAAGTAACTAAATGCAAGGAAACAGCATAACTAAGTAGCAGAAATATGCTCCTATCAATCCTTCTGAAAAAGGAATTGAAGTTGATAAGTCTAAAATAGATCTTGTTCGTTACTTTCCCTCTCCTACTTCAGTTAAAGAGGTTCGTTCTTTTCTTGGCCATGCAGGATATTATAGGTGATTTATCAAGGATTTTTCCACGATTGCACAACCCCTATGCCGTCTCCTACAAAAAGAAGTGGCTTTTGAGTTCAACGAGGAGTGTGAGAAGGCATTCAAGCATCTCAAGGACATGCTTACTGATGCGTGATTTATGCGCACACAAATTAAACCCTCTTTTTGACGATTTGTAGTATAAGTTCAAGTAGGGATCGTTCTGGACCGGGGATTAGGAGGGATTGCAAATCTCTTGGAAACTGACTCAAAAACGTAAAATAAAGTTTAAAACACTAAACTAGACTCAAAGAATGCAAAATTAAAATTTAAAACACTAAGACAAACCAAAAACTCAAAATGCTTTAAAAACACAAACTAAATTGAATTCTAACTAAAATGAACATTAAAGCAAAAGGGGGATTGAGGTTTTTACGAAAATTGAAATAACGAAACAAGTTAATAAACTAGACAGAATGTAAATATGAAGTTTATGGATGAATGCTAGCTAAGGGGTTCATCTCCATACATGTTACACTTGCATACAAGATTGATTCTCAGTTGGTCTTTCGATAAATTATGAAACTCAATGCTCCAAGTTAATTAGGTTCGCTTAAATTAACTTTCAGATTTCCCTAGATTCGTTGGATTGAATGGAATACGCATTACAACCAAATTATTCTTAATCAAAGTCCCTAACTATGGAATACGCATGATAGAGACATTCAACAAAGATCATTAAGTTCAACGGAAATCATAAACATCGACGAGGCATTCGTTACTATGGAATACGCATGAAACTTATGCCAAGAATTCGTTTAACGCGATTGTTTATGAGCAACCTCCACTACTTGTGAATATAAGTTCGTAACGTTTAGGTGAAACTCACTTATATTCTAGCGTCATATTCATGCATGAAAATTAAGCTTGCAATCTCAATGAACATACATAAATAAGTTATCAATCAAACAGTTAAACGAATTGAATCCACAACTTATGAAATTCCAACGAAAGTTAATCAATTCATATTGCAAATATAAACATAGTTTCGAATCACCCCCTAGCTAAAGGGGGGTTTATTTCCTCATAACTTTGAAATTAAAGAAACACCTAAACATTCCAACAACTCAAACTTGAATTGTATGAACGTTTAGGCCCTCTTATCTTCCTCGTTATTGTAGCACAAGGTCTAAGGTGAGGGTTGGGGGATTATGGAAATGGTAGAGGAGTGGTTTGGAGGGTTGGGAAGTGGTGGAAATGGAAAGATGGTTTTGGATTCTAAGGGGACTCACGGCAAAGAGAAGGAATGGAAGTGTTTGTGGTGTGTTGTGTATGAAATGAGATGATGTTGAATGAATGAATGCAAGGGTATTTATAGGAGTAGTGGAGGGAACATATGGCTGTTTGTTTAAGATGCAAGTGGCTAATTAATGATGGAAAATCAGTTAGGAAAACATGTGAAAACTGGAATTGCATGTGAAGGTGTTGGAATGTGCTGAAATGGTGAAGGGGATACACGGCATTGAGAAGCTTTCTTGCTCATTTTCTGAATGCAATGATGAAGAGTTTAATAATTAATGCATGTAGGTGGCTGAAATGATGAAGAATGAGTGGTGGAAATGAAAGGGAAAGCTAGAAGACATGTGAAGATGCTGGAATTGATGAAGGGGATACACGGCAATGTTTGGAATGTGGAGAAAAGGGTGCATGTGGTTGTAATGTTTATTGGTTAAAGATGCATGTGGATGTATTATACAATGGGAAAGTATGTGATTGAATTAAAGGATGCAAAGTGAATGAATCATGAATCATTGTGGATGAAAGGTGGAAATGCATGTGTTGATGACTAGGTTAGTGGGTGAAAATCTGAAAATGGCATAAAGGAATGGGAGCTCACGGTTTGGCTAGTGTTTGAATGTGTAAAGTGTGTGTGAATGCATGTGAAGATGCAATAAATAATGCATGTAGGGTTAGGAAATAAAATCATAACTTAAAGGGGGATGATTAAAGGGTGTTGAAAGGTTATGCATGGCTTTGAAGTGAATGTGGATTGGGCTAGAGTTTAAGTACATGAAATGGACCCAAATTGCTCCTCCTTGCATGGCAAGGAATGGTGTTTGTGTTAAGCCCATGGCAAGGTGTTATGTGATTGGGTTAGGGCCATTGTTTTGTGTCTTCAAGTGCATACAAGGCCTTCAATTTCATCCAACACTTGGGCTCCAAGTATAAGCTATCCATCCTTAGCCCAATAGTGCTCCAAAACACTCCACAATGCATCCTTTCGTCAAACACGTCTTATTATCCTGAAAACACACAAAAGAAGAATAAAGGACTAAAATAACTAAAGAAACACAACGTAAATGCACGAGAATAAGCAAAGTAAGTCGCCTAAATAAGCTTCTATCACTTACCACGACACCAATTATCCTACCACTATATTGGACGTTGCCTTTTGAGCTAATGTGTGATGCATCTGATTATGCAATAGGAGCTATTTTGGGCCAAAGGAAGAACAAGCAACCACATGTCTTATATTATGCTTCCCAGACCTTAAATGATGCTCAATTAAACTACTCTACCACTGAAAAAGAACTTCTTGCCATTGTATTTCCTTTAGATAAGTTTCGTTCATATTTACTTGGCACTAAAGTCATTGTATATTCTGACCATGCAGCTTTAAGGAACTTATTCACCAAAAATGAGGCCAAACCAAGGCTCATTCGATGGATGCTTCTCCTCCAAGAGTTTGACATTGAAATTCGAGACAAGAAAGGGAGTGAGAACGTTGCTGACCATCTAAGTCGTTTGGTGTGCAATGAGGACTCCTTACCCATCCAAAAGACATTCCCTGATGAGCAATTGATGTCCATTAAGGTAAGTGAACCTTGGTATGCCGATTTGGTGAACTTTTTGGTGTCAAATCGTGTTCCAAACACCATAGCTAAGCACCAACGTGATAAACTTAAGAAGGAGGCCCGGTTTTATGTATGGGATGACCCATATTTGTGGAAATATTGTGCGGATCAGATTCTTTGTCGTTATGTGCATGATTGTGAATTTAATTCAATTCTAACCTTTTGTCACACTTATGCATGTGGTGGACATTTTGGCACACAATGTAATGCCCTTAAGGTGTTAGAATGTGGTTTTTATTGGCCTACAATCTTTAAAGATGCTAGAACTTTTTGTTTAACTTGTGATCGTTGTCAAAGAATGGGAAATATAGGTGCAAGGGACCAAATGCCGCAAACACTGATGCGAGATTTACTTGACACTCAAATTAAACCCTCGTTTGACAATTGTAGTAGAATGGATAAGTGAGGGATCGTTCTAGACCGGGGATTAGGAGGGCTTGCTAAAACCTTCTAAATTGACTTAAAAACATAAAAACTAAATTAAAATACTCTTAACAAGACTACTATGACTCAGAATGGCTTTGAAAAACTCAAATTGTCTAAAACAATCAAATTGACTCAAATAGAAGCTAGAACTTGATTTAGACGAATTTGCAATTGTTTATGACTCCACAAGCTTAAAGATACAAAAATTAAACAAATACGAATGATTAAGACTTAACAAAATAGGGGGGGAGGAATTGTGGTTGGACGATATTAAATTAAAAAGACAGAATATAATTAAAGGCAAAATGTAAATATGAATGTGATAAAAATATGGATGATGGAATAGCCAAGGGGTTCTTCTCCACACATGTTACACTTGCAAACAAAATTGATTCTCAGTTGGTCTTTCGATAAGTTGTGAAACTCAATGCTCCAAGTTAATTAGATCCGCTTAGATTAACTTTCAGATTTCCTTAAATTCGTTGGATTGAATGGAATACGCATTACAACCAAATTGTTCTTAATCAAAGTCCCTAACTATGGAATACGCATGATAGAGACATTTAACCAAGATCATTAAGTTCAACGGAAATCATAAACATCGACGAGGCATTCGTTACCATGGAATACGCATGAAACTTATGCCAAGAATTCGTTTAACGCGATTGTTTATAAGCAACCTCTACTACTTGTGAATATAAGTTCATAACGATTAGGTGAAATTCACTTATATTCTAGCGTCATATTTATGCATGAAAATTAAGCTTGCAATCTCAATGAACATACATAAATAAGTTATCAATCAAACAGTTAAACGAATTGAATCCACAACTTATGAAATTCCAACCAAACGTAATCAATTCAAAATGCAAATATAAACATAGTTTCGAATCACCCCCTAGCTAAAGGGGGTTTAGTTCCTCATAACTTTGAAATCAAAGAAACACCTAAACATTCCAACAACTCAAACGTGAATTGTATGAACGTTTAGGCACTCTTCTCTTCCCTTCTCATACGTACAAAACAAAGAGAATTAAATTTAAACTTTGAAATCAAAGAAACACCTAAACATTCCAACAACTCAAACTTGAATTGTATGAACGTTTAAGCACTCTTTTCTTCCTCGTTGTTGTAGCACAAAGTCTAAGGTGAGCTTAAGGGCTTTAGGTGTATGTGGAATGGAGTAGGGAGTGGTTGGAGATGGAAGAATGAAGAGAAAATATGCAGAAAATGAAGTGGGACTCACGGCAATGGAATGGTATTTGTGTTGTGTGAAGTGTTGTGAATGGAAATATGAGATATGAATTGAATGGGGAGTGAATGAATGAATGCTAGGGTATTTATAGGGGTAGTGGAGGGAACATATGGCTGTTTGTTTAAGCATTTGTGTGGAGGAATGATGGAAAAACAGCTAGGATACATGTGAAAACTGGAATTGCACAAGGGGAGCAAAGGGAACCCACGGCATGGATGGATTTGCATGTGTTTGGGAAGCTTTCTTGCTCATTTTCTGGATGCAATGATGAAGAGTTTAATAATTAATGCATGTAGGTGGTTGAAATGATGAAGAATGAGTGGTGGATGTGTGAATGATTGAATGTGCATGTGGGTGAATGTGAAGGGAATGCATGTGAGGATGCTGGAAATGCAATGGAACTCACGGCACAAAGGTTCTTTGGTGATGAATGTGGTTGATTTAATGGAGGAACAAGTGCATGTGTTGAATTGGTGGTGCATGTGATTAAAGATGGAGAAGGTGGTGTAATGATGAAGTGGAATGGCTGAAAATGCAAGGGGGAGTGAAGGCCACGACAAAGGTGTTTTGGTGCATGTGTTGGCTGTTTTGTTTGTTGGTTAAAGCTTGTGTTTGCATGTGAATGTTGTTTGTGTGAAGTGTGTGTGAATGTGCATGTGTAGATGCAATAAATAATGCATGTAGGGTTAGGAAATAATGAAGAATGAGTGGTGGAAATGATGAAGTAGGAAGGTGGAAATGCATGTGAGATGTTTGGAAAGGAATAAAGAATGAATGGTGGAAATGTGAGTGAATGATGTGCATGTGTGAGAATGCATGTGGAATTAAGAGGAGTATGGAAGTGAAATAAATGAATGATATGTTAAGTGATAAGTGAATGATATGTGGTGAGTGATAAGTGAATGGTTTGATAAGTGATAAATGAACTAGTTTAAAGGGCTAGGGTTTAAGTACATAGAATGGGCCTAAAATAGGTTGGTTTGTATGGCATAATGTGATTGTGGATTGGGCTAGAGTTTAAGTACATGAAATGGACCCAAATTGCTCCTCCTTGCATGGCAAGGAATGGTGTTTGTGTTAAGCCCATGGCAAGGTGTTATGTGATTGGGTTAGGGCCATTGTTTTGTGTCTTCAAGTGCATACAAGGCCTTCAAATTCGTCCATCCTCTTGGCTCCATGGATAAGCTATCCAATCCATGCCCAAAAATGCTCCAAATGGCCTCAAAATGCACTTTCATGCTCCCTAGGCCCTTAGAACCTGAAAACACACAAAAGAAGCATAAAGGACTAAAATAACGAGAGAAACATAACGTAAATGCACGAGAACAAGCCATTTAAGTCGCATGAATATGCTCCTATCAAATACCCCCACACTTAGCTTTTGCTAGTCCTCGAGCAAAACAGAATAAAAACAAATAAAAAAAACGACACTAAACACGTAAAACACAACCTAAACCTTCCAACAACCGTCTTAGGGATTTCCAATGACATGTTAAAAATCATCATTCTCACAGATTTTAGTCATCTTCACACTTAAGTACATTCTTAATCATAGTCACCATATACTAGTTCACAATTAAGCATTTAAAACCATGTTTTGAATGTAGTAACATGCCTTAGAGAATTTGCTCAATTCCTTACAAGATATGCACTCGATTTTCACTCAGAATTTCTAACTACACACCCTAATCTAGTCATATGTGAGAAGATTGATGTAACATGAAAACGAACACGCAATTTCTGGAGTTAATGCATGTTTAGATATGATCTCATGAATGGAATGCTACTACTTAGACGCGAGAACCAGTGACACCATAAGCTCATACCAAGTTCAAACTCCACAAATTGAAATACACAACACTCAAGATAGAAGTCAAGGGTTGTAACGGGGCTTGGGGTATGTGGATAACAAAGAAGGGATATGGAAAACAAAGGTTCTTAAAGAAATAGTGAGCAAAGCATTTGAATCAACTTAGAATTCACTTTTGAATGAAAACTCAACTTTTGAACAAAAAGGGAGAATTTAGACAATTTACGCCCAGAATTGGTGTTTCAATCACTTATTCTTTTCTTTTCTTTTTTTTTTTTTTTTTTTTTTTTTTTTTTTTTTTCTTTTCTTTTTCTTTTCTTTTGAATCTCAAAACATAAACACTTAAACATTCTCTCCCCCACACTTATTTTCTTTCATAATGTAACTCAAAAGGAATTCAATTAAGTCATGCTCACTATCTTTTAAGAACAAGGGTGGGGATTGTCCTAAACTAGGCTAGGTGAGGAAAAAGCGGGTTAACAAAGAACATGGGCTAACACGGCTCAACGGGGGTACAACTTACAACATATACGAAATATGGGAAGTGAGGCTATTTGGCTATGGTGGCAACTACACAACTTCATCTTGAATATGTGTTATGCAAATCAATAACATGCTTTGAATGAAATGGGCATGAGTTCTAGCATTTGGAACTATATGATGAAACGCCTTCTAAGTAGTAACCAAGCAAAGAATAATGAGATCATGCAACGACTTTAGAAAACAAGAAATCACAGATTATACTCTCCAAAGAACGTTATAGGCTCAAGTCTCTCAGGGTTGTAGCGTTTGTTTGAGTTCCTTCCTTCAAGCATGTTACAAAAACGATTTTTTTTTTTCTTTTATGATTGCATGTGAAGTCATACATTATAACCATAACCAAGCATATACCAAGAGTAAATCAAACTTTTCTCTATGTTTATAACTCTTTCTAACCGTCATGCAATTATAAACCAAATCCTTAACATTGTGTTGGAAGGTACCCTAAGACACAAACTCACAAAAACGACTCAAAACACTCTTTTTAGGCTTTTCAAAACAATTTTTCAAATTTTTATGTGCTTTTCGGAGTTATAAAAACAAAACATACTAAAACACTCTAAAACAACTTAAAAACACCTTAAAACAGCAAGGAACAACATTTGAAGTTATGGGTGATAAAATCCCACGAATTTGCATTAACAACATTAGTTACCCCCCCACACTTAAATCAAACATTGTCCTCAATGTTTTAAGCATAGATTCATACAAAACATAAGTAAACACACAAACAACAACTAAACATACTAAACATGGCAGAATGTATTTAACAAAGAGAAGAGTTTAGAGACGCAAATCTGGTTATAGAGTGCAAATTCCATCTTCTCCTTGGTAATTGCATTGAGGCTTTGATCTTTGTGATTCCACAGGCTTACTCTTGAACTGGTTTCCGCCCATCATTGATTTTCCTTTGTGCTACTGGGCTGGAGGATTCTTTTGGTCTTCCCCGAAGGTCTGAGCTTATCCCTTTTATCTGTTTCTTTGTTCAATCTTTCCAATTCGTATTGAAAAGGGTTGGAGGATAACTCAGCCTATGTTTGTCTCCACATGCTTCAATGTATCATTTGCACTTGCCTTACTCGCTCCCCTTTGCAGAAGTGGTCCCTTCTCCGGAAGTGTATCAACCGTTGAAGATGACTACTCGAGAGCAACGCTAGGTAAGCAATCAGGAATAGATTCCAGGCAGTTGGCTCCAGAACGGAAGACTGACTCCAAGTGCCGGCTGATTGCTTGTTTTACTTTGCCATGCGAGTAAGAACAAGGACAAAGAAAAAGACAGGGAAAGAGCATGATATGAGATACTTTTGCTTTTGACCTTGATGATATGAGATACCTTTGCTTTTGAAGAAGCGGTGAATGAATCAGCACATGTATTTGTTGTGCTGATTCCTCCTGGGTCATCTGTACTCCAGGCATCTGGTATCATCTTTGGGGAAGAAGAAAGACTTGAGTATTTCGAAAGGTTTTGCTGGGAGTGCGCCCTCAGAGGTGAGAGAGAGTTGGGCATTTTCTTCAGGTTTGCCCTGCCATAAAAGACGAAGGTCGACATATATAGAGATAATATCAAGTGGTGGTACTTTTTACCTTTGTCGACAAACGTTTTGATCCCGCAAATCCGGCTTTTTGAAATAATGGCGCCTCTTCGATCTCTGAACACGCCTCTTCGATTTCTGAGCAGGCGCCCCTTCGATTTCTGAACGACGCCCCTTCGCTTGCTGAACGACACGTGGTAGTGCAGATGCAGCTCCTTTTGACAAAGCTGCACGCGTCTTCTGAAAAGCAGAGAAAGCGTCGCCGAACTTTGCGCTTGTCGGCTAAAGATGTGTAGTTGTGATGATGGCCTCCACGTGTTGTCTGAAAAGAAGAAATCTTTTGACAAAGTTGAACGCGCCTTCTGAAAAGCCGAGAAAGCGTCGCCTAAATTACGCCGGAAATTCCGGCTTTTTGAATTGGTGGACGCGTCGCCTTGGCTTTTTTATTGAGCTATCGATCACCACAACAAACACACTCTGAAGATTTCCCATTCTTGAAAATCGACTCCGGCCCTTTGAAATTTAACTCCATCCCTTCTCCTTGAACACTTTTGAAAAATGGCAAACTCATCGAACCTTAGCTTGGAATTGAGCCTTAGCAGTGATGCGGGCGTGCCGCGTCAAGGTAACGTATGGCGCCCTTCTTTCTTTTCTTCTAACGGTCCTCTCACAGGTGAAGACTCCGTGATGCAGGACGCCACAACAGCTACAATAGTAGCTAGGAACCTCCTCACTCCGAAAGATAGTAGGCTGCTGTCAGGACGGTCCGATGAGTTGGCCGTTCAAGAGTCCCTCGCACTTAGTGTTCAGTGTGCGAGTTCTGTGTCCAACATGGGCCAACGCCTGCTTGCCCGCTCCCGTCAGGTGGAATCATTGATGGCAGAGGTGGAAAGTCTCAAGCAGGAGATCCAGCAGCTGAAGTATGAGAATAGAAGTTTGCACGTGCTTGCAAACAACTATTCGACGGGCATGAAGAGGAAGCTTGATGAGCTGCAAGAGTCTGAAGGTCGAATTCACAGTGACCGTCAAAGGTTTTCGTCTTTCCTCCAGAGGCAGCTTTTTCCTGGCTCATCCAACGCTTGGCCAAGTATTGAGGCCTGGAATGCTCTATCTTCGATGCCTCCCGCTCCGATGCCTTCTGTTCCTACGCCTTCCGCTCCGATGCCTTCTGTTCCTACGCCTTCCGCTTCAAGAGTAAAGCCACGTAGTGGGGCCTCAAGCAAACAACCTTTGTGAAGCACCATCTTTCTTTGTTTAGCAGTGCCTATCAATAAATCAAACATTTTCTCAATGTTACAATCATAGACTCACACAATTAATAAACAAACAAACAATAACAACTAAACAACCTAACAAGGCATAAACGAAATAGCAACAAAGAGAAGGGTTTTTTTTTTTAGAAATCTGGATCTGGAGTGCTTTCTAAGTCTTCCTTTGTTGAATGCATGGGTTGCCTCCCAAGTAGCGCTAAGACACAAACAAACACCAAAATGACTCAAATGACTCTAAAAACACATATTTTTGGGTTTTTCAAAAGAATTTTTTTTTATTTTTTTATTTTTTTATTTTTTTATTTTATTTTATTTTTTTAATTTTCGGAGTTTTATACCAAGACACTATAAAACACACTAAAACACTCTAAAAACGCTTAAAACAGCAAGAAACAACATTCTAAGTGATAGGTGAATAAATCCCACGAAATTCATGCAAATACAAATTGTTTACCCCCCCACACTTAAATCAAACTTTGTCCTCAATGTTTTAAGCAGAAAGTCACAACAGAGCAAGCAAATAAACAAATACGAGAAAGAAAGCAAAGTAAAGGCAGTAAAGAAAAAGAAAGGAATAAAAATAAATCTCTTAAAGGGTTTTCCAAGTTCTTCTCTATTCGGATGCATGGGTTGCCTCCCACGAAGCGCTTTCTTTTACGTCTTGCAGCCGGACGGTACCTCCGTTTAAGCTTGACTAGGTTCCACGGCATGGAGGGGTACCTCCTCCACGACATGCTCCTCAAACATCTCGTAATAGGGCTTCAATCGATGCCCATTCACTTTGAATTCTTGCTGCGTCTTTGAACTTTTGATTTGCACTGCACCATGAGGGAAAACATTAGTAACAACAAACGGGCCAATCCATTTAGAACGCAACTTACCAGGAAACAAACGTAGGCGAGAGTTGAAAAGTAACACTTTCTGCCCAACTGTGAAGGTCTTGGTTCGAATCATTTTATCATGGAATGCTTTGGTCTTGGCTTTGTACATCCGGGCATTCTCATAGGCTTCATTCCGAATCTCCTCAAGTTCATTCAATTGGAGCTTCCTATGAACTCCCGCTGCATCTATGTCCATGTTGAAAATCTTCACGGCCCAATGTGCCTTGTGCTCTAACTCTACGGGCAAATGACATGGCTTACCATAGACGAGCCGAAAAGGTGACATCCCAATGGGTGTTTTGTATGCCGTACGATATGCCCACAGTGCATCATCTAAACGTAAGCTCCAATCCCTCCTTGTTGGTCCAACGGTCTTCTCCAAAATTTGTTTGATTTCTCGGTTAGACACCTCGGCTTGGCCATTTGTTTGAGGATGGTAAGGTGTGGAGACCTTATGGTTGACATGGTACTTTCTTAGCAACGCCTCAATGGTCCGATTGCAAAAGTGAGACCCTCCATCACTTATGATTACTCTCGGCATTCCAAACCTAGCAAAAATGTTAGTTTTCACGAAATCTGCAACCACCTTAGAATCGTTAGTACGGGTGGCTTTTGTTGACTCCTCGTTCTCCTCAAAGTGCGTTCAAAATCACCGTCAAAGTCGGAGATGTTCTCTATAATAGGCCGAGAGTTACGAGTCATACACAGTACCTAAAAAAAACAAGGAAACAAACAAACTAAGAATCTGAAATAAGAATGCACGAAAAACAAAAAAATATAAAAAATAAAGACAAAGGATTAGCAAAGTTGCTAATCCCCGGCAACGGCGCCAAAATTTGATGCGAGATTTACTTGACACTCAAATTAAACCCTCGTTTGACAATTGTAGTAGAATGGATAAGTGAGGGATCGTTCTAGACCGGGGATTAGGAGGGCTTGCTAAAACCTTCTAAATTGACTTAAAAACATAAAAACTAAATTAAAATACTCTTAACAAGACTACTATGACTCAGAATGGCTTTGAAAAACTCAAATTGTCTAAAACAATCAAATTGACTCAAATAGAAGCTAGAACTTGATTTAGACGAATTTGCAATTGTTTATGACTCCACAAGCTTAAAGATACAAAAATTAAACAAATACGGGGGGAGGAATTGTGGTTGGACGATATTAAATTAAAAAGACAGAATATAATTAAAGGCAAAATGTAAATATGAATGTGATAAAAATATGGATGATGGAATAGCCAAGGGGTTCTTCTCCACACATGTTACACTTGCAAACAAAATTGATTCTCAGTTGGTCTTTCGATAAGTTGTGAAACTCAATGCTCCAAGTTAATTAGATCCGCTTAGATTAACTTTCAGATTTCCTTAAATTCGTTGGATTGAATGGAATACGCATTACAACCAAATTGTTCTTAATCAAAGTCCCTAACTATGGAATACGCATGATAGAGACATTTAACCAAGATCATTAAGTTCAACGGAAATCATAAACATCGACGAGGCATTCGTTACCATGGAATACGCATGAAACTTATGCCAAGAATTCGTTTAACGCGATTGTTTATAAGCAACCTCTACTACTTGTGAATATAAGTTCATAACGATTAGGTGAAATTCACTTATATTCTAGCGTCATATTTATGCATGAAAATTAAGCTTGCAATCTCAATGAACATACATAAATAAGTTATCAATCAAACAGTTAAACGAATTGAATCCACAACTTATGAAATTCCAACCAAACGTAATCAATTCAAAATGCAAATATAAACATAGTTTCGAATCACCCCCTAGCTAAAGGGGGTTTAGTTCCTCATAACTTTGAAATCAAAGAAACACCTAAACATTCCAACAACTCAAACGTGAATTGTATGAACGTTTAGGCACTCTTCTCTTCCCTTCTCATACGTACAAAACAAAGAGAATTAAATTTAAACTTTGAAATCAAAGAAACACCTAAACATTCCAACAACTCAAACTTGAATTGTATGAACGTTTAAGCACTCTTTTCTTCCTCGTTGTTGTAGCACAAAGTCTAAGGTGAGCTTAAGGGCTTTAGGTGTATGTGGAATGGAGTAGGGAGTGGTTGGAGATGGAAGAATGAAGAGAAAATATGCAGAAAATGAAGTGGGACTCACGGCAATGGAATGGTATTTGTGTTGTGTGAAGTGTTGTGAATGGAAATATGAGATATGAATTGAATGGGGAGTGAATGAATGAATGCTAGGGTATTTATAGGGGTAGTGGAGGGAACATATGGCTGTTTGTTTAAGCATTTGTGTGGAGGAATGATGGAAAAACAGCTAGGATACATGTGAAAACTGGAATTGCACAAGGGGAGCAAAGGGAACCCACGACATGGATGGATTTGCATGTGTTTGGGAAGCTTTCTTGCTCATTTTCTGGATGCAATGATGAAGAGTTTAATAATTAATGCATGTAGGTGGTTGAAATGATGAAGAATGAGTGGTGGATGTGTGAATGATTGAATGTGCATGTGGGTGAATGTGAAGGGAATGCATGTGAGGATGCTGGAAATGCAATGGAACTCACGGCACAAAGGTTCTTTGGTGATGAATGTGGTTGATTTAATGGAGGAACAAGTGCATGTGTTGAATTGGTGGTGCATGTGATTAAAGATGGAGAAGGTGGTGTAATGATGAAGTGGAATGGCTGAAAATGCAAGGGGGAGTGAAGGCCACGGCAAAGGTGTTTTGGTGCATGTGTTGGCTGTTTTGTTTGTTGGTTAAAGCTTGTGTTTGCATGTGAATGTTGTTTGTGTGAAGTGTGTGTGAATGTGCATGTGTAGATGCAATAAATAATGCATGTAGGGTTAGGAAATAATGAAGAATGAGTGGTGGAAATGATGAAGTAGGAAGGTGGAAATGCATGTGAGATGTTTGGAAAGGAATAAAGAATGAATGGTGGAAATGTGAGTGAATGATGTGCATGTGTGAGAATGCATGTGGAATTAAGAGGAGTATGGAAGTGAAATAAATGAATGATATGTTAAGTGATAAGTGAATGATATGTGGTGAGTGATAAGTGAATGGTTTGATAAGTGATAAATGAACTAGTTTAAAGGGCTAGGGTTTAAGTACATAGAATGGGCCTAAAATAGGTTGGTTTGTATGGCATAATGTGATTGTGGATTGGGCTAGAGTTTAAGTACATGAAATGGACCCAAATTGCTCCTCCTTGCATGGCAAGGAATGGTGTTTGTGTTAAGCCCATGGCAAGGTGTTATGTGATTGGGTTAGGGCCATTGTTTTGTGTCTTCAAGTGCATACAAGGCCTTCAAATTCGTCCATCCTCTTGGCTCCATGGATAAGCTATCCAATCCATGCCCAAAAATGCTCCAAATGGCCTCAAAATGCACTTTCATGCTCCCTAGGCCCTTAGAACCTGAAAACACACAAAAGAAGCATAAAGGACTAAAATAACGAGAGAAACATAACGTAAATGCACGAGAACAAGCCATTTAAGTCGCATGAATATGCTCCTATCAAACACCCATCTTTAATGTTGAAATTTTTGATGTTTGGGGCATTGATTTCATGGGCCCTTTCCCTTCTTCGTTTGGTTTTACTTATATTTTGCTTGCGGTTGATTATGTCTCAACATGGGTGGAAGCCAAGGCCACCCGTACTAATGATTCTAAAGTTGTTGCAGATTTTATAAAAACTAACATCTTTGTTAGATTTGGGATGCCTCGAGTGCTTATTAGTGATGGAGGGTCTCACTTTTGCAATCGTACCATCGAGGCATTGCTTAAGAAGTATCAAGTCACACATAAGGTTTCCACACCTTATCATCCTCAAACCAATGGCCAAGCCGAGGTGTCTAATAGAGAAATCAAGCAAATCTTAGAAAAGACTATTGGGCCAACAAGAAAAGATTGGAGCTTACGTTTGGAAGATGCATTGTGGGCTTATCGAACGGCCTACAAAACACCCATAGGGATGTCACCATTTCGGCTAGTCTATGGCAAGCCATGCCATCTCCCCGTAGAGTTAGAACACAAGGCTCATTGAGCAATCAAGACATTCAACATGGACATAGATGCGGCTGGAATGCATAGGAAGTTGCAATTGAATGAACTTGAGGAGATTAAGCTTGAAGCATATGAGAATGCTTGCATTTACAAGGAAAAGACCAAGGCTTTCCATGACAAGATGATCTAAAGCAAAACATTCTCCATAGGGCAAAAAGTTTTACTTTTTAATTCTCACCTTTGTTTATTTCCCGGTAAGTTACGTTCTAAGTGGATTGGGCCCTTTGTAACTACTAATGTTTTTCCATATGGTGCAGTTCAAATCCAAAGCTTGAGGAATGGCCAAGAATTCAAGGTGAATGGGCATCGTTTGAAGCCCTATTATGCAAATGTTGAAGGGCAGGTTGTGGAGGACATCACTCTCCATGCCGTGGGCTCTACTTGAGGCTAAGAAGAATGTTCGTCTGGCTGCACGACGTTAAAGCAAGCGCTTCTTGGGAGGCAACCCATGCATTCAACTAGAGAGGATTTGGGCAATTCACCAATTCATTCCACCCAATCAGATTTGCGTTCCTAACTCTCTCTCTCTCTCTCTCTCTTTATTGTTTTGATTTCGTCAAGTTCATTAGTTTGTGTTACTCGTTTGAAAGTGAGTCTTTGTTTGAAACATTGAGGACAATGTTTGATTTAAGTGTGGGGGGGGGGGGGTAAACAAGTTGCTTTTGCATGATTTTACATAATTTTCGTGGGTTTTTATCACCTATCACTTATAATGTTGTTTCTCACTGTTTTCAAGTGTTTTTAGTGTGTTTGATTCAGAAAATCCGAAAATTTACAAAAATCAAAAGTTGCAAAACAGTTTTGAAAAACCCAAAAAGAATTGTTTTAAAGTTGTTTTTGTGTGTTTGTTTGTGTCTTAGGGTACCTTCCAACACAATGATGAGGATTTGGTTTTTAATTGCATGACTATTAAAGAATGTTGTAAGCGTGGATGGAAGTTTGATTTATGCTTGGTTATGGTTATAGCCTATGAATTCACATGTAATCACAAAGAGAAAATCAATTTTTGTAACATGCTTGAAGGAAGGAACTCAAACTAACGCTACATCCTCGAGAGACTTAAGCCTATAACGTTCTTTAGAGAGTATAAATTGATGCGATATTTATACGCACACAAACTAAACCCTATTTGTGACAATTGTAGTAATGATGTAAGTAGGGATCGTTCTAACCGGGGATTAACTAGGGATGCTAAGCACTTGACTCAAATAAATAAAACTAACTTTTAAAACACTAAGACAAACTAAAAGACTCAAAACAAGTTCAAAAGACTCCAAATACTTAAAAACATAAAATAAGACAAATCAAATGATTAAGACTTAACAAAATAGGGGGGGGGGATTGTGGTTGGACGAGATTAAATTAAACGGAAAGATTATAATTTAAAACAGATAGTAAAGATGAATGTGATGAAAATATGGATGATGGAATAGCTAAGGGGTTCTTCTCCACACATGTTACACTTGCATACAAGATTGATTTTCGGTTGGTCTTTCGATAAATTATGAAACTCAATGCTCCAAGTTAATTAGGTCCGCTTAAATTAACTTTCAGATTTCCCTAGATTCGTTGGATTGAATGGAATACGCATTACAACCAAATTATTCTTAATCAAAGTCCCTAACTATGGAATACGCATGATAGAGACATTCAACAAAGATCATTAAGTTCAATGAAAATTATAAGTGTTGACGAGGCATTCGTTACTATGGAATACGCATGAAACTTATGCCAAGAATTCGTTTAACGCGATTGTTTATAAGCAACCTCCACTACTTGTGAATATAAGTTCGTAACTATTAGGTGAAACTCACTTATATTCTAGCGTCATATTCATTCAAACGGTTAAACAAATTGAATCCACAACTTATGAAATTTCAACCAAAAGTAATCAATTCATATTGTAAGCATAAACATGTATTTTGAATCACCCCTAGCTAAAGGGGGGTTTAGTTCCTCATAACTTTGAAATCAAAGAAACACCTAAACATTCCAACAACTCAAACTTGAATTGTATGAACGTTTAGGCACTCTTCTCTTCCATTACAAAACAAAGAAAATTTAATTTAAACATTGAAATCAAAGAAACACCTAAACATTCCAACAACTCAAACTTGAATTGTATGAACGTTTAGGCACTCTTCTCTTCCTCGTTGTTGTAGCACAAGGTCTAAGGTGAGCTTTGGGGATTATGTGAAGTGTTTTGGAGGGATGGGAAGTGGTTGGATAGTGGCTGCAATGGAGGATAAAAACTGCACAGATTGGAAGGATATGCACGGCAATGGATGTGTATTTGTGTTGTGTGTTGTGTTGTGAAATGAATGAGTGAATTGTGGCTAGGTTGCATGCTTATTTATAGGTAAATGAGAGGGAACATGACAGCTTGGAATAGGTGGAAATGTGGCTGCAAGTTTGGTGAATGATTATGAGTGAATGCATGTGAATGTGGCTAGGTTGGAAAGCTGGAATTGCTGGAATTGTAATGTACCCCACGGCATTGATTGTGTTTGAGTGTTGTGGCTGCAATGTTTGTTGGTTAAAGATGCATGTGGATGTATTATACAATGGGAAAGTATGTGATTGACAATTAAGGTGAATGGTGGCTGCAATGATGAAGTGTGATGGCTGAAAATGCAAGGGAAGTGCACGGCATTGATTAGTTTTAGGTGCATGTGGCTGCATTGTTGTGCAATGATGGAGGAATAAGTGCATGTGGTTGAATTGGTGATGAATGTGCATGTCAAAGAATGGATTTGGCTGCAATGGTGTGTAATTGGGCTAGGTTTTAAGTGCATGAAATGGACCCAAATTGCTCCCCCTTGCATGGCAAGGAATGGTGTTTGTGTTGAGCCCATGGCAAGGTGTTATGTAATTGGGTTAGGGCCATTGTTTTGTATCCTCAAGTGCATACAAGGCCTTCAATTTCATCCAACACTTGGGCTCCAAGCATAAGCTATCTATCCTTAGCCCAATAGTGCTCCAAAAGGCCCCAAAACACTCCACAATGCATCCTTCCGCCAAAACACGTCTTTCGATCCTGAAAACACACAAAAGAAACATAAAGGACTAAACTAACTAAAGAAACATAACGTAAATGTACGAGAACAAGCCATTTAAGTCGCATGAATATGGTCCTATCATAAATCTGTGATTTCTTGTTTTCTAAAGTCATTGCATGATCTCATCATTCTTTGCTTGGTTGCTACTTAGAATGCATTTCATCATTATAGTTCCAAATACTAGAACTCATGCCCATTTCATTCAAAGCATGATATTGATTGCATAACATCTATACTACAATTGTCAAAAAGAGGGTTTAATTTGAGTGCTATTATTTATCACATCAATGAGGAGCTAAACTTGTTTTAGCTAGGGGAAGCTTTGAAACCATGATTATACTTGCAATATGAATTGATTAATTCGAATTGTGATTTCATAAATTGTGGAGCAATTTACTTAACCGTTTGATGGATAACTTATTCTGATTTGTTGATTAAGGGTACACACTTAGTTTGCATGCATCAATTTGGTGCTAGAATATAAGGGTGTTTCACATAATCATTACAAACTTATATTCACAAGTTGTTAAGGTTGTTTTCACAATCATGTTAAGTAAATTCCTAGCATGAGTATCATGATGTCATAGTTACAAGTGCTTTGTCAATACTTATGATTTTCATAGAACGTAATGATCTTTGATTGTATCTCTATTATGATGTCATGTAGGGGACTTTTGAAGAATGTTTTGGGTTGTCGAATGATGTCATCCAATCCAATAACTAAAGGAAAATCTGAGGGTTAATTAGTGATGTCACGGTTAATCTGGGGTGTTGAGGTTCATGGTTTATCGAAAGAGCAACTAGAAATCAATTTGTGTTTGAATGTATCATGTGTGGAAAAGTATCCTCTAGCTATCTAATCATCCATTGTTTTTCTCAAATTCGTCCAAATTGCATTTAAGTCTTTTAGTTACTTATTTTTGTCCTAAATTCGTCCAAAACCCAATCCCCTTTACTTACTTGTTTCAAATCTGTCCTAAAGTGTGTTTTTGAGTATTTTGAGTCAAAACCAATTCTATTTTCGTCCAAATTGAGTCCTAGAGTCCAGTTTGAGTCTATTTGGTTGTTTTGTGTTGTTTTGAGTCTTTTGAGTTTGTTTTGAGTCATATAAGTTTAGTTAAGAGTCTTTGAGTTTGTTTAAGTGTTTTTAAGCATATTTTTGTATCTTTGAGTCAGTTTTCATTAGATTAGCAATCCCTCCTAATCCTCGGCCTAGAACAATCCCTACTTATATCTATACTACAATTGTCAAAAAGGGGGTTTAATTTGAGTGCTATTATTTATCACATCAGTACGATAGGCCCACAATGCATCCTCCAAACGCAAGCTCCAATCTTTTCTTGTTGGCCCAATGATAGGAGCATATTTATGCGACTTAATTGGCTTGTTCTCGTGCATTTACGTTGTGTTTCCTTAGTTATTTTAGTCCTTTATGCTTCTTTTGTGTGTTTTTAGGTTCATATGGCTAAGGAAGCAAAATGGTGCATTTTGGAGCACTTTGGAGCAAAATTGGACTTGGAATGGATAGCTTATGTTTGGAGCAAAAGAAATGGACGAAATTGAAGACCAAATTGAGTTAGGATTCCTAATCTCAAGAGGATTCCTAATCACAAGAGGATTCCTAATCAAATGAGGAATCCTAGTCAAAGAAGGTTTCCTACTTGAAGTAGGAAAGTTAAGCCAAGGTTTCCTATTTTGGTTTAATCTTTCCTAATCCTTAAAGACTCCATATTTCAGCAAGATCAAAGGCTCCTATCTATTCTAAGTCACAAAAACAACATCCCTTGCAACCTTAGGACAATGCCGTGTGTTTCCTTGTGTCTCCCTTCCTTGCTGTGCAAGGAAGGGCCTTGTTCCCTATTTTAAATACTTAAACACCTTCCTTTTTCATACCAATTTCAGCCATAACTCACATACCCCTTTCTATTCCAAAATTCTTGCCTAATTTCAGAAATAAAAAGCATTCCTTTTCTTACAAACCCTTGCCGTGCAAGGGAACCTTATTTCCTTTAGTTTTAGGACATTTAAACCTTTCCTACATCACAGCCGCACCTCCCTTGACCTTTCCTCTTCCTTGCCGTGCAAGGGAGATGGTTCTTTCCTATTTCCTTGCATTAAAACACGTTCCTTTTGTGTTTTATACCATTGCTGCAACTTTTAATTACTTTCCTTTAAATTTCTGATTTGATTTCCTATTTCTAGAAGCTTTTGACTTAATTTCTGTTTACCTAAATAACCTAGGGTTTTAATTCCTGAAATCCTATAAAGAAACTTCCTTGTAGCAGCCACAAAGTTTCATTCATTCACCATTCACGCCAGAAAATCATCCCATCCCTCTAACACATCCATACTTCACCATTCTCCATATTTTCTGCCCAAAACCAACCCTTGCCGTCCCCTACATCCATCCCAAACCTAAGTCCATCATTCTACATCATCCATAACCCCCTAAACTCACCAGAACCTCTTGTGCCGTAGCAAAGGAGAGGAAGAAGATTGCTTGAAGATTCCTTGTCCCGCAAACCCTAGGGAGAAGAAGGAGTGACGTGGCTTCCATAGGAGAAGGAAACCCTTGTGCCGCAAGAATCTACATCCATTGGAGACTTTGGGAGTTCTTTCTTCCCTCTTTCCGTTTCCATGTTTATTTTAATTTGCTTTTCAATTGTTATGAACATGTGTAACTAAGTTTTTCTTAGTTAGAGGTGAATTCGAAGCCATGGACTTATGTTTTATATGAACTGATTTCCTCCAAATTTTATTTCTTGAATTGTGAATGTGATTTACTTAACTGATTTATTGAGAACTTGTTCTTGTGTGTTGATTAAGGATGCATACTTAGTTTTCATGCATGAAATTGATGCTAGGATATAAGGGAATTTCACCTAATCGTTATGAACTTATATTCACAAGTAGTGAAAATCACTAGTCGTGATTGTATTAAGTAAATTCTAGGCAAGAGTATCATGCAATTCATATTTACGAATGCCTAGTCAATGCTTAGGGTTTTCAAAAAGCTTAATGATCTTTGATTTTATCTCTATTATGCAGTTCATGTACGGAATTTGATAAGAATAATTTGATTGTCGATGCGTATTCCATCCAATTCAATGAAACTAGGAAAATCTGAAAGTTAATTTGTGCTTTTCACAATTAATTTGGGGCATTGTCATTCATGGTTTAAAGGGATAAAATCTGGAAATCAATTTGTGTTACATATGTGCATGTGTGGAGAAGGACCCTCTAACTAGCCGTTTTCCCATTCAATTCACCTAATTTAGTACCTAATTTGTTGAATTTACAATCTGTCCAATTTAATTAATTTCGTACAAATCAATTCCCCTATTTATTAAGTGTGTTCAATTAGTTAGAAAAGTGTTTTGAGTCTAAGTTAGTTAAATTTCGTCCAAATCATCCTTTATTGTCTAGTTTGAGTCTATTTGATTGTTTTGTGTTGTTTTGAGTCTTTTTAATTTGTTTTGAATCATATAGGTCTAGTTAAGTGTTTTAAAGTCAGTTTAGAGTAGATTAGCATCCCTAGTTAATCCCTGGTTAGAACGATCCCTACTTGCATATATACTACAATTGTCACAAATAGGGTTTAATTTGTGTGTCAAGTTAATTTTCACATCAAATTTTGGCACCGTTGCCGGGGATTTGCAAACTTGCTAATCCCTTGTGTTTGTGTCGTGTCAAAGTGTGTCTTAAGGTCAAGAGTGTTGTGTGTTTATTTGTTCTTTCTTTTTGTTTTTGCCGTGACTTATTTCTTAGTGTTTGTGTCATGTCAAAGGGTGTCTTAAGGTCAAGAGTGTCGTGTGTTTATTTGTTCTTTCTTTTTGTTTTTGCCGTGACTTATTTCTTAGTGTTTGGTTGTGTGCCATGCCTTCTAAGAGAGTTGCTGAATTGTTTTGTTTCATTGTTCTAGGTACAAGTGTATGACTTGTAGTTCTCATCCTGTTCGTGAGAATATCTTGGAGTTTGACGACGATTTTGAACGAACTTTGAGAAGAAAGAGGAAGCAACCATAACCTGATGCACCTAGTTCAAGTTCAGAGGCCGAATCTGAAGAAGAAGAAGTGGAAGAAGAAGAACAAACCAAGGCTGCGGATAATCAAACAATCAAGGAGCTTTCTGCCTCGGGGTTAGACAATGCCGTGCCTATTTGCATTCAATACCCTAGTGCGGCTCAAGGCAAGACCGATGAGTTCGAATTGAAGTCAAGCTTGCTACATCATATTCCCAAATACCATGGGCTGTCCATGGAAGATCCAATCAAGCATTTGAAGGAGTTTGAAGTTGTATGCTCAAGCATGACACCCATTAATGTCGATGGGAATATTTTGAAAATGAAAGCTTTCCATTCTCTCTTGTGGAAAAGGCTAAGGATTGGCTTTATGAATTGGCACCTTGGACCGTTACTTCTTGGGAAAGCATGAAGAGAGCATTCTTGGAGAAATTCTTCCCAACTTCAAGAGTGATTCTTTTGAGGAAGAAAATTAGCGGAATTCAACAAAATCAAGGGGAGTCTTTTCCAGCGTATTATGAGCGTTTCAAGACGTTAGTTGCATCGTGCCCTCAACATCAAATGAAGGAAGAGGTCTTAATTCAATATTTCTACGAGGGACTCCTTCCAATTGAGAAGCAAATGTTAGATGCTTCAGCGGAAGGTGCTTTGGTTGACAAAACACCAATGGCTGCCAAAGTCTTAATTGCAAACCGAGCATGGAATACACAACAATAGGAAGGTGTTGGACAAAGAGATACCCCACGGCAAAAAGTGAATGAGGTAAGTGTAATTTCTGAAATTCAATCTCAATTAGCTAACCTCACTATGCTTGCGTCTCAGGTGGTCGATGGATCCAAAGTGCGAGGTGCAGCCATTTGTGGAATGTGCTCCATGCAAAGGCATCTCAATGATCAATGTTCTCAATTGATAGAGAATGGAGGATGGGAGAGTGCCCATGCCGTGGGGTACCAAAGTCCAAATCAACCAAGGAATGACCCATACTCAATTACATACAATCCGGGATGGAGAGATCACCCAAATTTCAAGTGGAGGGAGCCTCAACAACCTTAACAACAAGGAGGATATAGACAGCCACCCCCTGGGCTCTATCAAAGGCCATACGTACCACCACAACTTCCAGCATAATCTACCCAACCAAATTCAAGTACGTCTTTAGACAATGATACACTTATTAAGTTACTTACCAATTTGTCTCAGAGGCAAGAGAATCAAAACAAAGCGATGCAAAATCAAGACAAAAGGGTGGACCAGTTGGAGAAACAAATTGGGCAGATAGCGGAGTTTGTAGGACAATTTCGAGACCAAGGCAAACTACCTAGCTCGACCATTGTCAATCCAAAGGGAAGCTTTGAAACCGCGAAGGCTATTACGTTGAGAAGTGGTAAGGAGGTTGGAACCACCCCAAAACCGTCCAAAACAAACCAAGAGGAGGAAAAGCTACTGCAAGAAGAAGGAAAGGGAGCAAAGGCCACGGCAAGGGAATCCAAAACCTTGCCGCAGCCCCCTAGTGCACCAAAACCATCCCAAACCACCAAGGTAAGTCCCAATTCGAATTTGTCTAGTTCTATTCCACTAAATGTGCCCTTTCCTAGTAGGTTTATGTAATCTAAGACAGAGGAGGATGAAAAAGACATCCTGGAGACGTTTAGGAAGGTGCATGTCAATATCCCGCTCCTTGATGCAATAAAGCAAATTCCGAAGTACACTAAGTTTTTGAAGAAGATTTGTACAACAAGGAAACAGATTCGGGAGAAAGAGGTGGTACATGTAAGTGAGGATGTCTCTACAATGTTGCAAAGAAAGTTGCCACCTAAATGCAAAGATCCAGGTAGTTTCACTATCCCTTGTGTAATTGGTAATACAAGGTTTGAACATGCTATGCTAGATTTAGGTGCATCAATTAATGTCATGCCATATTCTGTTTATGCATCTATGAATCTAGGAGAGCTTAAAAATGATGGTGTTATTATTCAATTAGCCGATCGATCTAATACATACTCAAGAGTAGTTTTGGAAGATGTTTTGGTGCAGGTAGACCACTTGATTTTTCCTACAGATTTCTATGTGCTTGACATAGAGGATTCAACCCACTCTCCACCATCGCCACTCTTACTTGGACGACCTTTCATGAAAACAGCCCACACCCAGATTGACATGGCCAAGGGATCCTTAACTATGGAATTTGATGGTGATATGATTAACTTTAAAGTTTCTGAATCCATTGAGAATACTAATGATGTTCATTCTTGTTTTGCCATTGGTATAATTAAAAATTTAGGGCAGGAACGTTTAGTACCAATCAAGAAGGATGCATCTAGAACCATCAGCGAGGAAGGAATTGGAATGGAGCACAAGAAGCACGCCATTACCCTAAAAACACCCAAGATGGCCGTGCTTAGTGATAAAATTGGCAAGATGGTGGCTGCCCTTGGGGCATTGCCACAACATCCTAGTAAGTCTCCAATCCCCATTCCAATTCCCATTTTAACTGGTTGTTACCTTCTTTGGTGCAGGTACCCAATCAATTTCAAGGTGGTGGGAGCATTTACATGGACTTTAGGAACCAAAACACCAGAATCAGGGAGGATCACTATCCCCTCCCATTCATTGAGCCATAATATGAGCACTTTGAGGAGCACGGAGTGGAGGATATATCCCTCCATGCCGTGAGCCCTAGTGAAGATTAAAAAGAGGTATCGTCTGGCAGGAAGACGTTAAAGCAAGCGCTTCTTGGGAGGCAACCCATATGTTCAAACGAGGAGACGATGGAACTCTAGCTCCACAACCAGATTTGCGTTCTTAAACCCTACTCTTTATTGCTTTTACTTTGCCATGCTTGTCATGTTGTTAGTTGTGTTATTTGTTGTTTGCTTGTGAGTCTATGCTTAAAACATTGAGGACAATGTTTGGTTTAAGTGTGGGGGGGGGGTAAACAAGTTATTTTTGCAAGATTTTCATGGGATTTTATCACCTATCACTTCTAAAGTTGTTATTCACTGTTTTTAAGTGCTTTTAGTGTGTTTTGAAGTGTTTTTATGTGTCCTAAACAGAAAAGCCGAAAATTTGAAAGAAAAAAAAAAATCGAAAAAAGCGTTTTGAAAAACCCAAAAAGAGTTGTTTTTAGAGTCGTTTTTGTTTTTATGTTTGTTTGTGTCTTAGGATACCTTCCAACACAATGATGAGGATTTGGTTTTTAATTGCATGACTATTAAAGAAAGTTACAAACATTGATGGAAGTTTGATATGCTCTTTGGTTTATGCTTAGTTGTAGTTGACATTTACGAATTCACATGTAATCACAAAGGAAAAAAAATCAGTTTTTGTAACATGCTTGAAGGAAGGAACTCAAACTAACGCTACAACCCGGAGATACTCGAGCCTAAACATTCTTTGGAGAGTTATTAATCTTGATTTCTTGTTTTCTTAAAGTCGTTGGATAATCTCATTATTCTTTCCTTGGTTGCTACTTAAAATGCGTTTTATCACAATAGTTCCAAATACTAGAACTCATACCCGTTTCATTCAAAGCTTGAAATTGATTAGCATAACAAATAGCAAGATGAAGTTGTTTAGTTTAAGCCCAGAGCCAAAAAGCCTTACCCTTTTTTCACATGTATTGTAGGATTAGCCCTTTGAGCCTTATGTAGCCTATTCTCTTTGTTAACCACATTATCCTTACCTAGCCTAGCATAGGAATACCCATACCCTTGTTCTTAAAGGAATGTGAAGCATTACTTAGAGGGAATTCCTTTTGTTCTACAGATTGCAGAGAAACAAGTGTGGGGGAAGGGTTTATATGAAAAAAAAGAAAAAAAAAAAAAAAAAGAGAAGAAAAAGTTGAAAATAAGTGAGAATGAACTTATAAGTATTGGTTGTTGAAGAAAGGGTCCAAAAGTTTGAATCCGGCCCTAAGTGTTGTGTGAAGTTTCCCTTGGTGTTCAAAGTTGATTTCTGCATTCAAAAGTGAATTCTAAGTGTTCCATTCATTACTTTGCTTACTATTGCTTTAAGAACTTTTGTTATCCTTACCTTTCTTTGTTAGCCAATACCTTAGCCCCGTTACAACCCTTAGACTTCTATCTTGATTGTTATGCATTTCAATATGTGGAGTTTAAAATTAGTTTGAGCATATGGTATCCCTTAGTCTCGCGTCTAAGTAGTGGCATTCCATTCATGAGATCATATACATATACATGTTAATAATTCCAGAAAGTGCCTTCTTTCATTATACATATGTGAGTGCTAGTCTACATGTTTACATCAATCTTCTCGCATATACCTAGTGTAGGGAGTGTAGTCAGAAAATCTATGTGAAAATAGAGAGTATATCTTGTGAGGAATTGAGGGATTCTCTAAGGCATGTTACTACATTCAAGATCATGTTTTTATTGATGAAATGCGAGAGAGTGAGTGGTAACTATGGTTAAGTATGTGCTCGAGGGTAGGGATAACTAAAATCTATGGGAGTGGTGATCTTTAATATGTCATGTTGCATTGGCAATCCCTGAGGTAATGTTGGAAGGTCTAGGTTGTGTTTTGTTTGTTTGTTTATTTCGTTTTGCTCGAGGACTAGCAAAAGCTAAGTGTGGGGGAATTTGATAGGAGCATATTTATGCTACTTAGTTATGTTATTTCCTTGCATTTAGTGAGCTAATTACTACTTATTATAGTGTTTTAAGCTATTTTCGTTTGTTTGTAGGTCCTAATGACAAAGTTGGCAAGAAAAGGCAATTTTGAGCATTTTAGAGCAGTTTTGGGCTTATTTTGGATTGCTTGTATATGGAGCTAGGTGGATGGATGAATTTGGAGTCAAAAGAGGCTAGGAACATGCTACAAATCAAAAAAGGAAAGCTCAAGACAAAGAAGATAAGGAAAGAGCAAGAAATATGGAAACTTATCCTAACAACCTTATCTTATCCAAACCTTATCCTATCTTATCCTAATCTAATCTTGTTCCACCTTAATCCTAGCTGCAAGTGGACTTAAAAACCTTATTTCTAGAAGCCTTATCTGACCCTAAAAGGGTGCCGCACCTTTCCCCCTTTTATGCCTTCTAGAACACCCAAAATCAGCCACAAAACACTTAGTTTCTAGAAGGCCCAATTTTGGACGAATTTCCTAAACCTTTTTCTGATGAGATTCTGATTTAAATTGGCCATTTTCCTCTTGTATTTGGATTCTATAAGTCCATATCAGAAATCAATTGGGCCAAGACTTAAATTCCAAGCAATGTGCCCTACCCTAGGGGCCCTAATCACTTGTATCTGCTAGGTTTAACCCTAATTCTGATTCCTAGGGTTTTTGCCATGCTATATATATTTAAAACTTAAGGTGCCGCACCCCTTACACACCCTAGGCAGCCATTCATCATTCAATTCATTCATTCATTCACACCATACACCATCCATTCAGAAACATAACCTTGTGCCTCCAACCCTAGGGAGAAGAAAGAGTGTGATAGAAGCATATTTATGCTAATTAGTTATGTTGTTTCCTTGCATTTAGTTACTTAATTACTATCTATTTTAGTCTTTTAAGCTATTTTCGTATGTTTTTAGGTCCTAATGGCAAAAGGAGCAAGAAAGTGCATTTTGAGGCTATTTGGAGCAGTTTTGGGCATGGATTGGATAGCTTAACTATGGAGAAATGTGGATGGATGAAATTGAAGTCAAGAGTTGCTAGGAAAGGCTAAAAATCTGGAGAAAGAAGTCCAAATGCAAAGAAGATAAGGAAAGAGCAAGAAATAAGGAACCTTATCCAAATTTCCTTATCTTATCCAAACCTTATCCAACCTTATCTTATCTTATCCTATCCTAATCTTTTCCTACCTTAATTCCAACTTCAAAGATGACTCCTTTTCACATTAAATCACCTAAATATCAAGTTCTAGAAGCCCTATTTTCGTGCATTAAGTTTATGCCACATGTAACCCTTCTAGAAGTTCTAGAATCTGCCACAAGGACCATTCCTTGTCTTCCTTGGAATCTAATTGAAAGTATCCTTGTTCTTTGGTGATTTGGAGTCCTAATTCCTCTCCTTTTCAACCCAAATTCGTGCCTCCCCTTCACCCTATAAATACTTGATGCCACAACACTCAAAAACCACCACCCTCTACCACAAATTCACACCACACCATCCACCACAACTCAAGAGCCTAAATTCACACAAATCCCCATTGTTGGCAGCAAGGAAGGAAGGAGGAGCCACCTGGAGTGTTTCTAGGTGTATTCTATTTTTGTTTTTAATGTTTAAGTTTAATTATCTTTATTTTGCGAACATGTGGAACTAATTTTGTTTTAGCTAGGGGAGACCTTGAAACCATGATTATATTTGCAATATGAATTGATTAATTCCAATTGTGATTTCATAAATTGTGAATGCAATTTACTTAACCGTTTGATGGATAACTTATTCTTGTTTGTTGATTAAGGGTGCACACTTAGTTTGCATGCATGAATTTGGGGCTAGAATATAAGGGAGTTTCACATAATCGTTACAAACTTATATTCACAAGTAGTTAAGGTTGTTTTCACAATCATGTTAAGTAAATTCCTAGCATGAGTATCATGATGTCATAGTTACAAGTGCTTTGTCAATACTTATGATTTTCATAGAACGTAATGATCTTTGATTATCTCTATTATGATGTCATGTAGGGGACTTTTGAAGAATGCTTTGGGTTGTCGTCATGTAGGGGACTTTTGAAGAATGCTTTGGATTGTCGTATGATGTCATCCAATCCAATAACTTAAGGAGAATCTGAGGGTTAATTAGTGATGTCACGGTTAATCTGGGGTGTTGAGGTTCATGGTTTATCAGAAAAGCAACTGGAAATCAATTTGTATGCAAGTGTGTCATGTGTGGAGAAGAATCCTCTAGCTATCTAATCATCCATCGTTTTTCCAAATTCGTCCAAATCCTATTCAAGTCTTTTAGTTACTTGTTTTTATCTTAAATTCGTCAAAAACCCAATCCCCTTTATTTAGTTGTGTCAAATCTGTCCTAATTAGTGTTTTTGAGTGTTTTGAGTCAAAACCAAACCTATTTTCGTCCAAGTTGAGTCTTAGAGTCTAGTTTGAGTCTTTTTGATTGTTTTGTGCTGTTTAGAATCTTTTAAGTTTGTTTTGAGTCATATAAGTTTAGTTAAGAGTCTTTTGAGTTTGTTTAAGTGTTTTGAAGCATATTTTTGTATCTTTGAGTCAGTTTTCATTAGATTAGCAATCCCTCCTAATCCCCGGCCTAGAACGATCCTTACTTATATCTATACTATAATTGTCAAAAAGAGGGTTTTATTTGTGTGCTATTATATATCACATCAGAGTGCCGTGGCTTCCATTGGAGAAGGAGACCCTTTTGCCGCAAGAATCTACATCCATTGGAGACTTTGGGAGTTCTTGCTTCCCTCTTTTTGTTTCCATGTTTATTTTAATTTGCTTTTCAATTGTTATGAACATGTGTAACTAAGTTTTTCTTAGTTAGAGGTGAATTCGAAGCCATGGACTTATGTTTTATATGAATTAATTTCCTCCAAATTTTGTTTCTTGAATTGTGAATGTGATTTACTTAATTGATTTATTGAGAACTTGTTCTTGTGTGTTGATTAAGGATGCATACTTAGTTTTCATGCATGAAATTGATGCTAGGATATAAGGGAATTTCACCTAATCGTTATGAACTTACATTCACAAGTAGTGAAAATCACTAGTCATGATTGTATTAAGTAAATTCTAGGCAAGAGTATCATGCAATTCATAGTTACGAATGCCTAGTCAATGCTTAGGGTTTTCAAAAAGCTTAATGATCTTTGATTATATCTCTATTATGCAGTTCATGTAGGGGATTTGATAAGAATAATTTGATTGTCGATGCGTATTCCATCCAATTCAATGAAACTAGGAAAATCTGAAAGTTAATTTGTGCTTTTCACAATTAATTTGGGGCATTGTCATTCATGGTTTAAAGGAATAAAATCTGGAAATCAATTTGTGTCACCTATGTGCATGTGTGGAGAAGGACCCTCTAACTAGCCTTTTTCCCATTCAATTCACCTAATTTGTTTAATTTACAATCTGTCCAATTTAATTAATTTCGTCCAAATCAATTCCCCTATTTATTAAGTGTGTTCAATTAGTTAGAAAAGTGTTTGAATCTGTCCAAATTAGTGTTTTGAGTCTAAGTTAGTTAAATTTCGTCCAAATCATCCTTTATTGTCTAGTTTGAGTCTATTTGATTGTTTTGTGCTGTTTTGAGTCTTTTTAATTTGTTTTGAATCATATAGGTCTAGTTAAGTGTTTTTAAGTTTAGTTTTGTGTTTTAAAGTCAGTTTAGAGTAGATTAGCATCCCTAGTTAATCCCCGGTTAGAACAATCCCTACTTGCATATATATACTACAATTGTCACATATAGGGTTTAATTTGTGTGTCAAGTTAATTTTCACATCAGTCAAAAGGAATTCCTTCGAAGTCATGCTTCGCTATCCTTTAAGAACAAGGGTATGGATAATCCTAATCTAGGCTAGGTGAGGATAATGTGGTTAACAAAGAAAATAGGCTAGATAAGGCTCAAAAGGGTTAATCCTACAATACATATGCAAAAGGGTTAGTCTTTTTGGCTTTGGTTTAACTATCATGCTTTGAATGAAATGGGCATCAGAACACTTCAAAATAAGGCTCTGGTTTTCAAATATTTTTCAAATTCTCGTATTTTCTGTCTAAGACACATAAAAATACTTCAAAACACACTAAAATCACTTAAAAACAGTTAGAAACAACATTGTATGTGATAGGTGATAAAATCCCACGAAAATCATGCAAAAACAGCCTGTTTACCCCCCCCCCCCCACACTTAAATCAAACATTGTCCTCAATGTTTCAAGCAAAGACTCGCACTCAAACAAACAATATAAACTAACAAGCACAACTATCATGGCAAAGTAAAAGCAATAAAGATAAGGGTTTAGGAACGCAAATCTGGTTGTGGATTGTTGGATGATGCGAAAATTTAACTTAATACACAAATTAACCCTCTTTTGACAATTGTAGCATATAAATAAGTAGGGATCGTTCTTACACCGGGGATTAGGAGGGATTGCTAAACACTTTAAACTGACTCAAATAAATGAAACTAACCTTTAAAACACTTAACTTAAAAAGACTCAAAACAAGTTCACAAGACTCAAAGCAAGCTAAAAACACTCAAAACTAGGCAGATTTGGACGAATTTGATGGAATTAAGTGGATAGTGGGCTAGCTAGGAGGTCTTTCTCCACACATGGCATACTTGCATACAAAACAATCTCCAATTGCTTATTCAATTAATCATGAACCTCAACACCCCAAGTTAATTAGGTACGCTTAAATTAACTCTCAGATTTCCCTTAGGTCATTGAATTGAATGGAATTAGCGCATTGCAATCAAATTATTCCTCAAAAGTTCTCTATATGAAGGCGCATAATAGAAAAACAATCAAAGATCATTAGACTCTATAAAAATCATAAGTGTTGACGAGGCATTCATAACTATGAAAGCGCATGATACTTATGCCAAGAATTTACTTAACATGATTGCGACCAACAATCTTTACTACTTATGAATATAAGTTCCCAACGATTAGGTGAAGTCTCCTTATACCCTAGCATCAGATTTATGCATGAAAATTAAGCGTGCACTCTCAATTCATATACATAAACAAGTTTTAATTCAAATAGATAAGTAAATTGAATTCACCATTCATGAAATCACAACTAAAAGTAATCAAATCATAATGCACATATAGCCATGGTTTCGAAATTCCCCCTAGCCAAAAGGGGATTAGTTCCTCATGCTCACAAAGCAAAGATTCTTGAATTTAAACATTGAAATCATAAGAAAGATTACACCTAAACGTTTCAGCAATTCCAGGATGAATGGCGTGCACGGCTAGGTTCCTCTTCCCCCTCCTTGCTGCGGCACAAGGTGTGTGTGGTGGATTTGGGGGTTTTGGATGGTGTGCTCTTGTTTAGAGGGATGGAGAATGGCTGATTATGGTGGTAGGGGTGCGGCAGATGTGTATGGAGGTTGAAGAATGGAGAATAGGGGTTGCGGCACAAGGTTTCTGAATAGCATAAAGGGTGGTACGAATTTCTGGCTGATTTTATGTTTATATAGTCCTAGGGTTAAGTAGATTAGGGTTACACTTAACAGATTTAGTGGATTAGGGCCCTAGGGTTCCGCTATAGGTGATCAAATCCACCTAGGAAGGGGTTTGGCCCACTTAGTTTCCTATAAGGCTTGTGTAACCCAAATCCAAAAGAATTAGGCCCTAGAAATCAGAATCCAAAAGGAATTAGGCCTAGGAAGGTGCGGCACAAGTGGGGGAAAGGGTGGAATGGCTTGCAAGGCAAGGCAGTGCCTTCTAGAAGGGTTTGATGCGCCACCTTTGTAGGGTTTCTAGAAAGAAAGGGTTTTGTGGCTAATTTGGGCCTTCTAGAAGAGGATGCTTCTAGAAATAGGATTTAGAATTATCTATTTAGGTCCCCTTGCAATTAGGATTAAGACATGATAAGGTTTGAATAGGATAAGATGAGATAAGGTTTGGATAATGTTTTGGATATTGTTGGATAAGGTTTTAGATAAGGTTTTGGATAGGGTTTCCTCTTTTGAGCTACTTCCTTATCCACTTTGTCTTTAGCTTAGTTCCTTCCTCTTCTTATCACATTTCTAGCCTCTTGAAGTCCAAATTCGTCCATCCATGTTGGCCCATATGCAAGCTATCCATATAGTGTCCAAAATTGCTCCAAAATACACCAAAATGCACTTTCTTGGTACTTTACCCCTTAGGACCCACAAACACACGAAAATGAGTTATAATACGACATTAACTAGGAAATAATAGCACAAATGCACAAGTATAAGCTAGCTAAGTCATCTAAATATGCTCCTATCATTGGAGTGCCTAAAGCTTCTTTATTTGAATGCATGGGTTGCCTCCCAAGAAGCGCTCGCTTTAACGTTTTCCAGCCGGACGATACCTCTTCTTAAGCTCTAGTGGAACCCACGGCATGGAGGGATACATCCTCCACAATTTGCCCTTCAACATTCTCATAATATGGCTTCAAACGATGCCCGTTCACCTTGAATTCTTCGCCATTCTTTAAGCTTTGGATTTGGACTGCACCATATGGAAAAACAATAGTAATAACAAAAGGGCCAATCCATTTAGAACTTATAGGAGCATATTTAGGCGACTTAGCTAGCTTATTCTTGTGCATTTATGTTATTATTTCTTAGTTAATGTAGTATTTCAACTCATTTTCGTGTGTTTGTAGGTCCAAAGGGTTAAAGTACCAAGAAAGTGCATTTTGGTGCATTTTGGAGCAGTTTTGGGCACTAAATGGATAGCTTGTATATGGGCCAACATGGATGGACGAATTTGGAGTTCAAAAGGCTAGAAATTTGATGAGAAGATGAAGGAACAAAACTCAAGACAAAGTGGATAAAGAATTAGCTCAAAAGAGGAAACATTATCTAAAACCTTATCCAACCTTATCCAGCATTATCCAAAACCTTATCTTATCTTATCCTAACCTTATCATGCCTTAATCCTAGTTGCAAGGGGACCTAAATAGATATTTCTAGAACCTATTTCTAGAAGCATTCTCTTCTAGAAGTCCCAAATCAGCCACAAAGCACCGTATTTCTAAAAACCCTACAACGGTGGCGCCTATTCCCTTCTAGAAGGCCTTGCCTTGCTTTGCAAGCCATTCCCTCTTTCCCTCCAATATGTACCGCACCACTCTAGGCCCTATCCCTTATGGATTCTGATTTTTAGGGCCTCATTCCTTGTGGATTTGGGTTGCACAAATCCTTTTATGAAACTAATTGGGCCAAACCCCCTCCTAGGTGGATTTAATCACTTATTGCCGAACCCTAGGGCCTTAATCCAATAAATCTGCTAAGTGTAACCCTAATCTAATTAACCCTAGGACGATTGTAAACATGAAAAATTCCTGAAACAAGAACACGTGTACAAAATAATATTTGTAGTATTAATGAATTTTGGGGTTACAATCTCCTTATGATTTGATCCTCTGATTCGATCTCCGTAAGGTGTTGATTTGTGGATGTGCGATTGATCCAAGGGCCGTCGAGGCTTGATCTTGGATGAACGATTTGAAGTTTCTTCAAGGGCCGTTAGGACTTGATCTTGAATAATGGTTGTGCGGATTTCTTCAAAGGGTTTTGGGCTTGATCTTGAAGGTTGATGGATGAGCGGATCTTCAAGGGCTTTTGGGCTTAATCTTGAAGAACGATTGGATGTGTGGATTTGTTGAGGTTGTTGATTCAAATGGCCGTTGGGGCTTGATCTTAAGATGAAAGGATGATGAACGATGAACACTTTCTTCAAGGGCCGTCAGGGCTTGAACTTGAATAATGGTTGTGTGGATTTCTTCAAGGGCTTTTGGGCTTGATCTTGAAGATTGATGGATGAGCAGATCTTCAAGGCTTTTGGGCTTAATCTTGAAGAACGATTGGATGTGTGAATTTGTTGAGGTTGTTGATCCAAAGGGCTGTTGGGGCTTGATCTTAGGATGAACAGATGATGAACGATGAACACTTTCTTCAAAGGCCGTCGGGGCTTGATCTTGAGTTGGTGGAAGTTCTTCAAGGGCCATTGGGCCTTGATCTTGAAGGAGGATTTGACGAAGAACGAAGAGTGCTTTCTTGATCCTTCGGGATTTGCTTGAGAGCTTTAGAGTTTCAAGGCTTCAAGGTTTGGGTGTAATGTAAATTCCTCTCCTTTTTCTCTTGATGGAGAAGCCTATTTATAGGCTTTGAGAGTGAATCACCACCATCCATTTTTTTGGTGAAGTGAGTGGATGTTGTAGGTGAAGTAAATGGAGTTGGTAGGTGAAGTAAGTGTGTGAGGTTGGTGAAGTAAATGGAAGTTGTAGGTGAAATGAGTGTGTGATGTAGGTGAAATAAGTGTGTGAGGTTGGTGAAGTAAATGGAAGTTGTAGGTGAAATGAGTGTGTGATGTAGGTGAAATAAATGTGTGAGGTTGGTGAAGTAAGTGGAAGTTGTAGGTGAAATGAGTGAAGGTTGTAATTTTAATACATTGGTCAATATTTATTTCACTGAAATTTCAATGTCTACAACGATATAAACATATTTTCAGCCACAAATTCGGATCACCCCCTTATGTTATTCAGAAACTCCTTGCCACAAGCCCTAGCCTCCATTCTCCTTCATTCATTCACTCCATACACTTCCATATACAACCTGCCGCACTCTACCACCCTCACCAGCCATCATTCATCATCCCAAGCAAGAATACATCGTTCATAACCCCCAAAACCATCACCCACACCTTGTGCCGCAGCAAGGAAGAAAAATGAAAGCCCTAGCCGTGCATGCCATTCGACTTGGAATTGCTGGAACGTTTTAGGTGTAATCTTTCTTGTGTTTTTCAATGTTTAATTTCAAGAATCTTTGCTTTGTGAGTATGAGGAACTAATCCCCTCTTGGCTAGGGGGAATTTCGAAACCATGGCTATATTTACAATATGATTTGATTACTTCCAGTTGTGATTTCATGAATTGAGAATTCAATTTGCTTATCTATTTGAATTAAAACTTGTTTGTGTATGTGGGTTGAGAATGCACACTTAATTTGCATGCATAAATCTGATGCTAGGATATAAGGAAACTTCACCTAATCGTTGGGAACTTATATTCATAAGTAGTAAAGGTTGTTAGTCACAATCATGTTAAGTAAATTCTTGGCATAAGTATCATGCGCTTTCATAGTTACGAATGCCTCGTCAACACTTATGATTTTCATAGAATTTAATGATCTTTGATTGTTTCTCTATTATGCGCTTTCATGTAGAGAACTTTTGAGGAATGATTTGATTACAATGCGCTAATTCCATTCAATTCAATGACTTAAGGAAAATCTAAGGGTTAATTTAAGCGTACCTAATTAACTTGGGGTGTTGAGGTTCATGGTTCATTGAATAAGCAACTGGAGATTGTTTTGTATGCAAGTATGTCATGTGTGGAGAAAGACCTCTTAGCTAGGCCATCATCCATCTAATTTCACCCAATTCGTGCAAATCTGCATAGTTTAAAGTCTTGTTTTTGTTTACTTTATTTTCGTCCAAAACCAAATCCCCATTTAGTTTAGAGTGTCTAATGATGCGAAAATTAACTTAACACACAAATTAACCCTCTTTTGACAATTGTAGCATATAAATAAGTAGGGATCGTTCTTAAACCGGGGATTAGGAGGGATTGCTAAACACTTTAAACTGACTCAAATAAATAAAACTAACCTTTAAAACACTCAACTCAACTTAAAAAAACTCAAAACAAGTTCACAAGACTCAAAATAAGCTAAAAACACTCAAAACTACCTAAAAACACAAACTGGGCAGATTTGACTCTAAACACAAACTTGGACGAAACTTGGTTCTAACTTGACTCAAAACTCTTAAAAACACAATCTAAAACATATTTGAACTAATTAGACACTCTAAAACAAATGGGGATTTGGTTTTGGACGAAAATCAAACAAACAAAACAAGAAATTAAACTAGGCAGATTTGGACGAATTTGATGGAATTAAGTGGATGATGGGATAGCTAGGATTTTTTTCTCCACACATGGCGTGCTTGCATACGACACAATCTCCAGTTGCTTATTCAATGAATTATGAACCTCAACACCCCAAGTTAATTAGGTACGCTTAAATTAACTCTCAAATTTCCCTTAGGTCATTGAATTGAATGGAATTACCGCATTGCAATCAAATTATTCCTTAAAAGTTCTCTATATGAAAGCGCATAATAGAAAAACAATCAAGGATCATTAGGTTCTATGGAAATCATGGGTGTTGACGAGGCATTCGTAACTATGAAAGCGCATGATACTTATGCCATGAATTTACTTAACATGATTGTGACCAACAATCTTAACTACTTATGAATATAAGTTCCCAACGATTAGGTGAAGTTTCCTTATACCCTAGCATCAGATTTATGCATGCAAATTAAGTGTGCACTCTCAATTCATATACATAAACAAGTTTTAATTCAAACAGATAAGTGAATTGAATTCACCATTCATGAAATCACAACTGAAAATAATCAAATCATCATGCAAATATAGTCATGGTTTCGAAATTCCCCCTAGCCAAAAAGGGGATTAGTTCCTCATACTCGCAAAACAAAGATTATTGAATTTAAACATTGAAATCATAAGAAAGATTACACCTAAACGTTTCAGCAATTCCAGGATGCATTTGATGCACAGCTAGGGCTTCTCTGCCTCCTCCTTGCTGCGGCACAAGGTGTGGGTGGTGGATTTGTGGGTTTTGAATGGTGTGTTCTTGTTTAGAGGGATAAAGGATGGCTGATTATGGTGGTAGGGGTGCGGCAAGTGTTTATGGAGGGGTATGGAGTGGATGGAGGAATGAGAATGGAGAATAGGGGTTGCGGCAATAGGGTTTCTGAATAGCATAAAGGGTCGTGCGAATTTGTGGCTGATTTTATGTTTATATAGTCGTAGGGTTAACTAGATTAGGGTTACACTTAACAGATTTAGTGGATTAGGGCCCTAGGGTTCGGCAATAGGTGATCAAATCCACTTAGGAGGGGATTTGGCCCACTTAGTTTCATACAAGGCTTGTGTAACCCAAATCCAAAAGGAATTAGGCCCTAGAAATCATAATCCAAAAGGGATAGGGCCTAGAAAGGTGCAGCACACATGGGGGAAAGGGTGGAATGGCTTGCAAGGCAAGGCAAGGCCTTCTAGAAGGGATTAGGCGCCACCTTTGTAGGGTTTCTAGAAAGAATGAGCTTTGTGGCTGATTTGGGCCTTCTAGAAGAGGATGATTCTAGAAATAGGTTATAGAATTATCTATTTAGGTCCCTTTGCAACTAGGATTAAGACATGATAAGGTTAGGATAGGATAAGATGAGATAAGGTTTGGATAATGTTTTGGATAGGGTTGGATAAGGTTTCCACTTTTGAGCTACTTCCTTATCCACATTGTCTTGAGCTTAGTTCATTCCTCTTCTCATCATATTTCTAGCCTCTTGAAGTCCAAATTCGTCCATCCATGTTGGCCCATATGCAAGCTATCCTCATAGTGCCCAAAACTGCTCCAAAATGTATCAAAATGCACTTTCTTGGTACTTTAACCCTTAGGACCTACAAACACACGAAATTGAGTTGAAATACGACATTAACTAGGAAATACTAGCACAAATGCACAAGAATAAGCTAGCTAAGTTGCCTAAATATGCTCCTATCATCTAACTAGTTAAAATCTGTTTTAGATTGTGTTTTCAAGTGTTTTGCATCAAGTTAGAACCAAAATTCTTCCAAATTTGTGTTTAGAGTCAAATCTACCCAGTTTGTGTTTTTAGGCAGTTTTGAGTGTTTTTAGCTTATTTTGAGTCTTGTGAACTTGTTTTGAGTCTTTTAAGTTGAGTTAAGTGTTTTAAAGTTTAGTTTTAGTTATTTGAGTCAGTTTAAAGTGTTTAGCAATCCCCCCTAATCCCCGGTTTAAGAACGATCCCTACTTACTCATATACTATAATTGTCAAAAGAGGGTTAATTTGTGTGTTAAGTTAATTTTCGCATCAAGAACGTAACTTACCGGGAAACAAACGAAGGCGAGAGTTAAAAAGTAACACTTTCTGCCCTATGTTGAAAATTTTGCTACAAATCAACTTGTCATGGAATGCCTTGGTCTTCTCCTTATAAATGCAAGCATTCTCATAAGCCTCAAGCCTAATAATCCTTTCAAGTTCATTCAATTGAAGCTTCCTATGAATTCCAGCCGCATCTATGTCCATGTTGAATGTTTTGATAGCCCAATGCGCCTTGTGTTCTAATTCTATAGGAAGATGGCATGGTTTGCCATAGACAAGCCAAAATGGGGACATCCCAATGAGTGTTTTGTAGGCCGTACGATATGCCCACAATGCATCCTCCGAATGCAACCTCCAATCCTTTCTTGTTAGCCCAACGGTCTTCTCCCAAATCTGCTTGATTTCTTTATTAGAAACCTCGGCTTGGCCATTTGTTTGAGGGTGATAAGGTGTTTAAACCTTATGTGTGACATTATATTTCTTGAGCAGCGCCTCAATGGTGCGATTACAAAAATGAGACCCTCCATCACTTATGAGCACTCTAGGCATCCCAAATCTAGAGAAGATGTTAGTTTTGATGAAATCTACAACCACTCTAGAATCATTAGTACGGGTGGCTTTTGCTTCCACCCATTTTGAGACATAATCAACCGCAAGCAAGATATAAGTGAAGCCATATGAAGAAGGAAAAGGATGCATGAAATCAATGCCCCAAACATCAAAAATTTCAACATTGAACATTGGGGTTTGCAGCATTTGATCCCTTGCACCTATGTTGCCCATTCTTTGACAACGATCACAAGTCATACAAAAATTTCTAGCATCTTTAAAGATTGTAGGCCAATAAAATCCACATTCTAACACCTTAAGGGTCGTGCGTTGTGTGCCAAAATGACCCCCATATGCATAAGTGTAACAAAAAGTTAAAATTGAATTAAATTCACAATCATGTACACACCTACGAAGAATCTAATCAGAGCAATATTTCCACGAATATGGGTCATCCCACACATAAAACCGTGCATCCTTCTTGAGTTTATCACATTGGTGTTTGGTTAGGGTGCTTGGAACTTATTTAGACACCAAATAATTCACCAAATCTGCATACCATGGCTCACTTACCTTAATGGACATCAATTGCTCATTAGGGAATGTCTTTTGGATGCGTAAGGCTCCTCATTACACACCAAACGACTCAAGTGGTCAGCCACCACGTTTTCACTCCCTTTCTTGTCTCTAATTTCAATATCAAACTCTTGGAGGAGGAGCATCCAGCGACTTAGCCTTGGTTTGGCCTCCTTCTTGGTGAATAAGTACTTCAAAGCTGAATGATCAGAATAAACAACAACTTTAGTGCCAAGTAAATATGAACGAAATTTATCTAAAGCAAACACAACAGCAAGAAGTTCTTTTTCAGTGGTAGAGTAGTTCAATTGAGCATCATTCAAGGTCTGGGATGCATAATAGATGACATGTGGTTGCTTGTTCTTCCTTTGGCCTAAAACAGCCCCTATTGCATAATCTGATGCATCATACATTAGCTCAAAAGGTATGCTCCAATCGGGTGGAACTATGGTTGGTGCCGAGGTAAGCAAGTCTTTGAGGTGGTTGAATGCCTTCTCACACTCCTTATTGAACTTGAAAGACACTTCCTTTTGAAGGAGACGGCAAAAGGGTTGTGCAATCTTTGATAAATCGCCTATAGAATCTTGCATGTCCAAGAAAAGAATGAACCTCTTTCACCGAAGTAGGAGAGGGTAAGTAGCGTACAAGATCTATTTTTGATTTATTGACCTCAATTCTTTTTTCAGAGATTATGTGACCCAAAACTATGCCTTGTTTTACTATGAAATGACATTTTTCCCAATTTAAAACAAGGTTAGTTTCAATGCATCTTTTCAAGATTAAAGTGAGATTATGCAAACAATCATCAAACGAGTCACCAAAAACACTAAAATCATCCATGAATACTTCAATAATCTTCTCAACATAATCGGAAAATATACTTACCATGCATCTTTGAAATGTCGCTGGTGCATTGCACAAACCAAATGGCATGCAACGATAAGCAAAAGTACCAAATGGACAAGTAAAAGTAGTCTTTTCTTGATCATCTGGAGCTATAACAATTTGATTATATCCCGAATAACCATCAAGAAAACAATAAAAAGAATGACCCGCTAACCTTTCAAGCATTTAATCAATGAATGGCAAAGGGAAGTGATCTTTCCTTGTGGTGGCATTAAGTTTCCTATAATCGATACAAACACTCCACACTCCAATGGCAGATTTCGAACCCTCCTTGGATGGCAGATTGCACAAGTCTTCTTCTCCTTCCGTCCTTGCTTGCGGCACTAGGGTGGTGTAGGGTGAATTGTGGTGTTTGATGGCTGAAAGTATGAATGAATGAATGAGTGAATGGATGATTTGAATGGTGCGTCATAGGGTTGTATTTATAGGACTTAAACCCAAGGGAAATCAGATTAGGGTGTGGTAGAAATTTGGTAGGAAAAGGTTTGCACAATCCTAGGGGAAAAGGATTAGGATTCCACAGCAAAAATCAAGGAAGAAAGGAAAAGGATTGCAGATTCTAGGGCTTCTAGAAGAGGGAGAGGCGCCACTTTTGTAGGGATTCTAACAATGTGTTTTGTGGCAGAAATTGGACTTCTAGAAGGTATAAGGGGTGTGGAACCTAATTAGGATCAGATAAGGTGTTCTAGAAAGAGTATTTAGGCAGATTTCTAGACCTAAAGGGACAAGAACACATTGCATAGGTGTAGGATATGAATTACAACTCCTAAACTTCCAAGGAATGGCATATATGCAGCACATAAGGGATTAGGCTTCTAGAATCTGTTTTATGTGTTTAAATATACATCTAATCCCTTTTAAATAGCTAGAATTATGGCACAAACTGATTTGGATAAGATAAGATAGGACAGGGTAAGGTTGGATAAGATAAGGTAAGATAAGGTTGGATAAGGTTCCCTATTTCTTGCTATTTCCTTATCTTCTTTGCATTTGAACTTCTTTCTCCAGATTTGTAGCCTTTCCTAGCCTCCCTTGACTTCAATTTCGTCCATCAACTTTGCTCCATAGTTAAGCTATCCAATCTATGCCCAAAACTGCTCCAAATAGCTTCAAAATGCACTTTCTTGCTCCTTTTGCCATTAGGACCTATAAACATACGAAAATAACTTAAAAGACTTTAATAAGTAGTAATTAACTATCTAACTGCAAGGAAACAACATAGCTAAGTAGCATAAATATGCTCCAATCAAAGAGACGGCAAAGGGGTGATAGGAGCATATTTAGGCGACTTAGCTAGCTTATTCTTGTGCATTTGTGCTATTATTTCTTAGTTAATGTCGTATTACAACTCATTTTCGTGTGTTTGTAGGTCTAAAGGGTTAAAGTACCAAGAAAGTGCATTTTGGAGCAATTTTGGACACTATGTGGATAGCTTGCATATGGGCCAACATGGATGGACGAATTTGGAGTTCAAGAGGCTAGAAATATAATGAGAAGAGGAAGGAACTAAGCTCAAGACAAAGTGGATAAGGAAGTAACTCAAAAGAGGAAACCCTATCCAAAACCTTATCTAAAACCTTATCCAACATTATCCAAAACCCTATCCAAAACCTTATCTCATTTTATCCTATCCTAACCTTATCATGTCTTAATCCTAGTTGCAAGGGGACCTAAATAGATATTTCTAGAACCTATTTCTAGAAGCATTCTCTTCTAGAAGCCCCAAATCAGCCACAAAACTCATTCTTTCTAGAAACCCTACAAAGGTGGTGCCTAATCCCTTCTAGAAGGCCTTGTCTTGCCTTGCAAGCCATTCCATCCTTCCCTCCATGTGTGCCGCATGTCTCTAGGCCCTATCCCTTTTGGATTCTGATTTCTAGGGCCTCATTCCTTATGGATTTGGGTTACACAAATCTTTGTATGAAACTAAGTGGGCCAAACCCCCTCCTAGATGGATTTGATCACCTATTGCCGAACCCTAAGGCCCTAATCCACTAAATCTTTTAAGTGTAACCCTAGGACTATATAAACTTAAAATCAGCCACAAATTCGCACCACCCCTTAGGCTATACAGAAAACACCTTGCCGTAAGCCCTATTCCCCATTCTTCATCCTCCATCCACTCCATACACCTCCATACATAACCTGCCGCACCCTACCACCATACTCAGCCATCATTCATCATCCTAACCAAGAATACATCGTTCATAACCCCCAAAACCACCACCCACACCAAGTGCCACAGCAAGGAAGAGGAAAGGAGGCCCAGCCGTGCATGCCATTCAACTTGGAATTGCTGAAATGTTTAGGTGTAATCTTTGATTGTTTTTCTAGTATGCGCTTTCATATAGAGAACTTTCGAGGAATAATTTGATTGCAATGCGCTAATTCCATTCAATTCAATGACCTAAGGAAAATCTGAGAGTTAATTTAAGCGTACCTAATTAACTTGGGGTGTTGAGGTTCATGATTCATTGAATAAGCAATTGGAGATTGTTTTGTATGCAAGTATGTCATGTGTGGAGAAAAATGATAGGAGCATATTCATGCGACTTAAATGGCTTGTTCTCGTACATTTACGTTATGTTTCTTTAGTTATTTTAGTCCTTTTATGCTTCTTTTGTGTGTTTTCAGGATAATAAGACGTGTTTGACGAAAGGATGCATTGTGGAGCGTTTTGGGGCTTTTTGGAGCACTATTGGGCTAAGGATGGATAGCTTATTTTTGGAGCCCAAGTGTTGGATGAAATTGAAGGCCTTGTATGGATTTGAGGACACAAAACAATGGCCCTAACCCAATTACATTCACCTTGCCATGGGCTTAACACAAACACCATTCCTTGCCATGCAAGGGGGAGCAATTTGGGTCCATTTCATGCACTTAAAACCTAGCCCAATTACACACCATTGCAGCCAAATCCATTCTTTGCCATGCACATTCATCACCAATTCAACATGCATTCATCATCACAATCAAAACAGCCATTCTTAGCCGTGTAAATCCATTCCACAACATTGCACATGCACTTTGCCTTTCATCATTGCACCACAAATCAATCAACACATGCATTCCCTTCACATTCACCCACATGCACATTTGATCATTCATTTCCCAACTCAATACCGTGCATTTCACTCCCATTTCCAGCATGCATACACATGCATTTTCAGCACCTACACACCTACATTCCACATGCATAACCAACCTAGTGTCACTCCCATTCATTCCCTTTAATCATTCAGCCACCATCATACATTTATTCTCTTCCCAAACACATACACAACCTGCCATCATTCCAGAAAAACATCCCATGCCGTGGCTTTCATTCCCATTTCCAGCTTTTCCCTTTACATTTCACATGCATTCCATACTTTTCCTAGCTGTTTTCCATCATTATTTTAGCCATCATTCACTCTTTAATCCACATGCATTCACACACACTTCACACAAACAACATTCACATGCTTTCACAAGCTTTTCCCAACAAACAAATCAGCCAACACATGCACCAAAACCTTCAATACCGTGGGTTCCCTTGGCTTTCCAGCATTCCCCTTGTGCAATTCCAGCTTTCCACCCACTTTCCTAGCTGTTTTTCACATGCATTGCAGCCACATTCTCACCCATTCTCTCCTTATATAAACCACACACACTTCATTCATTTGTCATTGATTCACTCCCTACTCCAACTCTTCCATTTCAAAAAATCATCCATTCACACACACAAACTCCCTTTTGTGCCGTGCCTTCCCCATCAGTTCATTCTTCCATCTCCAACCACTCCCCACTCCATTCCACATACACCTAAAGCCCTAAACATCTCCTTAGACCTTGTGCTACAACAACGAGGAAGAAAAGAGTGCCTAAACGTTCATACAATTCAAGTTTGAGTTGTTGGGATGTTTAGGTGTTTCTTTAATTTCAAAGTTTAAATTCACTTCTCTTTGTTTTGTATGTATAAGGAATGGAAGAGAAGAGTGCCTAAACGTTCATACAATTCAAGTTTGAGTTGTTGGAATGTTTAGGTGTTTCTTTGATTTCAAAGTTATGAGGAACTAAACCCCCTTTAGCTAGGGGGTGATTCGAAACTATGTTTATATTTGCAATATGAATTGATTAACTTTCGTTGGAATTTCATAAGTTGTGGATTCAATTTGTTTAACCGTTTGATTGATAACTTATTTATGAATGTTTATTAAGAATGCGCGCTTAATTTTCATGAATAAATATGACGCTAGAATATAAGTGAATTTCACCTAATCGTTATGAACTTATATTCACAAGTAGTGGAGGTTGCTTATAAACAATCGCGTTAAATGAATTCTTGGCACTAGTTTCATGCGTATTCCATAGTAACGAATGCCTTGTCAACACTTATAGTTTTCATAATGCTTAATGATCTTTGATTGTATCTTTATTGTGCTTTTCACGTAAAGGACTTTTGGAGAATGTAGTGAATTGCGTTGCGCTAACCCATCCAATTCATTAACTTAAGGAGAACTTGACGGTTAATTTAAGCGGACCTAATTAACCCGGGGTGTTGAGTTTCACAACTTATCGAAAGACCAACTGAGAATCAATATTGTATGCAAGTGTAACATGTGTGGAGAAGAGCCCCTTGGCTATTCCATCATCCATATTTTCATCACATTCATATTTACATTTTGCCTTTAATTATATTCTGTCTTTTTAATTTAATATCGTCCAAACACATTTCCCCCATATTTCGTTGAGTCTTAATCATTCGTATTTGTTTTATTTTTGTATCTTTAAGCTTTTGGAGTCATAAACACTTTCAAATTCGTCTAAATCAAGTTCTAGTTTCTATTTGAGTCAATTTGATTGTTTTAAGCAGTTTGAGTCTTTCAAAGCTATTCTGAGTCATAGTAGTCTTGTTAAGAGTCTTTACATTTAGTTTTTGTGTTTTCAAGTCAATTCAAAATAGATTAGCACCCCTAGTTAATCCCCGGTTAGAACGATCCCTACTTACATCATTACTACAATTGTCACAAATAGGGTTTAATTTGTGTGCGCATAAATCTCGCATCAAAAAACCTCCTAGCTAGCCCATCATCCACTTAATACCATCAAATTCGTCCAAATCTGTCTTGTTTTAAATTCTTGTTTTGTTGATTTTATTTTCGTCCAAACCCTAATCCCCCTTTATGTTAGAGTGTCTAAATAGTTAAAATATGTTCTATATTGTGTTTCCAAGAGTTTTGAGTCAAGTTAGAACCAATTTTCGTCCAATTTTGTGTTTAGAGTCAAATCTGCCCTGGTTGTGTTTTTTAGGCAGTTTTGAGTGTTTTCAGCTTATTGTAAGTCTTGTGAACTTGTTTTGAGTCTTTTGAGTTGAGTTAAGTGTTTAAAAGCTTTGTTTTATTTATTTGAGTCAGTTTAAAGTGTTTAGCAATCCCTCCTAATCCCCGGTTTAAGAACGATCCCTACTTATTTATATGCTACAATTGTCAAAAGAGGGTTAATTTGTGTGTTAAGTTAAGGGGTTGTGCAATCTTTGATAAATCGCCTATAGAATCCTGATGCGAAATATATAAGCACACAAATTAAAACCCTCTTTTGACAATTGTAGTATATGTATAAGTGTATAAGTAGGGATCATTCTAAACCGGGGATTATGAGGGATTGCTAAATCACTTGAAAACTGACTCAAAAACGTAAAACAAAGGTTAAAACACTAAACTAGACTCAAAGAATGCAAAACTAAACACTAAAACAATAAAACAAACCAAAAGACTCAAAACAGCAACAAAACACTCAAAACTACCTTAAAAACACAATCTGGGCAGTTTTGAACACCTAACACTAATTTGGACGAATTTGGGTTATAACTTGAATCAAAACACTTAGAAACACAAACTAAGACACTTTCTAACTAAATTAAAACACTAAAGTAAAGGGGGATTTAGTTTTGACGAAATTAAAACAAAGAAAACAGATTGTAAAAACGAATTTGATGAAAATATGGATGGAATGCTGGCTAGAAGGTTCTTCTCCACACATGTCACACTTACATACAAGATGATTTTCAGTTGGTCTTTCGATGAATCATGAAACTCAACACCCCGGGTTGATTAGGTTCGCTTAAATTAACGTTCAAGTTCTCCTTAAGTTAATGAATTGGATGGGAAAGCGCATACAACAATTCAAAACATTCTCCAAAAGTCCTTTACGTGAAAAGCACAATAAAGATACAATCAAAGATCATTAAGCAACATGCAAACTATAAGTGTTGACGAAGCATTCGTTACTATGATGAGCATGAAACTAGTGCTAAGAATTCATTTAACGCGATCGTTTATAAGCGACCTCCACTACTTGTGAATATAAGTTTGTAACTATTAGGTGAAACTCCCTTATATTCTAGCATCATATTCATGCATGAAAACTAAGCGTGCACTCTCAATAAACATACACGAATAGGTTATCAATCAAGCAGTTAAACAAATTGAATCCACAACTCATGAAATTCCAACTGAAGGTAATCAATTTATATTGCAAGCATATACATGGTTTTGAATCACCCCCTAGCTAACTAGGGGTTTAGCCTCTCATGTTCACAGAAAGAGAAACAAAATTGAAATTAAACATAGAGAACAAAAGATTGATTACACCTAGAACGCCTAACGATTCCACTTTGAATTTCTGCACGTTCAAGCTCCTCTTTCTTCTTCTCCTTGCTGCGGCACAGAGGTGGAAGGTGGCTGCAATAGTGTGTAAGTGTATGGAGATGTAGAATGGTGGCTGGAATGGATGGAAGGTTGCGGATTGAAGGTGGAAGAATGATGGTGGCTGCGGCAATGTATGGAATGATGAAAGAATTCTCCTAGGGTGCGGCTTAAGTCCAACTATTAAAAGGGTTTTCAGAAATTAAAACCCTAACTTATTTTGGTTAACTAAAATTAAGTCAAAGGCTTCTAGAATTAGGAAATCAAATCAGAAACTAAAAGGAAATTGGCTAAAATATGCGGCTAGGGTTTTATTTGAAAGGGGAATGTGTTTAAGTGCAGAAAATAGGAAATAAGGACCCCACTTGCAGGGCAAGGGAAAAGGAATGGTTAAGAGGTGCGGCTTAATGCTTTAGGAAAGGTGAAGTGTCCTAAAACGGAAGGGAAAAGGGGTCCCTTGCACGGCAAGGGATGGGGAGAAAGGGAAAGGTGCGGCAAAGGTCCCTAAGGGGTCTAGGGCCTTTGTTTTGTGTCCTAAAGTGCATATGAGGCCTTCAAAGTGGCTGGAAAATAAGGACTTTTAAGATTAGGAAAGGTTACCAAAATGGGAAACCTTGGCTTAACTTTCCTACTTCAAGTAGGAATCCTTGTTGGAGTAGGAATCCTTGTTCTTCTTGGAATCCTCATGTGAGTAGGAATCCATCTTCAATTAGGAATTCATATTTCTTCAAGTCTTCAACTCATTCATTCCTCTTTTGCTCCAAAAGACTCCAATTTGCATCTTCTTGCACACTTTGGCTTTATAATCTGAAAACACACAAAAGTGACTTTAAACACTAAAATAACTAAGGAAACACAACATAAATGCACGAGAACAAGCCAATTAAGTCACACAAATATGCTCCTATCAAATTCCCCCACACTTAGCTTTTGCTAGTCCTCGAGCAAAACAAAACAACTAAAGAAAACAAGACGAAACAAAACAAACAAAACATAACCTAAACCTTCCAACGTTTGCCTCAGGGATTTCCAATGAAACATGACATGTCAAAGATCATTACTCACATAACTTTTAGTCTTCCTTCCCCTCGAGCACATACTTAATCATAGTCACCATTCACTAGCTCGCATTTAATCAATTAAAACAACATTTTGAATGTAGTAACATGGCTTAGAGAATTCCCTCAATTCCTCACTAGTTATGCACTCAATTTTCACTCAGATTTTCTGACTACACACCCTACAATAGTTATATGTGAGAAGATTGATGTAAACATGAAAGACTAGTACTCACATATGTTATAACAAAAAAAGCAATGTCTGGAGTAATTAAACATGTTTAGATATGATCTCATGAATGGAATGCTACTACTTAGATGCGAGAACCAGTGACACCATATGCTCATACCAAATTCAAACTCCACAAATTGAAATACACAACACTCAAGATAGAAGTCAAGGGTTGTAACGGGGCTTGGGGTATTGGCTAACAAGGAAAGATAGGGATAAACAAAAGTTCTTTAAGCAATAGCAAGCAAAGTAATGAAATTAAGACTTAGAATTCACTTAGAATGCAAAAATCAACTTTTAGACATACAGGGAAGATTCAAACAACTCTTAGGGCCTAATTCATTGTTTTGGACCCTTACTCCAACAAACAATACTTTGGAACTCTTTACACCTCTTTTCAACTCTTTTTCACTTTTTTTATTTTTATTTTTTTTCACAACTTTTTTTTTTCTAGCCGTGCTTATGGCACATAAACTTACATCAATAATCCTTCCCCCACACTTATTTTCTGCAACACATTAATCAAAAGGAATTCATTTTTAGTCATGCTTACTATGCTTCAAGAACAAGGGTATGGATGGTCCTAATCTAGGCTAGGTGAGGATAATATGGGTTAACAAAGAACATGGGCTAACACGGCTCAATGGGGTTAAACTTAAACACATAATGAATTAAGGGCACACGGCTATTAGGCTTTGATGGTGGTCACTACACAACTTCATCTTGAATATGTGTTATGCAAATCAATAACATGCTTTGAATGAAATGGGCATGAGTTCTAGCATTTGGAACTAAGTGATGAAACGCCTTCTAAGTAGTAACCAAGAAAAGAATAATGAGATCATGCAACGACTTTAGAAAACAATGATGCACAGATTATTACTCTCCAAATAAACATTTAGGCTCAAATCTCACAGGGATGTAGCGTTAGTTTGAGTTCATTCCTTCAAGCATGTTACAAAAACTAATTTTCCTTTGTGATTACATGTGAATTCGTAAACTATAACTACAACCAAGCATAAACCAAAGAGTATATCAAACATCCATCTATGTTTGTAACTTTCTTTAACCATCGTGCAATTAAAAACCAAATCCTCATCATTGTGTTGGAAGGTAACCTACGACACAAACAAACACACAAAAATAACTCTTTTTGGGTTTTTCAAATTTTTATGGGATTTTCGGATTTTTTAAGTCAACACACACTAAAACACTCTAAAATAGCTTAAAAACACTTAAAAACAGCAAGGAACAACATTGCAAGTTATGGGTGATAAAATCCCACGAATTTGCATCAACAACACTTAGTTACCCCCCCCCCCCCCCCACACTTAAATCAAACATTGTCCTCAATGTTTCAAGCCTAAAATCACACCAAACAAAAGTAAACACACAAACAGCAACTAAACACACTAAGCATGGCAGAATGTAAATAACAAAGAGAAGAGGCTAGGGACGCAAATCTGGTTATGGAGTGTAAATGCCATCCTCTCCTTGGTGATTGCATGGGTTGCCTCCCACGAAGCGCTTGCTTTAACGTCTTGCAGCCGAACGATGGTATGCTCATTCCCCATTGGAGCCCACGGCATGCAATGGGATCTCCTCCACAACATGCTCAACGAAGTTCTCATAGTAGGGTTTCAACCTATGGCCATTCACCTTGAATTCTTGTCCAGTTTTCAAACTTTGTATTTGGATTGCACCATGCACAAAAACATTAGTGATAACAAATGGACCAACCCACTTAGAACGTAACTTACCGGGGAATAACCGAAGACGGGAATAAATAACAACATTTTCTGCCCGATTGAGAAGGTTTTGTCTCTAATCATCTTGTCATGGAATGCCTTGGTCTTCTCTTTGTAAATCCGGGCATTCTCATAAGCCTCATGCCTAATCTCTTCAAGCTCGTTCAATTGTAGCTTCCTATGGTTTCCAGACGTGTCCACATCCATATTGAAGGTCTTGACCGCCCAATGTGCCTTGTGTTCAAGCTCCACGGGTAGATGGCATGGCTTGCCATAGACTAGCCGAAATGGGGACATACCAATGGGCGTTTTGTAAGCCGTTCGATACGCCCATAATGCATCCTCCAAACCCAAGCTCTAATCTTTTCTATTTGGCCCAACGGTCTTTTCCAAGATTTGCTTTATTTCTCGATTTAGCCACTGGTTTTGGGGTGATAAGGTGTGGAAACCTTATGCATCACGTTGTACTTCTTGAGCAACGCCTCAATGGTGCGGTTGCAAAAATGAGACCCACCATCGCTTATGAGCACTCTAGGCATCCCAAATCTAGAGAAAATGTTAGATTTGACAAAATCTGCAACAACTCTAGAATCGTTAGTTCGGGTGGCTTTAGCTTCCACCCACTTTGACACATAATCAACCGCAAGTAAAATGTAAGTAAAACCAAAAGAGATAGGGAAAGGACCCATAAAATCAATACCCCAAACATCAAAGATTTCAACAACAAGGATTGGGGTTTGCGGCATTTGGTCTCTTTGGCCTAAACTTCCTGTCCTTTGACAACGATCACATGTTAAGCAAAAAGCCCTAGCATCTCTAAACAATGTAGGCCAATAAAAACCACTTTTAAGAACCTTAAACGCTGTGTGTTGTGTGCCAAAGTGTCCATCACATGCATATGTATAGCAAAAACTCAAAATGGAATTAAACTCAGATTCATGAACACAACAACGCACAATCTGATCCGAGCAGATTTTCCACAAATAAGGGTCGTCCCAAACATAAAAACGTGCATCCTTTTTCAGTTTATCACGTTGGGCCTTGCTTAAGGTGTTAGGAACTTGCTTAGACACCAAAAAATTGACCAAATCGGCATACCAAGGGGTACTTACCTCAACGGACAGAAGTTGTTCATCCAAAAACGTTTCTGAAATGGGAAGGGCTTGATAGGGGCATATTTATGCACCTTAGTTTAGCTTGTTCTTGTGCATTTATAGTGTTTTTCCTTAGTAAAGTAGTCTTTTAAGCTAGTTTTATGTATTTTCAGGATTTAAGGGCAAAGTATGCAAAAGGATGCATTTTGGAGCCTTTTGGAGCAAATTAGAGCTTGGAATGGATATCATATGCTTGGAGCCAAGAGGATGGACGAAATTGAAGACTTGAAGATGATGATTCCTACTTGAGCAAGGTTTCCTAGTTGAAGTAGGAAAGTCCCTAATGGAAGATGGTTTCCTAGTTGAATTAGGATTCCTAGTTAAAATGGGTTTCCTAGTTGAATTAGGATTCCTAGAAGAACAAAGGTTCCTACTCAAACAAGGTTTCCTACTTGAAGTAGGAAAGTTAAATCCCAATGGCCTCAAGTTGCAGCAACAAAGAAGTTTTCCAAGTCGAAGAATGAGAAGAATTCCAAGATGAAGAAGGATTAGCTTTCCTAATCCTAATGCACAAGGTTTTCAGCCACAAAGAGGAGTCCTAAACACTTTAGGACACCTTATCCTAATCCTATAGGGATGCCATGCACTTTACCTTATCTTGGAGGGTTTCTAGAAGCCTTAGATGCCCTATCCTATCTTTGTCGTGGGATTTATCCAGCTCCCCTTAGTTTTTAGGCTTTCTAGAAGCCCTAACATTATCCCTAAGAAAGTGCCACACCCTTATCTCTTTTTCCCTACAAATCTGGCGCCTCTATTCCTTTTCCTTCTAGATGGCCTATTCCTGATGGGTTTTGATTTCCTTGTCATCTTCAAATACTTAGTCCTTTTCCTTGCTGATTGAGAGGGATTTTGCACTATAAATAGACCCCCTTGCCGCACCAATTGATCATCATTCACTCCCCCACATTCAGAAATTCGCCAGAAATACATTCCCAACCCTTTGCCGCAGCCATCCTTCACCATTCTCCATATTTTCCCACCTTGCCGCACTCCCCATCCCTCCTAAACACTACCCTACCATCACACATCCATTCCTCCATACAAATACCACCCAAAACCTGTCCTTAGACCTTGTGCCGCAACAAAGAGGAGGAGAAGAGGGCTTGGACGTTCATGCAAATCAAATTCGAGTTGCTGGAATTTTTAGGTGTTTCCTCTCCTTTAATTTCAATGGTTAAATTTACTTTTCTTTGTCTTGTACGTATGAGGAACTAAACCCCCCCTTGGCTAGGGGGGGATTTGAAACCATGATCATGCTTGCTATATGATTTGATTACCTCTAATTGCGTTTCATAAGTTGTGAATTCAATTCACTTATCTATTTGAATTAAACTGATTTGTGTGTGTTGGTTGAGAGTGCACGCTTAATTATCATGCATAAATCTAATGCTAGGATATAAGGAAGTTTCACCTAATTGTTACAAACTTATATTCACAAGTAGTAAAAGTTGATGATCTCAATTGCGTTAAGTAAATTCTTGGCATAAGTTTCATGCAATTCATAGTAACAAGTGCTTCGTCAATGCTTATGGTTTTCAAAGAACTTAATGATTCTTGCTTGTATCTCTATTATGCAATTCATGTAGGGAACTTGTGGGGAATGCTTTAGGTTGTCGTATGCAATCATCCAATTCAAAAACGTTAGGAAAATCTGAGGGTTAATTAGTGCAATTCACGGTTAATCTGGGGCGTTGAGAATTCATGGTTTATTGAAAAGCAATTAGAAATCGTTTTGTGTGCAAGTATGGCATGTGTGGAGATGAACCCCTTAGCTAGCCTTCATTCCATTCATTAAATCCAAATTCGTTTTAAAATTAGTTCGTTTTACAAAGTTTTAAGTTTTGTTTTCAAATTCGTCAAAATCAAAATCCCCCTTTACTTGGAGTGTCAAATTAGTTAGAAATCAATTTAGTTTGTGTTTTTAAAGTATCTTGAGTCAAGTTATAACTATTTTCGTCCAAATTCTTCTCTAGTGCTCAAAACTGCTCAGAAAGTAGTTTTAAGGCAGTTTTGAGTGTTTTCTTGCTGTTTTGAGTCTTTTGGTTTGTCTTAGTGTTTTAAACTTTAGTTTTGCATTCTTTGGGTCTAGTTTGGTGTTTTATATTGTGTTTTTATGTTTTTGAGTCAAATCCAAGTGATTAACAATCCCTCCTAATCCCCCGTCCAGAACGATCCCTAGTTACATTCTTCACTACAATTGATAAAAAGAGGGTTTAATTTGTGTGCGTATAATTCTCACATCAGGGCCTCTTCTTCACACACCATTCGACTTAGGTGGTCAGCCACCACGTTTTCACATCCCTTCTTGTCCCTAATTTCAATGTCGAATTCTTGAAGTAGGAGCATCCAACAAATGAGCCTTGGTTTGGCCTCCTTTTTGGTGAGAAGATACTTCAAGGCTGCATGGTCAGTGAAAACAATTACTTTAGTACCAATTAGATATGATCTAAACTTATCTAATGCAAATACAACGGCCAAAAGTTCTTTTTCAGTTGTAGAATAATTCAATTGAGCATCATTTAAGGTGCGTGAAGCATAATAAATAACATGTGGCTGTTTGTTTTTCCTTTGGCCCAAAACAGCTCCAAGGGCATAATCCGACGCATCACACATCAATTCAAAGGGAATGGACCAATCTGGTGGAGTGATGATTGGTGCCGTGGTGAGGAGGTCCTTGAGATGGTTGAATGCTTTCTCACACGCCTCGTTGAACTCGAAAGATACGTCCTTTTGTAGGAGACAGCATAGGGGTTGTGCAATCTTGGAAAAGTCCTTGATAAATCGTCGATAAAATCCTGCATGACCAAGAAAAGAACGAACCTCTCTCACCGAAGTAGGAGAGGGTAAGTAGCGTACAAGATCTATTTTAGACTTATCAACTTCAATTATATCAATGGAGAAACATGAATGATCCTCACTAGGATACTTAATAGAATCAGAGAGATTAAAATTAACAACTTCCCCATCAAATTCCATGGACAAAGTTCCATTAAACACATCAATCTTTGTCCGAGCCGTCTTCATGAATAGTCGTCCAAGGAGGATTGGCAACGAAGGGACATGGTCAGATTCATCCATCTCAAGCACATAGAAATCCACCGGAAAGATTAAATGATTGACCTGCACTAACACATCTTCCAAAACTCCCTTCGAATAGGCATTAGATCTATCGGCCAATTGTATGATCACACCATCATTTTTCAATGCTCCTAGGTTCATAGATGCATAAATTGAATATGGCATTACATTTATAGAGGCACCTAGGTCTAGCATGGCAGATTCAAAACGAGTGTTACCTATGACACAAGGAATGGTAAAACTACCCGGATCTTTGCATTTGGGGGGTAGTTTGCGTTGCAAGATGGCGGAGACATTTTCACCTACCTTCACCACCTCTTTGGTCGAAATCCTCTTCCTAGTGGTGCAAAGCTCCTTTAAAAACTTGGCGTATCTCGGGACTTGCTTGATTGCATCCAAGAGGAGTATGTTAACTTGAACTTTCCTAAATGTCTCAAGGATGTCCTTCTCGGCTTCTTCTTTCTTTGTTTGCATGAACCTGCTAGGAAAAGGCACATTCGAAGGAAAAACATTAGTAGGAACCGAATTTGACACATTCTTACCCTTTTTGGACAAATTGGACAGTTTGGGATCAATAGAAACTTGCGGCAAAGGTGTTTCCACCTTTGCCGTGGGTTGGCTTGCTTCCTCCTCTTCAATTTCAGTTTTTCATCCTCTTTGGGACCTGATGGTGATGGTGTAGGACCTGCCCTAACTTCTTTTCCACTTCTCAAGAGTATGGCCTTTGCACTTTCGAAGCCTCCCTTTGGGTTTGGAATGGTAGAACTAGGAAGTTGGCCTTGGTCACGAAACTTCCCTACAAAATCTGCAATCTGCCCAATTTGTTTCTCCAATTGATCCACCCTCTTGTCTTGGTTTTGCATGGCTTTGGCTTGATTCTCTTGCCTCTAAGACAAATTAGTTAGTAACTTAAGAAGTGTATCATTGTCTAGGGATGTACCTGAAGCATTTGGAGCAGATTGTTGTGGAGCATGTGTGGGTGCGTAAGGCTTAGTGAAGAAACCCGGGGGTTGTTGTCTAAAGCCTCCTTGTTGTGGTGGTTGTTGGGGCTCCCTCCACTTGAAGTTTGGGTGGTCTTTCCAACTTGGATTATATGTGTTAGAATATGGATCGTTCCTTGGTTGGTTTTGGCCTTGAAATCCAATTGCATTTGCGCTTTCCCATCCACCATTTTCAATTAGTTGTGGGCACTTCTTAGAAGCATGTCCTTGGATAGAACACACTCCGTATACAATTAGTCCTTGCATCCTCATTCCTTCGGCCATCTGAGACACAATGGAAGTAAGATTAGCTAATTGTGAATGAATGTCGGGTGTGGAACTTACCTCATGAACTTGCTGCCGTGGGGGTCCTCTTTGGCCTACTCCTTCGTATTGTTGAGCGTTCAACGCTCGATTAGCAATTAAGATCTTGGCAGCCATGGGTGTCTTGTCCACCAATGCTCCACCCGCTGAGGCATCGAGCATTTGACGTTCAATTGGTAGGAGCCCCTCCTTCATCTGATGTTGTGGACAAGAAGCAACAAGTGATTTAAAACGTTCATAATATGTAGGAAAAGACTCACCTTCATCTTGTTGAATTCCACTTATCCTTTTACGTAGAAGGATGATTCGAGAAGTTGGGAAAAACTTCTCCAGAAATGCCCTCTTCATACTCTCCCATGATGTGACGGTTTCGGGAGCTAATTCATAAAACCAATCTTTGGCTTTGTCCATTAAAGAGAATGGAAAAGCATTCATCTTCAAAATACTTCCATCGACGTTGACAGGAGTCATGCTTGAACACACCACTTCGAATTCTTTCAGATGCTTGTTTGGATCCTCCATGGACAACCCATGGTATTTTGGAATATGGTGGAGCAAACTTGACTTCAGCTCGAACTCTTCGGTCTTACCTTGGGCAGGCGTGGGATATTGGATACACAAAGGTGTGGCATTATCCAATCCCGAAGCAGAAAGCTCCTTGAGTGTCTGGTTGTCCACGGCCATAACTTGTTCTTCCTCAAAAATCCTTGCCATGGCCTCTTCTCCCTCTTGTGTTTCGTCCTCTTCAAGCTCAGGTGTAGGTTGAGGTGGTTGAGGCTCTTGTTGATTCTTCTTTCTTCTCAAGGTTCGCTCAAAATCGTCGTCAAAGTCTAAGATATGCGCATGAACCGGTTGAGAACTCCGAGTCATAAACTAGTGACTAAAATAAGAACACAAACAAGTCAGAAACTAAAACAATTAACAAACCAATAACACACGAAAATAACTAAAAAGAAATAACAAGGGATTAGCAAAGTTGCTAATCCCCGGCAATAGCGCCAAAAATTTGATGCGAAATATATAAGCACACAAATTAAAACCCTCTTTTGACAATTGTAGTATATGTATAAGTAGGGATCGTTCTAAACCGGGGATTATGAGGGATTGCTAAATCACTTGAAAACTGACTCAAAAACGTAAAACAAAGGTTAAAACACTAAACTAGACTCAAAGAATGCAAAACTAAACATAAAAGACTAAAACAAACCAAAAGACTCAAAACAGCAACAAAACACTCAAAACTGCCTTAAAAACACAATCTAGGCAGTTTTGAACACCTAACACTAATTTGGACGAATTTGGGTTATAACTTGAATCAAAACACTTAGAAACACAAACTAAGACACTTTCTAACTAAATTAAAACACTAAAGTAAAGGGGGATTTAGTTTTGACGAAATTAAAACAAAGAAAACAGATTGTAATGAAAACAGATTGTAAAAACGAATTTGATGAAAATATGGATGGAATGCTAGCTAAAAGGTTCTTCTCCACACATGTCACACTTGCATACAAGATGATTTTCAGTTGGTCTTTCAATGAATCATGAAAGTCAACACCCCGGGTTAATTAGGTTCGTTTAAATTAACCTTCAAGTTCTCCTTAAGTTAATGAATTGGATGGGAAAGCGCATACAACAATTCAAAACATTCTCCAAAAGTCCTTTACGTGAAAAGCACAATAAAGATACAATCAAAGATCATTAAGCAACATGAAAACTGTAAGTGTTGACGAGGCATTCGTTACTATGATGAGCATGAAACTAGTGCCAAGAATTCATTTAACACGATCGTTTATAAGCGACCTCCACTACTTGTGAGTATAAGTTTGTAACTATTAGGTGAAACTCCCTTATATTCTAGCATCATATTCATGCATGAAAACTAAGCGTGCACTCTCAATAAACATACACGAATAAGTTATCAATCAAGCAGTTAAACAAATTGAATCCACAACTCATGAAATTCCAACTGAAGGTAATCAATTTATATTGCAAGCATATACATGGTTTTGAATCACTCCCTAGCTAACTAGGGGTTTAGCCTCTCATGTTCACAGAAAGAGAAACAAAATTGAAATTAAACATAGAGAACAAAAGATTGATTACACCTAGAACGCCCAACGATTCCACATTGAATTTCTGCACGTTCAAGCTCCTCTTTCTTCTTCTCCTTGCTGCGGCACAGAGGTCTTAGGGTGATTTTGGATGTGATTTTGGTTTAGGAAGGGATTTAGGATGGTAAAGGGTTGTGGCAGAGAGGTGGAAGGTGGCTGCAATGGTGTGTGATAGGAGCATATTTATGCGACTTAATTGGCTTGTTCTCGTGCATTTATGTTGTGTTTCCTTAGTTATGTTAGTGTTTAAAGTCACTTTTGTGTGTTTTCAGGTTATAAAGCCAAAGTGTGCAAGAAGAGGCAAATTGGAGTCTTTTGGAGCAAAAGAAGAATGAATGACTTGAAGCCTTGAAGAAATACGAGGATTCCTACTCCAACGAGGATTCCTACTCCAACAAGGATTCCTACTTGAAGTAGGAAAGTTAACCCTAGGTTTTCTGTTTTGGTAACCTTTCCTAATCTTAAACGTCCGTATTTTCCAGCCACTTTGAAGGCCTTGTATGCACTTTAAGACACAAAACAAAGGCCCTAGACCCCTTAGGGACCTTTGTCGTGGGTTTCCCCTTCTCCCCATCCCTTGCTGTGCAAGGGGGGTGATAGGAGCATATTCATGCGACTTAAATGGCTTGTTCTCGTGCATTTACGTTATGTTTCTTTAGTTATTTTAGTACTTTAAGCTATTTTCGTGTGTTTGTAGGCCAAAAGGGCTAAAGGAGCAAAAAGATGCATTTTGGAGACGTTTGGAGCACTTTTGGGCTAAGGATGGATAGCTTATGCTTGGAGCCAAAGTGTTGGACGAAATTGAAAACCTAATTGAAGACCAAAGTGTTGGAACCTTGTTCCTTTTAGTTTTAGGATATTTAAACCTTTCCTATATCCTTAGTCGTGCATAACATTCCAACATTCCACTCCTTCATTCACCACTTATCATATCATACACTTATCTTATCATCACCACATATCATTCATTTATTACTTATCATATCATTCATTCATCTACATATCAATAACCACTTATCATTCATTTATTACTTATCATATCATTCATTCATCTACATATCAATAACCACTTATCTTATCACTCAACATATCATTCACTTATCACTTATCTTATCATTCACTTACCACTCAATATATCACTCAACATATCATACACTTATCATTTATCATACTCATAATTATCTACACATTACAACCTAAAACACATGCACATTCACCCACATGCACAAACACACATTCTTTGCCGTGCCTTTCCCTTCCACTTTCCAAACCTTCCAAATGTAACTTCATTACACATGCATTTCAAACCTTTCAACACCCTTTAATCATCCCCCTTTAAGTTATGATTTTATTTCCTAACCCTACATGCATTATTTATTGCATCTTCACATGCATTCACACACACTTTACACATTCAAACACTAGCCAAACCGTGAGCTCCCATTCCTTTATGCCATTTTCAGATTTCCACCCACTAACCTAGTCATCAACACATGCACTTCCACCTTTCATCCACAATGATTCATGATTCATTCACTTTGCATTCCCTTTGCAATTACACCCTACATGTCCATTTAATCATTCAACCACATTCCCATTAACCACAAAACAAATCACACAACACACCAACACACATGCATCCTGAAATTCTTTGCCTTGCAATCACATGCATTTCCCTTGACATTTTCAGCCATCACACTTCATCATTACACCACCATTCACTCTTTAACCCACACACACTTCACACAAACAACATTCACATGCATTCACATGCATTTCCAACACAAAACACACTCAAAACCGTGGCCACCTTTGCATTTCAGGATTCCCATTTGCATTTTCAGATTTCCAGCTTTCCCTTTTATTTTCCAGCTTTCATTCTTCATCATTGCAGCCATTCCACATGCAATTCTCCATCATTCCTCCACACAAACACCTTAAACAAATAGCCATATACATCTCCACTCCTCCTATAAATACCCTTGCATTCCCATCATTAAAAACATCTCATTTCATACACAACACACCACAAACACTTCCATTCCTTCTCTTTGCCGTGAGTCCCCTTAGAATCCAAAACCATCTTTCCATTTCCACCACTTCCCAACCCTCCAAACCACTCCTCTACCATTTCCATAATCCCCCAAACCTCACCTTAGACCTTGTGTTACAACAACGAGGAAGATAAGAGGGCCTAAACGTTCATACAATTCAAGTTTGAGTTGTTGGAATGTTTAGGTGTTTCTTTGATTTCAAAGTTTAAATTCAATTCTCTTTGTTTTGTACGTATAAGGAATGAAAGAGAAGAGTGCCTAAACGTTCATACAATTCAAGTTTGAGTTGTTGGAATGTTTAGGTGTTTCTTTGATTTCAACGTAATGAGGAACTAAAACCCCCTTTAGCTAGGGGGTGATTCGAAATAAATGTTTATGCTTGCATATGAATTGATTAAACTTTCGTTGGAATTTCATAAGTTGTGGATTCAATTCGTTTAATTGTTTGATTGATAACTTATTTATGTATGTTCATTGAGATTGCAAGCTTAATTTTCATGCATGAATATGACGCTAGAATATAAGTGAGTTTCACCTAAACGTTACGAACTTATATTCACAAGTAGTGGAGGTTGCTCATAAACAATCGCGTTAAACGAATTCTTGGCATAAGTTTCATGCGTATTCCATAGTAACGAATGCCTCGTCAACACTTATAGTTTTCATAATGCTTAATGATCTTTGATTGTATCTTTATTGTGCTTTTCACGTAAAGGACTTTTGGAGAATGTGGTGAATTGCGTTGCGCTAACCCATCCAATTCATTAACTTAAGGAGAACTTGACGGTTAATTTAAGCGGACCTAATTAACCCGGGGCGTTGAGTTTCATAATTTATCGAAAGACCAACTGAGAATCAATCTTGTATGCAAGTGTAACATGTATGGAGATGAACCCCTTAGCTATTCTATCATCCATTCATTCCATTTCATCAATTCCATATTTACATTCTGTCTAGTTTATTAACTTGTTTCGTTATTTCAATTTTCGTAAAAACCTCAATCCCCCTTTTGCTTTAATGTTCATTTTAGTTAGAATTCAATTTAGTTTGTGTTTTTAAAGCATTTTGAGTTTTTGGTTTGTCTTAGTGTTTTAAACTTTAATTTTGCATTCTTTGAGTCTAGTTTCCAAGAGATTTGCAAGCCCTCCTAATCCCCGGTCTAGAACGATCCCTCACTTATCCATTCTACTACAATTGTCAAACGAGGGTTTAATTTGAGTGTCAAGTAAATCACGCATCAAATTTTACGATCCCTCACTTATCCATTCTACTACAATTGTCAAACGAGGGTTTAATTTGAGTGTCAAGTAAATCACGCATCAAATTTTGGCGCCGTTGCCGGGGATTAGGAGGGCTTGCAAATCTCTTGGAAACTAGACTCAAAGAATGCAAAATTAAAGTTTAAAACACTAAGACAAACCAAAAACTCAAAATGCTTTAAAAACACAAACTAAATTGAATTCTAACTAAAATGAACATTAAAGCAAAAGGGGGATTGAGGTTTTTACGAAAATTGAAATAACGAAACAAGTTAATAAACTAGACAGAATGTAAATATGGAATTGATGAAATGGAATGAATGGATGATAGAATAGCTAAGGGGTTCATCTCCATACATGTTACACTTGCATACAAGATTGATTCTCAGTTGGTCTTTCGATAAATTATGAAACTCAACGCCCCGGGTTAATTAGGTCCGCTTAAATTAACCGTCAAGTTCTCCTTAAGTTAATGAATTGGATGGGTTAGCGCAACGCAATTCACCACATTCTCCAAAAGTCCTTTACGTGAAAAGCACAATAAAGATACAATCAAAGATCATTAAGCATTATGAAAACTATAAGTGTTGACGAGGCATTCGTTACTATGGAATACGCATGAAACTTATGCCAAGAATTCGTTTAACGCGATTGTTTATGAGCAACCTCCACTACTTGTGAATATAAGTTCGTAACGTTTAGGTGAAACTCACTTATATTCTAGCGTCATATTCATGCATGAAAATTAAGCTTGCAATCTCAATGAACATACATAAATAAGTTATCAATCAAACAATTAAACGAATTGAATCCACAACTTATGAAATTCCAACGAAAGTTTAATCAATTCATATGCAAGCATAAACATTTATTTCGAATCACCCCCTAGCTAAAGGGGGTTTTAGTTCCTCATTACGTTGAAATCAAAGAAACACCTAAACATTCCAACAACTCAAACTTGAATTGTATGAACGTTTAGGCACTCTTCTCTTTCATTCCTTATACGTACAAAACAAAGAGAATTGAATTTAAACTTTGAAATCAAAGAAACACCTAAACATTCCAACAACTCAAACTTGAATTGTATGAACGTTTAGGCCCTCTTATCTTCCTCGTTGTTGTAACACAAGGTCTAAGGTGAGGTTTGGGGGATTATGGAAATGGTAGAGGAGTGGTTTGGAGGGTTGGGAAGTGGTGGAAATGGAAAGATGGTTTTGGATTCTAAGGGGACTCACGGCAAAGAGAAGGAATGGAAGTGTTTGTGGTGTGTTGTGTATGAAATGAGATGTTTTTAATGATGGGAATGCAAGGGTATTTATAGGAGGAGTGGAGATGTATATGGCTATTTGTTTAAGGTGTTTGTGTGGAGGAATGATGGAGAATTGCATGTGGAATGGCTGCAATGATGAAGAATGAAAGCTGGAAAATAAAAGGGAAAGCTGGAAATCTGAAAATGCAAATGGGAATCCTGAAATGCAAAGGTGGCCACGGTTTTGAGTGTGTTTTGTGTTGGAAATGCATGTGAATGCATGTGAATGTTGTTTGTGTGAAGTGTGTGTGGGTTAAAGAGTGAATGGTGGTGTAATGATGAAGTGTGATGGCTGAAAATGTCAAGGGAAATGCATGTGATTGCAAGGCAAAGAATTTCAGGATGCATGTGTGTTGGTGTGTTGTGTGATTTGTTTTGTGGTTAATGGGAATGTGGTTGAATGATTAAATGGACATGTAGGGTGTAATTGCAAAGGGAATGCAAAGTGAATGAATCATGAATCATTGTGGATGAAAGGTGGAAGTGCATGTGTTGATGACTAGGTTAGTGGGTGGAAATCTGAAAATGGCATAAAGGAATGGGAGCTCACGGTTTGGCTAGTGTTTGAATGTGTAAAGTGTGTGTGAATGCATGTGAAGATGCAATAAATAATGCATGTAGGGTTAGGAAATAAAATCATAACTTAAAGGGGGATGATTAAAGGGTGTTGAAAGGTTTGAAATGCATGTGTAATGAAGTTACATTTGGAAGGTTTGGAAAGTGGAAGGGAAAGGCACGGCAAAGAATGTGTGTTTGTGCATGTGGGTGAATGTGCATGTGTTTTAGGTTGTAATGTGTAGATAATTATGAGTATGATAAATGATAAGTGTATGATATGTTGAGTGATATATTGAGTGGTAAGTGAATGATAAGATAAGTGATAAGTGAATGATATGTTGAGTGATAAGATAAGTGGTTATTGATATGTAGATGAATGAATGATATGATAAGTAATAAATGAATGATAAGTGGTTATTGATATGTAGATGAATGAATGATATGATAAGTAATAAATGAATGATATGTGGTGATGATAAGATAAGTGTATGATATGATAAGTGGTGAATGAAGGAGTGGAATGTTGGAATGTTATGCACGACTAAGGATATAGGAAAGGTTTAAATATCCTAAAACTAAAAGGAACAAGGTTCCAACACTTTGGTCTTCAATTAGGTTTTCAATTTCGTCCAACACTTTGGCTCCAAGCATAAGCTATCCATCCTTAGCCCAAAAGTGCTCCAAACGTCTCCAAAATGCATCTTTTTGCTCCTTTAGCCCTTTTGGCCTACAAACACACGAAAATAGCTTAAAGTACTAAAATAACTAAAGAAACATAACGTAAATGCACGAGAACAAGCCATTTAAGTCGCATGAATATGCTCCTATCAGGGGGCAATTATGTCCTATTTTATGCACTTAAACACATGTCCCTCTCTAAATAAAACCCTAGCCGCACATTGCAGCCAATTCCCTTTTTAATTTCTGATTTAATTTCCTAATTCTAGAAGCCTTTGACTTAATTTTAGTTAATAAAAATAAGCTAGGTTTTAATTTCTAAAACCCTATATATTCTTGCACTTAGTCGCACCTTGGGGATCCCCTTTCATTCATTCTTTCATCATTCACATCTCTGCCGCAGCCACCATCCCTCTTCGTCCTTCAATCCGCCACTTCTCCATCCATTCCAGCCACCTTCCATCCCTACTGCAACCATTCCTCTACTCTAGCCACCATTCTACACCTCCATACACCACCCACAACCCTTGCCGCAACCCTTTACCACCCTAAATCCATTCCTAAACCAAAATAACATCCAAAAATCCCCAAGAACCTCTCTACCGCAGCAAGGAGAAGAAGAAAGAGGAGCTTGAACGTGCAAAAATTCAAAGTGGAATTGTTGGCCGTTTTAGGTGTAATCAATCTTTTGTTCTCTATGTTTAATTTCAATTTTGTTTCTCTTTCTGTGAACATGAGAGGCTAAATCCCTAGTTAGCTAGGGGGTGATTCAAAACCATGTTTATGCTTGCAATATAAATTGATTACCTTCAGTTGGAATTTCATGAGTTGTAGATTCAATTTGTTTAACTACTTGATTGATAACTTATTTGTGTATGTTTATTGAGAGTGCACACTTAGTTTTCATCCATGAATATGATGCTAGAGTATAAGTGAGTTTCACCTAATAGTTACAAACTTATATTCACAAGTAGTGGAGGTCGCTTATAAACGATCGCGTTAAATGAATTCTTGGCACTAGTTTCATGCTCATCATAGTAACGAATGCCTCGTCAACACTTATAGTTTTCATGTTGCTTAATGATCTTTGATTGTATCTTTATTGTGTTTTTCACGTAAAGGACTTTTGGAGAATGTTTTGAATTGTTGTATGCGTTGTCCCATCCAATTCTTTAACTTAAGGAGAACTTGAAGGTTAATTTAAGCGAACCTAATTAACCCGGGGTGTTGAGTTTCATGATTCATCGAAAGACCAACTGAAAATCATCTTGTATGCAAGTGTGACATGTGTGGAGAAGAACCTTCTAGCTAGCATTCCATCCATATTTTCATCAAATTCGTATTTACAATCTGTTTTAATTACAATCTGTGCTCTTTGTTTTAATTTCGTCAAAACTAAATCCCCCTTTACTTTAGTGTTCAATTTAGTTAGAAAGTGTCTTAGTTTGTGTTTCTAAGTGTTTTGATTCAAGTTATAACCCAAATTCGTCCAAATTAGTGTAGGTGTTCAAAACTGCCCAGATTGTGTTTTTAACGCAGTTTTGAGTGTTTGTTGCTGTTTTGAGTCTTTTGGTTTGTTTTAGTATTTTAGTGTTTAGTTTTGCATTCTTTGAGTCTAGTTTAGTGTTTTAACCTTTGTTTTACATTTTTTAGGTCAGTTTTCAAGTGATTTAGCAATCCCTCCTAATCCCCGGTTCAGAACGATCCCTACTTATACATATACTACAATTGTCAAAAGAGGGTTTTCATTTGTGTGCATATATATTTCGCATCAATGTGTAAGTGTATGAAGGTGTAGAATGGTGGCTGGAATGGATGGAAGGTTTAAAGGTGGAAGAATGATGGTGGTTGCGGCAATGTATGGAATGATGAAAGAATTCTCCTACGATGCGGCTGAAGTCCAAGTATTAAAAGGGTTTTCAGAAATTAAAACCCTAACTTATTTTGGTTAACTAAAATTAAGTCAAAGGCTTCTAGAATTAGGAAATCAAATCAGAAACTAAAAGGAAATTGGCTAAAATATGCGGCTAGGGTTTTATTTGAAAGGGGAATGTGTTTAAGTGCAGAAAATAGGAAATAAAAACCCCCCTTGCACAGCAAGGGAAAAGGAAAGGTTAAGAGGTGCGGCTTAATGCTTTAGGAAAGGTGAAGTGTCCTAAAACTGAAGGGAAAAGGGGTCCCTTGCACGGCAAGGGATGGGGAGAAAGGGAAAGGTGCGGCAAAGGTCCCTAAGGGGTCTAGGGCCTTTGTTTTGTGTCCTAAAGTGCATACGAGGCCTTCAAAGTGGCTGGAAAATAAGGACTTTTAAGATTAGGAAAGGTTACCAAAATGGGAAACCTTGGCTTAACTTTCCTACTTCAAGTAGGAATCCTTGTTGGAGTAGGAATCCTTGTTCTTCTAGGAATCCTCATGTGAGTAGGAATCCATCTTCAATTAGGAATTCATATTTCTTCAAGTCTTCAACTCATTCATTCCTCTTTTGCTCCAAAAGACTCCAATTTGCATCTTCTTGCACACTTTGGCTTTATAATCTGAAAACACACAAAAGTGACTTTAAACACTAAAATAACTAAGGAAACACAACATAAATGCACGAGAATAAGCCGATTAAGTCGCACAAATATGCTCCTATCAAATCCTGCATGTCCAAGAAAAGAATGAACCTGTCTCATCGAAGTAGAAGAGGGTAAGTAGCGTACAAGATCTATTTTTGATTTATCAACCTCAATTCCTTTTTCAGATATTATGTGACCCAAAACTATGCCTTGTTTTACCATGAATTGACATTTTTCCCAATTTAAAACAAGGTTAGTTTCAATGCATCTTTTCAAGATTAAAGTGAGATTATGCAAACAATCATCAAACGAGTCACCAAAAACACTAAAATCATCCATAAATACTTCAATAATCTTCTCAACATAATCAGAAATATGTTCTACAGCATCCTTTCTAAAGGCCCTATACCTGATCCTAATTGAATGCCGCAGGTTCTTAACCTTTTCCTTCTTGGTTTCTGCTAAACCCTAGTCCTTTTCCCATTGGATTATGCAATCCTTTTCCTTCAGAAATTGTGCAAGACCTAGCCTATAAATACAAGCCTTTGCCGCAGGTTTTAATCATCCATTCATGATGTGAAAATTAACTTGAAACACAAATTAAACCCTATTTGTGACAATTGTAGTACATACGCAAGTAGGGATCGTTCTAGACCGGGGATTAACTGGAGATGCTAATCAACACAAATAAGACTCAAAAACACCAAACTAGACTCTATAGACTCAAAACTAACTTAAATACTCAAAACAGCAACACACAATCAAAAAGGCTCAATTTTAGACCTAACAAGTGATTTTGACGAAAATAAAACTTAACTTGACTCAAAAGACTAAAAGAAAACAGATTTTGACTCAAATAACAAGACTAAATGAAAGGGTGACTGTTTTTGACGAATTTAAAACTTAAAACAGAAACTTTGCATAAAACACTTTGTAAAAACGAATTTGGGTAAATTAAATGGGTGAAAGGCCAGTTAGAGGGTCCTTCTCCACACATGACATATGCATACAAACCAATTTCCAATTATTATTCCTTTGGACTATGAATGATAGTGCCCCAAATTAACCGTGATAGCACAAATTAATTTTCAGATTTTCCTTAATTCATTGAATTGGATGGGATACGCATCACAACCAAAGTATCCTTCTCAAGTTCCCTAACTATGAAAAGCATGATAGAAAATCATATCAAAGGTCATTAAGTTCTTTGAAAACCATAAGCATTGACAAGGCATTCGTAACTATGAATAGCATGATACTCATTCCAAGGATTTACTTAACACAATCATGACTAGTGACATCCACTACTTGTGAATATAAGTTCATAACGATTAGGTGAAACTTCCTTATACTCTAGCATCAAATTCATGCATGCAAATTAAGTGTCGACCCTCAACCAACATACATAAGCAAGTTTTAATAACGCAGATAAGCAAATCACATTCAAGGCTTAAGAAACAATAATTGGATGTAATCAATTCATATAAAACATATAATCATAGCTTCGAATTCACCTCTAACTAAAAAGAAATTAATTCCACATGTTCATCATAACTGAAAACCAAATTAACATAAAATTGAACTAAAACTAAGGATAGAAAGAACCAAGAAATGCTCCACGCTCCAATGGCATGCACGGCACTCCCTTGGATGGCAGATTGCACAAGTCCTCTTCTCCTTCCTTCCTTGCTTGCGGCACTAGGGTGATGTGGTGTGAATTATGGTGTTTGATGGCTGAATGTATGAATGAATGAATGAATGAGTGAATTGATGATTTAAAACCTGCGGCAAAGGCTTGTATTTATAGGCTAGGTCTTGCATAATTTCTGAAGGAAAAGGATTGCACAATCCTAAAGGAAAAAGGTTATGGTTTGGCAGAAACCAACGGGGAAAGTGATAGGGAATACACGGCAGGGATTTGGGGTTTCTAAAGGGAATAGGTGCGGCACCTTTTTGGGAGGAAGATAGGGCTTCTAGAAATAATGTTTTAGAGCAGATCTCTGGACCTAAAGGAGCAAGGACACGCGGCATAGGTGTAGAATAGGGATTACAACTCCTAAACCCCCAAGGAATGGCATATATGCAGTGCATAAGGGATTAGGCTTCTAGAATTTGATTTATGTGTTTAAATGTATAACTCATTCCTTCTAAATAGCTAAAATTAAGGCACAAACTGATTTGGATAAGATAAGATAGGATAAGGCTAGATTTAGGATAGGATAAGATAAGGTTGGATAATGTTCCTTATTTCTTGCTCTTTCCTTATCTTCTTTGTATTTGAACTTGTTTCTCCAGAATTGTAGCGTTTCCTAGCGTCTCTTGACTTCAATTTCATCCATCCACCTTGCTCCTGTCATAAGCTATCCAATTGATGCCCAAAACTGCTCCAAATGGCTCCAAAAAGCACTTTCTTGCTCCTTTTGCCATTAAGACCTACAAACATACGAAAATAGCTTAAAAGACTATAATAAGTAGTAATTAACTAACTAAATGTAAGGAAACAACATAACTAAGTAGCATAAATATGCTCCTATCAAATTCCCCCACACTTAGCTTTTGCTAGTCCTCGAGCAAAACGAAATAAACTAAATAAACAAAACACAATCTAAACCTTCCAATAGCTACCTCAGGGATTTCCAATGCAACATGACATATTAAAGATCACCACTCACTTGGATTTTAGTTATCCCTACTCTTGAGCATACACTTAACCGTAGTCACCACTTACTAGCTCGCATTTAATCAATTAAAACAACATTTTGAATGTAGTAACATGCCTTAGAGAATCCCTCAATTCCTCACTGGATATACTCTCTATTTTCACACAAATTTTTTGACTACACTCCCTACACTAAGTATATGTGAGAAGATTGATGTAAACATGTAGACGAATACTCACATATGTATAATCAAAGAAGGCACTTTCTGGAATTATTAACATGTATTGATCTCATGAATGGAATGCCACTACTTAGACGCGAGAACCAGGGATACCATATGCTCAAACCAATTTAAAACTCCACATATTGAAACACATAACAATCAAGATAGAAGTATAATGGTTGTAACGGGGCTAAGGTATTGGCTAACAAAGAAAGGTAAGAATGAACAAAAGTTCTTAAAGCAATAGTAAGCAAAGTAATGAGATAAACACTTAGAATTCACTTTTGAATGCAGAAATCAACTTTGAACACCAAAGGAAGATTCACACAATACTTAGGGCCAGATTCAAACTTTTGGACCCTTTCTTCAACAATCAACACTTGTGAGTTCATTCTCACTTATTTTCAACTCTTTTTCTTTCTTTTTCACGTTTTTTTTTTCATGCCCTATTCTTTTTCTTTGGCACACTACATGTACAACCTCATAGAATTCCTATGAAAATCCTTCCCCCACACTTGTTTTTTCTGCAAATTTGTAGAACCAAAGGAATTCCCTCTAAGTCATGCTTTACTATTCTTTAAGAATATGGGTATGGATAGTCCTATTCTAGGCTAGGTAAGGATAATGTGGTTAACAAAGAAAATAGGCTAAGGCTCTGTTTTAACAAAACAACTTCATCTTGTTTTATGTTATGCACTCAATTTTATGCTTTGAATGAAACGGGCATGAGTTCTAGTATTTGGAACTATAGTGATGAAACGCATTCTAAGTAGCAACCAAGCAAAGAAATAATGAGATCATGCAATGACTTTAGAAAACAAGAAATCAAGATTAATAACTCTCCAAATAAAGTTTAGGCTCAAATCTCTCCGGGTTGTAGCGTTAGTTTGAGTTTCGTCCTTCAAGCATGTTACAAAAACTAATTTTTTCCTTTTTGATTACATGTGAATTCTTAAATGTCAACTACAACTAAGCATAAACCAAAAAGCATATCAAACTTCCACCCATGTTTGTAACTTTCTTTAATAGTCATGCAATTAAAAACCAAATCCTCATCATTGTGTTGGAAGGTACCCTAAAACACAAACAAACACACAAAAACAACTCTAAAACAACTATTTTTGGGTTTTTCAAAACTTTTTTTCGAATTTTTTTCAAAATTTTCATATTTTCTGTTTAAGACACATAAAAGCACTTCAAAACACACTAAAAACACTTAAAAATAGTGAGTAACAACATTAGAAGTGATAGGTGATAAAATCCCATGAAAATCAACGAAAAATCATTTGTTCCCCCCCCTCAACACTTAAACCAAACATTGTCCTCAAGATTTTAAGCATAGACTTCACAAACAACCAACCAAATAACACAATGATGCGAGAATTACTTGACACTCAAATTAAACCCTCGTTTGACAATTGTAGTAGAATGGATAAGTGAGGGATCGTTCTAGACCGGGGATTAGGAGGGCTTGCTAAAACCTTCTAAATTGACTTAAAAACATAAAAACTAAATTAAAATACTCTTAACAAGACTACTATGACTCAGAATGGCTTTGAAAAACTCAAATTGTCTAAAACAATCAAATTGACTCAAATAGAAGCTAGAACTTGATTTAGACGAATTTGCAATTGTTTATGACTCCAAAAGCTTAAAGATACAAAAATAAAACAAATACGAATGATTAAGACTTAACAAAATAGGGGGGGAATTGTGGTTGGACGATATTAAATTAAAAAGACAGAATATAATTAAAGGCAAAATGTAAATATGAATGTGATAAAAATATGGATGATGGAATAGCCAAGGGGTTCTTCTCCACACATGTTACACTTGCAAACAAAATTGATTCTCAGTTGGTCTTTCGATAAGTTGTGAAACTCAATGCTCCAAGTTAATTAGATCCGCTTAGATTAACTTTCAGATTTCCCTAAATTCGTTGGATTGAATGGAATACGCATTACAACCAAATTATTCTTAATCAAAGTCCCTAACTATGGAATACGCATGATAGAGACATTTAACCAAGATCATTAAGTTCAACGGAAATCATAAACATCGACGAGGCATTCGTTACTATGGAATACGCATGAAACTTATGCCAAGAATTCGTTTAACGCGATTGTTTATAAGCAACCTCTACTACTTGTGAATATAAGTTCATAACGATTAGGTGAAATTCACTTATATTCTAGCGTCATATTTATGCATGAAAATTAAGCTTGCAATCTCAATGAACATACATAAATAAGTTATCAATCAAACAGTTAAACGAATTGAATCCACAACTTATGAAATTCCAACCAAACGTAATCAATTCAAAATGCAAATATAAACATAGTTTCGAATCACCCCCTAGCTAAAGGGGGTTTAGTTCCTCATAACTTTGAAATCAAAGAAACACCTAAACATTCCAACAACTCAAACGTGAATTGTATGAACGTTTAGGCACTCTTCTCTTCCCTTCTCATACGTACAAAACAAAGAGAATTAAATTTAAACTTTGAAATCAAAGAAACACCTAAACATTCCAACAACTCAAACTTGAATTGTATGAACGTTTAAGCACTCTTTTCTTCCTCGTTGTTGTAGCACAAGGTCTAAGGTGAGCTTTGGGGATTATGTGAAGTGTTTTGGAGGGATGGGAAGTGGTTGGATAGTGGCTGCAATGAAGGAGAAAAACTGCACAGAAAATGGAAGTGTTTGTAACTGAAAATGTGTATGGAAGAGTGAATGAATTTTGAGGAGTGTTGGATGCTTATTTATAGGTGAAATGGGGGAACAAAAGAGGGAATATTGCAGCTAGGAGGGGATGAATGATTATGGGTGCATGTGTTTGGAATAATGAAGGGGGAATGTATGTAATAAAACAACTAGGAAAAGTTATGGAAAGTTGGAAATGGGAGTGGGAACTCACGGCATTGTTGGGTTGTTTATGGGAGAATAAATGTATGATAATGGCTAAATAATTAAAGGGAATGAATGGGAGTGACACTAGGTTGGTTATGCATGTGAATGCAAGGAGGAAAGCTGAAAATGCAAGGGAAGCTCACGGCACAATGTTGTTTTGCTTCTTGAAATGCATGTGAATGCATTTGAGTGTAATATGAAAAGAATGACTAATTAATGTATGTAGGGTTGATATGCATGTGAATTAGGTTGGAAAGAGGTGGAAGTGGAATGTTATGCAATGATAATGTCTTGTAAAGATGCTAATAAATAATGCATGTAGGGTTAGCTAGGTTGGCTTTGTTTGGGTGCATGTATGTTAATGGTGGTTTTGCATGTGAATTGATGGATTGTTTTTGATGGAATGGATGGTTCTTTGCATGGCTATAAGGGATAGAATAAGAGAGAATGGGCTAGGCCCTTTGTTTTATGTCCAAAGTGAAAATAAGGCCTTCAAATTCGTCCAAACTTTGGCTCCATGGATAAGCTATCCAATCCATGCCCAAAAATGCTCCAAATGGCCTCAAAATGCACTTTCTTGCTCCCTAAGCCCTTAGAACCTGAAAACACACAAAAGAAGCATAAAGAACTAAAATAACTAAAGAAACATAACGTAAATGTACGAGAACAAGCCATTTAAGTCGCATGAATATGCTCCTATCAAATACCCCCACACTTAGCTTTTGCTAGTCCTCGAGCAAAACAGAATAAAAACAAATAAACAAAACGACACTAAACACGTAAAACACAACCTAAACCTTCCAACAACCGTCTTAGGGATTTCCAATGCACATGACATGTTAAAAATCATCATTCTCACAGATTTTTAGTCATCTTCACACTTAAGTACATTCTTAATCATAGTCACCATATACTAGTTCACAATTAAGCATTTAAAACCATGTTTTGAATGTAGTAACATGCCTTAGAGAATTTGCTCAATTCCTTACAAGATATGCACTCGATTTTCACTCAGAATTTCTAACTACACACCCTAATCTAGTCATATGTGAGAAGATTGATGTAAACATGAAAACGAACACTCACATATATGTATCATAAAGAGAGCAATTTCTGGAGTTAATAAGCATGTTTAGGTATGATCTCATGAATGGAATGCTACTACTTAGAATGAGAACCAGTGATTCCATAAGCTCATATCAATTTCAAACTCCGCAAATTGAAACACATAACACTCAAGATAGAAGTTGAGGGAGGTAACGGGGCTAAGGGTAATGGTTTAACAAAGAAAGGTAGAGTACACAAACGTTCTTAAAGCAATAGTGAGCAAAGTATTGAATTAGGCACTTAGAATTCCCTTTAGAACGCAGAAGTTAACTTTGAACACCCAAGGGGAAGTCACAACACTTAGGGCCATATTCAAACTTTTTGGGCCCTTTCATCAACAATCACACTTGTGAGTCCATTCTCACTTATTTTCACTCTTTTTCTTTTCTTTTCTTTTCTTTTTTTTTTTTTTTTTTTTTTTTTTTTTTTTTTTTCTTTTTCCCGTGCCTCCTTTAAGACTTAGGCACATACATACACACAAAAATCCCTTCCCCCACACTTATTTTCTGCAACATATTAATAAAAAGGAATTCAATTAAGTCATGCTCACTATCCTTTAAGAACAAGGGTATAGGAAAGTCCTACTCTAGGCTAGGTAAGGGGTGATGTGGGTTAACAAAGAATAAAGGCTAAACGAGGCTCAACGGGGTTAAAACTTACAATAAATACGAAATATGGGAAGTAAGGCTATTTGGTTATGGTGGCAACTACACAACTTCATCTTGATATATGTTATGCAATTCAATGTCATGCTTTGAATGAAACGGATATAAGTTCTAGCATTTAGTTCTATCATGATACAATTGCATTCTAAGTAGTAACCAAGCAAGGAATAATGAGATCATGCAACAACTTTAGAAAACAAAGAATCACAGAAAATAACTCTCCAAAGAAGGTAATGGCTCGAGTCTCACAGGGTTGTAGCGTTTGTTTGAGTTCCTTCCTTCAAGCATGTTACAAAAACGAATTTTTCTTTTATGATTGCATGTGAAGTCATATATTATAACCATAACTAAGCATAAACCAAGAGTAAATCAAACTTTTCTCTATGTTTATAACTCTTTCTAACCGTCATGCAATTATAAACCAAATCCTTAACATTGTGTTGGAAGGTATCCTAAGACACAAACTCACAAAAACGACTCAAAACACTCTTTTTAGGCTTTTCAAAACAATTTTTCAAATTTTTATGTGCTTTTCGGAGTTATAAAACAACACACACTAAAATAGTTTTAAAACAGTGAGAAACAACATGTGAAGTGATAGGTGATAAAATCCAACGAATTTGCATCAAATATACTTAGTTACCCCCCCACACTTAAATCAAACATTGTCCTCAATGTTTTAAGCATAGATTCACACAAAGCATAAGTAAATACACAAAAAGCACTTAAACATACTAAACATGGCAAAATGTAATTAACAAAGAGAAGAGTTTAGGGACGCAAATCTGGTTATGGAGTGTAAATTCCATCTTCTCTTTGTTGATTGCAATGAGGCTTGATCTTGATGATCCACAGGCTTACTCTCGAACTGGTTTCCGCCCATCATTGATTTTCCTTTGTGCTACTGGGCTGGAGGATTCTTTTGGTCTTCCCCGAAGGTCTGAGCTTATCCCTTTTGTCTGTTTCTTTGTTCAATCTGTGCAGGAGTGGTCCCTTCTCTGGAAGTGTATCAACCGTTGAAGATGACTACTCGAGAGCAACGCTAGGTAAGCAATCAGGAATAGGTTCCAGGCAGTTGGCTCCAGATCGGAAGACTGACTCCAAGTGCCGGCTGATTGCTTCTTTCACTTTGCCATGCGAGTAAGAACAAGGACAAAGAAAAAGACAGGGAGAGAGCATGATATGAGATACTTTTGCTTTTGACCTTGATGATATGAGATACCTTTGCTTTTGAAGAAGCGGTGAAGGAATCAGCGCATGTATTTCCTCCTGGGTCATATGTACTCCAGGTATCTGGTATCATCTTTGGGGAAGAAGAAAATTTTGAGTAATTCAAAAGGCTTTGCTGGGAGTGCGCCCTCAGAGGTGAGAGAGAGTTGGGCATTTTTCTTCAGGTTTACCCTGCCATAAAAGACGAAGGTCGACATATATAGAGATAATATCAAGTGGTGGTACTTTTTACCTTCGTCGACAAAAGTTTTGATCCCGCAAATCCGGCTTTTTGAAATAATGGCGCCTCTTCGATCTCTGAACACGCCTCTTCGATTTCTGAGCAGGCGCCCCTTCGAGTGCTGAACGACACGTGGTAGTGCAGATGCGGCTCCTTTTGACAAAGCTGCACGCGTCTTCTGAAAAGCTGAGAAAGTGTCGCCGAACTTTGCGCTTGTCGGCTAAAGACGTGTAATTGAGATGATGGCCTCCACGTGTTATCAGCTTTGTCAGATATCTTTTGACAAAGCTGAACGCGTTTTCTGAAAAACCGCGAAAGCGTCGTCGAAATTTGCGGAGGAAAATCCGGATCTCTGAATCGGTGGACGCGTCGCCATGGCTTTTTATGGAGCTATCGATCACCCCAACAAATACACTCTGAAGAAATCCCATTCTTGAAAAATCGACTCCGGCCCTTTGAGAATTAACTCCAACCACCCCTTCTTTCTGAACACTTTTGAAAAATGGCAAACTCATCGAACCTTAGCTTGGAATTGAGCCTTAGCAGTGATACGGGCGCGCCGCGTCAAGGTAATGTATGGCGCCCTTCTTTCTTTTCTTCTAACGGTCCTCTCACAGGTGAAGACTCCGTGATGCAGGACGCCACAACAGCTACAATAGTAGCTAGGAACCTCCTCACTCCGAAAGATAGTAGGCTGCTGTCAGGACGGTCCGATGAGCTGGCCGTTCAAGAGTCCCTCGCACTTAGTGTTCAGTGTGCGAGTTCTGTGTCCAACATGGGCCAACGCCTGCTTGCCCGCTCCCGTCAGGTGGAATCATTGATGGCAGAGGTGGAAAGTCTCAAGCAGGAGATCCAGCAGCTGAAGTATGAGAATAGAAGTTTGCACGTGCTTGCAAACAACTATTCGACGGGCATGAAGAGGAAGTTTGATGAGCTGCAAGAGTCTGAAGGTCGGATTCACAGTGACCGTCAAAGGTTCTCGTCTTTCCTCCAGAGGCAACTTTTTCCTGGCTCATCCAGCGCTTGGCCAAGTATTGAGGCCTGGAATGCTCTATCTTCGATGCCTTCTGCTCCTATGCCTTCTGTTCCAACGCCTTCTGTTCCTACGCCTTCCGCTCCGATGCCTTCTGCTCCTACGCCTTCCGCTTCAAGAGTAAAGCCACGTAGTGGGGCCTCAAGCAAACACCCTTTGTGAAGCACCATCTTTCTTTGTTTAGCAGTGCCTATCAATAAATCAAACATTTTCTCAATGTTACAATCATAGACTCACATAATTAATAAACAAACAAACAATAACAACTAAACAACCTAAGTAGCGCTAAGACACAAACAAACACCAAAATGACTCAAATGACTCTAAAAACACATATTTTTGGGTTTTTCAAAAGATCTTTTTTTTTTTATTTTTTTTTTATTTTTTATTTTTTATCAAATTTTCGAAGTTTTATACCAAGACACTATAAAACACTCTAAAAACGCTTAAAACAGCAAGAAACAACATTCTAAGTGATAGGTGAATAAATCCCACGAAATTCATGCAAATACAAATTGTTTACCCCCCCACACTTAAATCAAACCTTGTCCTCAATGTTTTAAGCAGAAAGTCACAACAGAGCAAGCAAATAAACAAATACGAGAAAGAAAGCAAAGTAAGGCAGTAAAGAAAAAGAAAGGAATAAAAATAAGTCTCTTAAAGGGGTTTTCCAAGTTCTTCTCTATTCGGATGCATGGGTTGCCTCCCAAGTAGCGCTTTCTTTTACGTCTTGCAGCCGGACGGTACCTCCGTTTAAGCTTGACTAGGTTCCACGGCATGGAGGGGTACCTCCTCCACGACATGCTCCTCAAACATCTCGTAATAGGGCTTCAATCGATGCCCATTCACTTTGAATTCTTGCTGCGTCCTTGAACTTTTGATTTGCACTGCACCATGAGGGAAAACATTAGTAACAACAAACGGGCCAATCCATTTAGAACGCAACTTACCAGGAAACAACCGTAGGCGAGAGTTGAAAAGTAACACTTTCTGCCCAACTGTGAAGGTCTTGGTTCGAATCATTTTATCATGGAATGCTTTGGTCTTGGTTTTGTACATCCGGGCATTCTCATAGGCTTCATTCCGAATCTCCTCAAGTTCATTCAATTGGAGCTTCCTATGAACTCCCGCTGCATCTATGTCCATGTTGAAAATCTTCACGGCCCAATGTGCCTTGTGCTCTAACTCTACGGGCAAATGACATGGCTTACCATAGACGAGCCGAAAAGGTGACATCCCAATGGGTGTTTTGTATGCCGTACGATATGCCCACAGTGCATCATCTAAACGTAAGCTCCAATCCCTCCTTGTTGGTCCAACGGTCTTCTCCAAAATTTGTTTGATTTCTCGGTTAGACACCTCGGCTTGGCCATTTGTTTGAGGATGGTAAGGTGTGGAGACCTTATGGTTGACATGGTACTTTCTTAGCAACGCCTCAATGGTCCGATTGCAAAAGTGAGACGCTCCATCACTTATGATTACTCTCGGCATTCCAAACCTAGCAAAAATGTTAGTTTTCACGAAATCTGCAACCACCTTAGAATTGTTAGTACGGGTGGCTTTTGCTTCCACCCATTTTGAAACATAATCAACGGCTAGCAAGATATAAGTGAAACCATAAGATGGAGGAAAAGGCCCCATGAAATCAATGCCCCAAACATCAAAAATTTCAACATTAAAGACAGGGGTTTGCATCATTTGGTCCTTGGTACCTATGTTACCCATTCGTTGGCAACGATCACAAGACATACAAAAGGTTCTAGCATCCCCAAATATAGTCGGCCAATAAAAACCACACTCTAGAACCTTGAGGGCAGTGCGTTGTGTGCCAAAATGACCACCACATGCATATGTGTGACAAAAGTTTAGAATAGAGTGAAATTCAGAATCATGCACACATCTACGTACAATTTGATCTGAGCAATACTTCCACAAATAAGGGTCATCCCAAACATAGAAACGTGCATCATTTTTAAGCTTATCACGTTGGTGCTTGTTTAGTTCATTTGGAATTTGTTTAGCCACCAAGTAATTCACTAAATCTGCATACCATGGTTCACTTACCTCAATGGATAGCAGCTGCTCATCGGGAAAAGTTTCAGGGATAGGCACGGCATGTTCATGCTCCTCGTGGATCATTCGGCTTAAATGGTCAGCCACTACATTCTCGCTTCCTTTCTTATCCCGGATTTCAATATCAAATTCTTGAAGAAGAAGAATCCAACGGATAAGCCTCGGCTTTGCTTCTGTTTTTGTGAGCAAGTACCTCAAAGCTGCATGATCAGAATAAACGATTACTTTAGTACCAATTAAATATGAACGGAATTTATCTAAAGCAAAAACCACAGCTAGAAGTTCTTTTTCCGTCGTGGAGTAGTTCAATTGGGCATCATTGAGAGTCCGAGAGGCATAGTATATGACATGCGGCCGCTTGTCTCTTCTTTGTCCTAGAACAGCTCCTAATGCATAGTCGGATGCATCGCACATGAGCTCGAACGGAAGGCTCCAATCTGGAGGTACAATAATGGGGGCCGAGACTAGCTTCTCCTTGAGTTGGTTAAATGCCGAATTACACTCTTCATCAAACTTGAATGGCACATCTTTTTGAAGCAATCGGCAAAGAGGGTTGGACATCTTGGAGAAGTCTTTGATAAAACGCCTATAGAACCCTGCATGGCCAAGAAACGAACGTACCTCTCTAACCGAAGTAGGAGAGGGTAAGTGACGTACAAGGTCTATTTTCGATTTATCTACTGCAATTCCTTTTTCTGAAACAATATGTCCTAAAACTATACCTTGTTTCACCATAAAGTGACATTTCTCCCAATTCAAGACAAGGTTAGTTTCAACACATCGTTTCAAAATTAAGGTCAGATTATCCAAGCAATTATCAAATGAACTCCCAAATACACTGAAATCATCCATGAAAACCTCAATGATCTTTTCAACAAAATCGGAAAATATACTTACCATACACCTTTGGAAAGTGGCCGGTGCGTTGCATAAGCCAAATGGCATGCGACGATAAGCAAATGTTCCAAAGGGACATGTGAATGTGGTCTTCTCTTGATCATCCGGGGCTATCACAATTTGGTTATATCCAGAGTATCCATCAAGAAAATAGTAAAAGGCATGACCGGCTAACCTTTCGAGCATCTGGTCGATGAATGGCAAAGGAAAGTGATCTTTCCTAGTCATGGCATTTAGCTTCCGGTAATCGATACATACTCGCCATCCAGTCTGAATGCGTGTAGGCACGAGCTCATTCTCATCATTCTTGATAACAGTTACTCCGGACTTCTTGGGAACGACTTGAACTGGAGAGACCCAACGGCTATCGGAGATAGGGTAGATCACTCCGCAATCCAAAAGCTTGATTATTTCCTTCTTCACCACTTCCATCATCGGAGGGTTGAGACGGCGTTGAGCCTCTCGGGATGGCTTAGTCCCCTCCTCAAGAAGTATACGGTGCATGCATGTGGTAGGGCTTATTCCTTTAATGTCGGCCAAAGTCCACCCTATGGCCGTTTTGTGCTCTCGCAGCACCCTCACAAGCTTCTCCTCCTCCATTGCCGTGAGACTTGATGAAATGATGACGGGCAATGTTTCGCCTTCTCCCAAAAACACATACTTCAAATGGTCCGGCAACGGCTTAAGTTCAAGCGATGGTGCCTGAACAACAGAAGGTAGCATCTTAGTGGAAACTGAATTTGAAAGTGAGAGTGGAACCTTACCATATTGTTGTGGCAATGACTCAAGGGCTGCCACAACCTCAATTATTTCTTCACTAGAACCCATTGCAAAAAATTCCTCCTCCTTGCCGTGGCCTTGCATTGGCCCAAATCCTTCATTTTTGCGCTCTATGGCCTTAGTGATGGTTGTTTCCAGGGCGTCCTCGTTCAATTCTTCAAGGTATACCTGCGCCAAAGAATCGATAACATCAATGGAAAAACAAGAATGGTCATCAACGGGATATCTCATAGTTTCAGAAATATTAAAATCAATCACTTCCCCATCGAATTCCATTGTCAAGGTGCCTTTGTATACATCAATCTTCGTTCGGGCCGTCTTCATGAATGGCCTACCAAGGAGAATCGGCAAAGATGTAGAATGGGCTGAATCCTCCATGTCTAGGACGTAGAAATCAGCCGGAAAAATTAAATGGTTCACCTGCACAAGCACATCTTCCAAAACTCCTTTTGGATACGCGTTAGAACGATCGGCCAATTGTATAATTACACCATCTTGTTTTAATTCACCCAAATTCATAGATGCATAAATCGAATAAGGCATGACATTTATGGATGCACCTAAATCAAGCATGGCATGTTCAAAACGATTATGTCCAATCACACAAGGAATCGTGAAACTACCGGGGTCTTTGCACTTGGTAGGCAGTTTACGTTGCAAAACAGCGGACACATTCTCGCTTACCTTCACTACCTCTTTGTTTGCCCTTCTTCTCTTTGTATTGCATAGGTCCTTGAGGAATTTAGCATACTTTGGAACCTGTTTGATTGCATCGAGAAGTGGTATGTTCACTTGCACCTTCCGGAACGTTTCAAGAATGTCCTTCTCGCTTTCTTCCTTTTTTTCTTGCATGAACCTACGAGGAAAAGGTACATTGGGCAGATTAGGACGTGAAGTACATGAATTTGAACTTAAATTACCTGATTTGGCCGAGTTAGGGTGATCTGCCTCAGGTTGTGTCTTCTCTTCATCTACTTTCTGGGCAGATGTGGGATTGTTTGGCTCGGTCCCAACTTCTTTTCCACCCCTTAGGGTGATGGCCTTGGCGGATTCGAATCCTCCCTTTGGATTGACTGTGGTTGAGCTAGGAAGCTTTCCTTGCTCTCTAATCTGTCCAAGGAACTCAGAAATCTGCCCTATTTGTTTCTTCATATCCATCATCTCCTTCTCGTTATTTTCTATCCGGTTGTTTTGATTTTGCAACCCCTGCGAAATAGAGGTTAGTAATTGCATAGCTTGATTACTTTCCAAAGACGTACCTGAATGAGATGATGCCGAAGGTTGTTGGGATTGTTGGGGTGCATACGGCTTGGAATAAAAACCAAGGGGGTTTGGCCTAAAGCCTCCTTGTTGGGCAGCTTGTTGTGGCTCCCTCCATTTGAAGTTTGGATGGTCCCTCCATCCGGCATTGTAAGTGTTCGAGTATGGGTTGTTTTGATTTTGTCCTTGGAAACCAATTGCATTGGCAGATTCCCAACCACCATTCTCGATTAGTTGAGGGCACTTGTCGGATGGATGCCCTTGAATTGAGCACACGCCACAAACTTGGTGTTCTTGTGCTTTTGGACCAATCACAACCTGAGAAACAAGAGAATTAAGATTAGCAAGTTGTGATTGAATTTCAGAAATAGCACTCACCTCATTTATACTTTGTTGCCGTGGGGCTTCCCTTTGGCCCACTCCTTCATATTGTTGAGCGTTGAGCGCTCGGTTGGCTATGAGAATCTTGGCATCCCTTGGTGTTTTGTCCACCAATGCTCCTCCCGCTGATGCATCAAGCATTTGACGTTCGATAGGAAGGAGGCCCTCATAGAAATATTGAAGGAGAAGTTCCTCCTTCATTTGATGTTGAGGACATGAAGCTACAAGGCCCTTGAAGCGCTCATAATAAGCCGGGAATGTCTCACCATGATTCTGTTGAATACCACTAATTTTCTTCCGTAGGAGAATCACTCTCGAAGTAGGGAAGAATTTCTCCAAGAAAGCACGCTTCATACTCTCCCACGAAGTCACAGTTCCCGGGGCTAGTTCGTAGAGCCAATCTTTGGCCTTGTCCATAAGTGAAAATGGAAAGGCCTTCATCTTCAATATACTCCCATCCACATTGACGGGGGTCATGCTCGAACAAACCACCTCGAACTCCTTCAAGTGTTTGTTGGGGTCTTCCATAGACAAACCATGGAACTTCGGAATATGGTGTAACAAACTGGACTTGAGTTCAAATTCCTCAGTCTTCCCCTCTGCAGCCGTGGGGTATTGGATACAAAGAGGCAATGCATTATCCAAACCCGAGGCCGAAAGCTCCTTGATGGTTCTATTATCTGCTGCCATGGCTTGTTCTTCTTCAAAAATCTGATCCGTGGGCTTTTCTTCTACACCTACTTCTTCTTCTTCAAGCCCAGGTCGTTGTAGTATAGTGGTAAGTATTCCCGCCTGTCACGCGGGTGACCCGGGTTCGATCCCCGGCAACGGCGCCAAAATTTGATGCGAGAATTACTTGACACTCAAATTAAACCCTCGTTTGACAATTGTAGTAGAATGGATAAGTGAGGGATCGTTCTAGACCGGGGATTAGGAGGGCTTGCTAAAACCTTCTAAATTGACTTAAAAACATAAAAACTAAATTAAAATACTCTTAACAAGACTACTATGACTCAGAATGGCTTTGAAAAACTCAAATTGTCTAAAACAATCAAATTGACTCAAATAGAAGCTAGAACTTGATTTAGACGAATTTGCAATTGTTTATGACTCCAAAAGCTTAAAGATACAAAAATAAAACAAATACGAATGATTAAGACTTAACAAAATAAGGGGGGAATTGTGGTTGGACGATATTAAATTAAAAAGACAGAATATAATTAAAGGCAAAATGTAAATATGAATGTGATAAAAATATGGATGATGGAATAGCCAAGGGGTTCTTCTCCACACATGTTACACTTGCAAACAAAATTGATTCTCAGTTGGTCTTTCGATAAGTTGTGAAACTCAATGCTCCAAGTTAATTAGATCCGCTTAGATTAACTTTCAGATTTCCCTAAATTCGTTGGATTGAATGGAATACGCATTACAACCAAATTATTCTTAATCAAAGTCCCTAACTATGGAATACGCATGATAGAGACATTTAACCAAGATCATTAAGTTCAACGGAAATCATAAACATCGACGAGGCATTCGTTACTATGGAATACGCATGAAACTTATGCCAAGAATTCGTTTAACGCGATTGTTTATAAGCAACCTCTACTACTTGTGAATATAAGTTCATAACGATTAGGTGAAATTCACTTATATTCTAGCGTCATATTTATGCATGAAAATTAAGCTTGCAATCTCAATGAACATACATAAATAAGTTATCAATCAAACAGTTAAACGAATTGAATCCACAACTTATGAAATTCCAACCAAACGTAATCAATTCAAAATGCAAATATAAACATAGTTTCGAATCACCCCCTAGCTAAAGGGGGTTTAGTTCCTCATAACTTTGAAATCAAAGAAACACCTAAACATTCCAACAACTCAAACGTGAATTGTATGAACGTTTAGGCACTCTTCTCTTCCCTTCTCATACGTACAAAACAAAGAGAATTAAATTTAAACTTTGAAATCAAAGAAACACCTAAACATTCCAACAACTCAAACTTGAATTGTATGAACGTTTAAGCACTCTTTTCTTCCTCGTTGTTGTAGCACAAGGTCTAAGGTGAGCTTTGGGGATTATGTGAAGTGTTTTGGAGGGATGGGAAGTGGTTGGATAGTGGCTGCAATGAAGGAGAAAAACTGCACAGAAAATGGAAGTGTTTGTAACTGAAAATGTGTATGGAAGAGTGAATGAATTTTGAGGAGTGTTGGATGCTTATTTATAGGTGAAATGGGGGAACAAAAGAGGGAATATTGCAGCTAGGAGGGGATGAATGATTATGGGTGCATGTGTTTGGAATAATGAAGGGGGAATGTATGTAATAAAACAACTAGGAAAAGTTATGGAAAGTTGGAAATGGGAGTGGGAACTCACGGCATTGTTGGGTTGTTTATGGGAGAATAAATGTATGATAATGGCTAAATAATTAAAGGGAATGAATGGGAGTGACACTAGGTTGGTTATGCATGTGAATGCAAGGAGGAAAGCTGAAAATGCAAGGGAAGCTCACGGCACAATGTTGTTTTGCTTCTTGAAATGCATGTGAATGCATTTGAGTGTAATATGAAAAGAATGACTAATTAATGTATGTAGGGTTGATATGCATGTGAATTAGGTTGGAAAGAGGTGGAAGTGGAATGTTATGCAATGATAATGTCTTGTAAAGATGCTAATAAATAATGCATGTAGGGTTAGCTAGGTTGGCTTTGTTTGGGTGCATGTATGTTAATGGTGGTTTTGCATGTGAATTGATGGATTGTTTTTGATGGAATGGATGGTTCTTTGCATGGCTATAAGGGATAGAATAAGAGAGAATGGGCTAGGCCCTTTGTTTTATGTCCAAAGTGAAAATAAGGCCTTCAAATTCGTCCAAACTTTGGCTCCATGGATAAGCTATCCAATCCATGCCCAAAAATGCTCCAAATGGCCTCAAAATGCACTTTCTTGCTCCCTAAGCCCTTAGAACCTGAAAACACACAAAAGAAGCATAAAGAACTAAAATAACTAAAGAAACATAACGTAAATGTACGAGAACAAGCCATTTAAGTCGCATGAATATGCTCCTATCACACAACTAACAGACATGACAAACATGGCAAAGTAAAAGCAATAAAGAGTAGGGTTTAGGGACGCAAATCTGGTTGTGGAGTGTTGGAGCTTCCTAGTTCTTCTTTATTTGCGTGGGTTGCCTCCCAAGAAGCACTTGCTTTAACGTCTTCCAACCGGACGATACTTCCTCTTAAGCTTCATTGGAGCCCACGGTATAGAGGGGTATCTCTTCCACTACATGCTCCTCAAAGTGGTCATAGTATGGCTTCAACCGACGTCCATTGACTTTGAATTCATTTTTGGTCTTTAAACTATGAATTTGAACTGCACCATAAGGAAAGACATTAGTAATAACAAAAGGACCAATCCACTTAGAATGTAACTTACCGGGAAACAATCGAAGGCGAGAATTGAAGAGTAACACTTTCTGCCTAATTGAGAATGTCTTGCTACGAATCATCTTGTCATGGAATGCCTTTGTTTTCTCCTTGTAAATTCGAGCATTCTCATCATCTTCATTCCTTATTTCCTCAAGCTCATTCAATTGAAGCTTCCTATGGATTCCAGAGGCATCAATGTCCATATTGAAAGTTTTGACAGCCCAATGCGCTTTGTGCTCCAAATCAACGGGAAGATGACATGGTTTCCCATAGATGAGCCGAAATAAGGACATCCCAATTGGTGTTTTGTAGGACGTACGATATGCCCACAATGCATCATTCAAACGCAAGCTCCAATCCTTCCAATTTGGCCCAATGGTCTTCTCCAAAATCTGTTTGACTTCGCAATTAGAAACTTCGGCTTGCCCACTTGTTTGAGGATGATATGGTGTTGTCACCTTATGTGTGACATTATACTTCTTGAGCAACGCCTCAACGGTTCGATTGCAAAAATGGGAGCCCCCATCACTTATAAGAACCCTTGGCATTCCAAATTTTACAACCACTTTGGAATCATTAATACGGGTGGCTTATGCTTCCACCCATTCTGAAACATAATCAACCGCAAGTAAAATATAAACAAAACAATACCCCAAACATCAAAAATTTTAACCACAAAGTAGGTGTCTGCGGCATTTGGTTTTTTGAACCAATGTTTCTGGTTCTTAGACAACGATCACATGTTATGCAAAAAGTTCTAGCATCCTTAAAGAATGTAGGCCAATAAAAACCACATTCAAGTACTTTACGTGCAGTCCTTTGAGTGCCAAAGTGACCTCCACATGTATAAGTGTGACAAAAAGTTAAAATTGAATTAAACTCTGACTCAGGCACATCAGCACAATATTTCCACAAACAAGGATCATCCCATACATAAAACTGAGCCTTCTTTTTAAGTTTATCACGTTGGTGCTTATTTAGGTTGCTTGGTACTTGTTTAGACACCAAATAATTCACTAAATCGGCATACCATGGCTCACTTACCTCGATGGACAACAGCTGCTCATCTAGGAATGTCTCTAGGATAGGCACGGCATCTTCTTCATGCACCATACGGCTCAAGTGGTCAGCCACAACGTTTTCACTTCCTTTCTTGTCCCAGATTTTGATATCGAACTCTTAAAGAAGAAGCATCCAACGAATAAGCCTTGGTTTGGCCTCCTTCTTGGTGAGTAAGTACTTCAACGCTATATGATCAATGTAAATTATAACTTTAGTGCCAAGTAAATAAGAACGAAACTTATCTAATGTAAAAACAACAGCAAGAAGTTCTTTTTCGGTTGTGGAGTAGTTCAATTGGGCATCATTCAAGGTCCGGGATGCATAATAGATGACATGTGGCTGCTTGTTCTTCCTTTGGTCTAAAACAGCTCCTAATGCATAATCTGAGGCATCGCACATAAGCTCAAAAGAAAGGCTCCAATCTGGTGGAACAATGATGGGGGCCGAAGTGAGCATCTCTTTGAGGTGTTTGAACGCTTTCTCACATTCCTCATTGAACTTGAATGGGACACCTTTTTGGAGAAGTCGGCAAAAGGGGTTGGAAATCTTTGAAAAGTCCTTGATGAATCGCCTATAGAATCCTGCATGTCCAAGAAAAGAACGAACCTCTCTAACCGAAGTAGGAGAGGGTAAGTATCATACAATATCTATTTTTGATTTATCAACCCCAATACCCTTGGCCGAAATTATATGTTGTAGAACTATGCCTTGTTTTACCATGAAATGACATTTTTCCCAATTTAACATAAGGTTAGTTTCAAAGCATTGTTTCAAAATCAAAGTGAGATTTTGTAAACAATCATCAAACGAATCACCAAATACACTAAAATCATCCATCAAAACTTCAATAATCTTCTCCACAAAATCTGAAAATATACTTACCATGCATCTTTGAAATGTGGCAAGTGCATTGCATAAGCCGAAGGGCATGCGACGATAGGCAAAAGTACCAAAGGGACACGTGAAAGTGGTCTTTTCTTGGTCATCCGGAGCTATGACAATTTGATTAAATCCCAAATAACCATCAAGAAAACAATAAAAAGAATGACCGGCTAACCTTTCAAGCATTTGATCAATGAACAGCAAAGGGAAGTGATCCTTCCTTGTGGTGGCGTTGAGCTTCCTATAATCAATGCAAACTCTCCAACCTATTTGGATACGTGTTGCCTGATAGGAGCATATTTATGCTACTTAGTTATGTTGTTTCCTTACATTTAGTTACTTAATTACTATCTATTTTAGTCTTTTAAGCTATTTTCGTATGTTTTTAGGTCCTAATGGCAAAACGAGCAAGAAAGTGCACTTTGAGGCTATTTGGAGCAATTTTGGGCATGGATTGGATAGCTTAACTATGGAGCAATGTGGATTGACGAAATTGAAGTCAAGAAGGGCTAGGAAAGGCTACAAATCTTGAGAAAGAAGTCCAAATGCAAAGAAGATAAGGAAATAGCAAGAAATAAGGAACCTTATCAAAATTTTCGTATCTTATCCAAACCTTATCCAACCTTATCTTATCTTATCCTATCCTAATCTTTTCCTACCTTAATTCCAACTTCAAAGAGGACTCATTTTCACATTAAATCACCTAAATATCAAGTTCTAGAAGCCCTATTTTCGTGCATTAAGTTTATGCCATGTAACCCTTCTAGAAGTTCTAGAATCTGCCACAAGGACCATTTATTGTCCTCCTTGGAATCTGATTGAAAGTATCCTTGTTCTTTGGTGATTCGGAGTCCTAATTCCTCTCATTTTCAGCCCAAATTCGTGCCTTCCCTTCACCCTATAAATACATGATGCCACAACACTCAAAAGCCACCACCCTCTACCATAAATTCACACCACACCATCCACCACACCTCAAGAGCCTAAATTCACACAAATCCCCATTGTTGGCAGCAAGGAAGGAAGGAGGAGCCATCTGGAGTGTTTCTAGGTGTATTCTATCTTTGTTTTTAATGTTTAAGTTTAATTATCTTTATTTTGCAAACATGTGGAACAAATTTCTTTTTAGTTAGAGGTGAATTCGAAGCCATGATTATATGTTTTATATGAATTGATTACGTCCAGTTATTGTTTTTTAAGGCATGAATGTGATTTGCTTATCTAAGTTATTAAAACTTGTTTATGTATGTGGGTTGGGGGTCGACGCTTAATTTGCATGCATGAATTCGATGCTAGAGTATAAGGGGGTCTCACGTAATAGTTATTCACTTATATTCACAAGTAGTGGAGGTTGCTAGTCACAATCGTGTTAAGTAAATCCTTGGTATGAGTTTCATACGTTTCATAGTGATGAATGCCGTGTCAATGCTTATGATTTTCATAGAACTTAATGACTTTTGACATGTATCTCTATCATGCGTTTCATATAGGGAACTTGAGAAAGATAATTTGGTTTAGATGCGTATTCCATCTAATTCAATGAAATAAGGAAAATATGATGGTTAGTTGTGCGATGCAACTAACTTGGGGCGTTGTCATTCATAGTCTAAAGGAATAATGATGCGTGATTTATACGCACACAAATTAAACCCTCTTTTTGACAATTGTAGTAATGATATAAGTAGGGATCGTTCTGGACTGGGGATTAGGAGGGATTGTTAATCTCTTGGAAACTGACTTAAAAACGTAAAAACAATATAAAACACTAAACTAGACTCAAAGAATTCAAAAATACTTTAAAACATAAACTAAACAGATTCTAACAAGTTCAAAAGACTCAAAACTCTTAAAAACACAAACTAAATTGATTTCTAACTAATTTGACATTAAAGTAAAGGGGGATTTAGGTTTTGACAAAATTAAACTAAATGAACAAATTGCAATTAAAACAGAATGTAAATATGAATGTGAATAAAATATGGATGATGGAATAGCCAAGGGGTTCTTCTCCACACATGTTACACTTGCATACAAGATTGATTCTCAGTTGGTCTTTCGATAAATTATGAAACTCAACGCCCCGGGTTAATTAGGTCCGCTTAAATTAACTTTCAGATTTCCCTAGATTCGTTGGATTGAATGGAATACGCATTACAACCAAATTATTCTTAATCAAAGTCCCTAACTATGGAATACGCATGATAGAGACATTCAACAAAGATCATTAAGTTCAACGGAAATCATAAACATCGACGAGGCATTCGTTACTATGGAATACGCATGAAACTTATGCCAAGAATTCGTTTAACGCGATTGTTTATAAGCAACCTCCACTACTTGTGAATATAAGTTCATTACGATTAGGTGAAATTCACTTATATTCTAGCGTCATATTTATGCATGAAAATTAAGCGCGCATTCTTAATAAACATTCATAAATAAGTTATCAATCAAACGGTTAAACAAATTGAATCCACAAATTATTAAATTCCAACCAAAAGTAATCAATTCATAATGCAAATATAAACGTAGTTTCGAATCACCCCCTAGCAAAAGGGGGTTTAGTTCCTCATAACTTTGAAATCAAAGAAACACCTAAACATTCCAACAACTCAAACTTGAATTGTATGAACGTTAAGGCACTCTTCTCTTCCATTCCTCATACGTACAAAACAAAGAGAATTAAATTTAAACTTTGAAATCAAAGAAACACCTAAACATTCCAACAACTCACACTTGAATTGTATGAACGTTTAGGCCCTCTTATCTTCCTCGTTGTTGTAGCACAAGGTCTAAGGTGAGGTTTGTTGGATTATGGAAATGGATGAGGAGTGGTGTTTGGATTATAAGGGAATGGATGGGAAGCTCACGGCTAGGGAAGGGAGAATGTGTTTGTAGTGTGTTGTGTATGAAATGAGATGTTCCTGAATGAATGAATGCAAGGGTATTTATAGGAGTAGTGGAGGGAACATATGGCTATGTCATTTGTAGGTGAAGTAGGTGAATGTTGTAGGTGAAGTAGGTGGATGTTGTAGGTGAAGTAGGTGGATGTTGTAGGTGATTATGAGTGATAAGTGATAAGTGTATGATATGTTAAGTGATAAGTGAATGATTATGATAAGTGATAAATGAATGTATGATATGATAAGTGGTGAATGATATGTGGTGAATGATAAGTGGTAGTGTTTAAGTATTTAAAATAGGGAACAAAGCCCTTCCTTGCATGGCAAGGAAGGGAGACACAAGGAAACACACGACAATGTCCTAAGGTTGCTAGGAATGTTGTTTTTGTGTTCTAAAATGCGTAGGAGTTTTCAATGATGCTCAAACATGAGGTCTTTTTAGGATTTAACTTTCCTACTTCAAGTCTTCAATTTCGTCCATCCTTTTGGCTCCAAGCATATGATATCCATTCCAATCTCTAATTTGCTCCAAAAGGCTCCAAAAGGCATCCTTTTGCATACTTTGCCCTTAGAACCTGAAAACACACAAAAGAAGCATAAAGAACTAAAATAACTAAAGAAATATAACGTAAATGTACGAGAACAAGCCATTTAAGTCGCATAAATATGCTCCTATCAAATACCCCCACACTTAGCTTTTGCTAGTCCTCGAGCAAAACAGAAAAACAAAACAAAAAGAACAAAACACAACCTACACCTTCCAACAATCGTATCAGGGACTTCCAATGCACATGACAAATTAAAAATCATTATTCTCACAGATTTGAGCCATCTTTACACTTAAGTACATTCTTACTCATAGTCACCACATACTAGTTCACAATTAAGCATTTAAAACCATGTTTTGAATGTAGTAACATGCCTTAGAGAATTCCCTCAATTTCTTACTAGATGTACTCTCGTTTTTCACACAGATTTTCTGACTACACACCCTACACTAGGTATATGTGAGAAGATTGATGTAAACATGTAGACGAACACTCACATATGTTATAATAAGGAAAGCATTTTCTGGAGTTAATAAGCATGTTTAGATATGATCTCATGAATGGAATGCTACTACTTAGACGCGAGAACCAGTGACACCATAAGCCCATACCAAGTTCAAACTCCACAAATTGAAATACACAACACTCAAGATAGAAGTCAAGGGTTGTAACGGGGCTTGGGGTATGTGGATAACAAAGAAGGGATATGGAAAACAAAGGTTTTTAAAGAAATAGTGAGCAAAGCATTTGAATCAACTTAGAATTCACTTTTGAATGAAAACTCAACTTTTGAACAAAAAGGGAGAGTTTAGACAATTTACACCCAGAATTGGTGTTTTGGAACCTTTCTTCAATCACTTATTCTTTCATTTTTTTCTTTTCTCTTTTTTTTTTTTTTTTTTTTTTTTTTCTTTTCTTTTCTTTTGAATCTCAAAACATCAACACTTAAACATTCTCTCCCCCACACTTATTTTCTTTCATAATGTAACTCAAAAGGAATTCAATTAAGTCATGCTCACTATCTTTTAAGAACAAGGGTGGGGATTGTCCTAAACTAGGCTAGGTGAGGAAAATGTGGGTAAACAAAGAATAAAGGCTAAACAAGGCTCAACGGGGTTAAAACTTACAACATATACGAAGTATGGGAAGTAAGGCTATTTGGCTATGGTGGTGGTCACTACACAACTTCTTCTTGAATATGTGTTATGCAAATCAATAACATGCTTTGAATGAAATGGGCATGAGTTCTAGCATTTGGAACTATATGATGAAACGCCTTCTAAGTAGTAACCAAGCAAAGAATAATGAGATCATGCAACGACTTTAGAAAACAAGAAATCACAGATTAAACTCTCCAAAGAACGTTATAGGCTCAAGTCTCTCAGGGTTGTAGCGTTTGTTTGAGTTCCTTCCTTCAAGCATGTTACAAAAACGAATTTTTTTTCTTTTATGATTGCATGTGAAGTCATACATTATAACCATAACCAAGCATATACCAAGAGTAAATCATACTTTTCTCTATGTTTATAACTCTTTCTAACCGTCATGCAATTATAAACCAAATCCTTATCATTGTGTTGGAAGGTACCCTAAGACACAAACACACAAAAACGACTCAAAACACTCTTTTTAGGGTTTTTAAAACAAGTTTTTCAAATTTTTATGTGTTTTTCGGAGTTATAAAACAAAACACACTAAAACACTCTAAAACAACTTAAAAACACCTTAAAACAGCAAGGAACAACATTTGAAGTTATGGGTGATAAAATCCCACGAATTTGCATTAAATAAACTTAGTTACCCCCCCACACTTAAATCAAACATTGTCCTCAATGTTTTAAGCATATGGTTCACACAAAACATAAGTAAACACACAAAAAACATTTAAACATACTAAACATGGCAGAATGTAATTAACAAAGAGAAGAGTTTAGGGACGCAAATCTGGTTATGGAGTGTAAATTCCCTCTTCTCCTTGGTGATTGCATTGAGGCTTTGATCTTTGTGATTCCACAGGCTTACTCTTGAACTGGTTTCCGCCCATTGTTGATTTTCCTTTGTGCTACTTCTTGAACTGGGCAGCATGATGGTTCATTTGGTCTCCCCCGAAGGTCTGAGCTTATCCCTTTTATCTGTTTCTTTGTTCAATCTTTCCAATTCGTATTGAAAAGGGTTGGAGGATAACTCAGCCTATGTTTGTCTCCACATGCTTCAATGTATCATTTTCACTTGCCTTACTCGCTCCCCTTTGCAGAAGTGGTCCCTTCTCCGGAAGTGTATCAACCGTCGAAGATGACTACTCGAGAGCAACGCTAGGTAAGCAATCAGGAATAGGTTCCAGGCAGTTGGCTCCAGATCGGAAGATTGACTCTAAGTGCCGGCTGATTGCTTCTTTTACTTTGCCATGCGAGTAAGAACAAGGACAAAGAAAAAGACAGGGAAAGAGCATGATGTGAGATACTTTTGCTTTTGATCTTGATGATATGAGATACCTTTGCTTTTGAAGAAGCGGTGAATGAATCAGTACATGTATTTGTTGTGCTGTTTCCTCCTGGGTCATCTGTACTCCAGGCATCTGGTATCATCTTTGGGGAAGAAGAAAGAATTGAGTATTTTGAAAGGCTTTGCTGGGAGTGCGCCCTCAGAGGTGAGGGAGAGGTGGGCATTTTCTTCAGGTTTGCCCTGCCATAAAAGACGAAGGTCGACATATATAGAGATAATATCAAGTGGTGGTACTTTTTACCCTTGTCGACAAACGTTTTGATCCCGCAATTCCGGCTTTTTGAAATAGTGGCGCCTCTTCGATCTCTGAATACGCCTCTTCGATTTCTGAGCAGGTGCCCCTTCGATTTCTGAACGACGCCCCTTCGCTTTCTGAACGACACGTGGTAGTGCAGATGCGGCTCCTTTTGACAAAGCTGCACGCGTATTCTGAAAAGCAGAGAAAGCGTCGCCGAACTTTGCGCTTGTCGGCTAAAGATATGTAGTTGCGGTGATGGCCTCCACGTGTTGTTTGAAAAGAAGAAATCTTTTGACAAAGTTGAACGCGTCTTCTGAAAAGCCGAGAAAGCGTCGCCAAAATTACGCCGGAAATTCCGGCTTTTTGAATCGGTGGACGCGTCGCCTTGGCTTTTTTATTGAGCTATCGATCACCACAACAAACACACTCTGAAGATTTCCCATTCTTAAAGATCGACTCCGGCCCTTTGAAATTTAACTCCATCCCTTTTGTTTGAACACTTTTGAAAAATGGCAAACTCATCGAACCTTAGCTTGGAATTGAGCCTTAGCAGTGATACGGGCGCGCCGCGTCAAGGTAACGTATGGCGCCCTTCTTTCTTATCTTCTAACGGTCTTCTTACAGGTGAAGACTCCGTGATGCAGGACGCCACAACAGCTACAATAGTAGCTAGGAACCTCCTCACTCCAAAAGATAGTAGGCTGCTGTCAGGACGGTCCGATGAGTTGGCCGTTCAAGAGTCCCTCGCACTTAGTGTTCAGTGTGCGAGTTCTGTGTCCAACATAGGCCAACGCTTGCTTGCCCGCTCCCGTCAGGTGGAATCATTGATGGCAGAAGTGGAGAGTCTTAAGCAAGAGATCCAGCAGCTTAAGTACGAGAATAGAAGTTTGCATGTGCTTGCAAATAACTATTCGTCGGGCATGAAGAGAAAGCTTGATGAGCTGCAAGAATCTGAGGGTCGAATTCACAGTGACCGTCAAAGGCTTTGCGGCTTGTCTCCAGAGGCACCTTTTTCCTGGGTCATCCAGCGCTTGGCCAAGTATTGAGGCCTGGAATGCTCTAGCTCCGATGGCTTCCGCTCCGATGCCTCCCGCTTCTGCGCCTTCCGCTCCTATGCCTTCCGCTTCTATTCCTTCTGCTTCGACGCCTCGTAGCGGGGCTTCACGTAAACATCCTCTGTGAAGGCTCCATCTTTCTCCATGTTTAGTATCTTTTTTTTTTTTTTTTTTTTTTTTTTTACATAAATAAAATCAAACGGCATGGAATTTATCTTTGAATGGGCGGTGATACTTGAAATGATCCGGTAATAGTTTAAATTCCAGATTGGGTGCCTGAATTATTAACCACATGTTAGTATAAAAGAAAATTGAAATTCGGGGAGGCGGCTTACCTGTGTGCTCCAAAATGAACTCCAGAATAAACACCCCTTCGAAAGTTATGACTTGTCCCGTGTCATAAAATCCAACTTCCTTGGGAATTGTGGTTTCAAATATGTCCTCTTTGATGCCTTCTACATCTTCTCCAGCTACTACCTTCTCTTGAATCATTCTTCTTGGTGTACAAAGTCCTTTGAAGAATTCAACACCATCTAAAACTTGTTGTGTTGCACCAAGAATTGGAATAGCATTTTGCACCTTTGGGAAGGCTTCCACGATGTCCTTTTTACTCTCTTCTTGGTTGGGAATCAAAAACCTGCTAGGAAAAGGGACATTGGGTGGAATAACATCAGAATAACATGGAATTGGGACGTCCTTACTGGTGGTGGGTGGTTTAGAGGGCTTAGGGGGCTGCGGCAAGGGTTGTTCTACCCTTGCCGTGTGCATGTCTTCTTCCTCCTCCTCAATTAGCAGCTCTTCATCCACTTCTAGGCTATGTTTGGACATTTTTAGGTCAGCTCCAACCTCCATAGCACTTCCCAAAGTGATAGCATTATGGATTTCAAAATCTTCCTTCGAGTTTTCAATAGTTGAGTTGGAGAGTTCACTTTGCTCTTGAATTTGTTTCATGAACTCCATAATCTGCCCAAATTGCTCGTCCAATTTACCCAACTTCTTGTCTTGATTTTGTTCGTCCTGCGTCAAAGAGGTTAGTAATTGAAAATTTTTATCATTATCCATGGACATACTTGAACTTGATTGGAATTGTTGTGGGGGAGGTTGTGGTGGCTGCATAGGTGTTGTATTGAACTCCTCATATGGTTGCCAATATGCTTCTTGTTGAGCCTCCTTGGCTTGATTTTGTGACCCCTGCGCCAAAGAATTTATTTCATTAAGAATTTGATTATAATCTATTGGCGAACTTGAATTTAATTGAGCATATTGCATATGAAGTTGTGGTGGCTGCATAGGTGTTGAATAGAACTCCTCATATGGTTGCCAATATGCTTCACGTTGAACTTGTTGATCTTCCCACCATATAGAGTTTGAATGATCCCTCCAATCTCTTTGTGGACATTGATTGGCTTGAAATCCTTGCCTATATGAAGCACCAAATGTAGGGACACTCTGCATTGTGGTCCTTTCGGCATACGGTTACAATTTAGAAGTAAGATTTGCCAATTGAGCTTGAATGCTAGCAAAATCCATATCTTACTTCTCTAGTACCTAAAATCAAAGAAAGAGAACTAAATCAAATATCAAAAGTAACAACAAACAAAGAAAACAACACTAAGTTAGAAACTAAAACGAAAACAACTAAACCAAAAAAAAAGAAAAGAACCAAGGGATTAGCAAAGTTGCTAATCCCCGGCAACGGCGCCAAAATTTGATGCGAGTTTTATACGCGCACAAATTAAACCCTCTTTTTGTCAAATTGTAGTATAGGTGCAAGTAGGGATCGTTCTGGACCGGGGATTAGGAGGGATTGTTAATCTCTTGGAAACTGACTTAAAAACGTAAAAACAATATAAAACACTAAACTAGACTCAAAGAATTCAAAAATACTTTAAAACATAAACTAAACAGATTCTAACAAGTTCAAAAGACTCAAAACTCTTAAAAACACAAACTAAATTGATTTCTAACTAATTTGACATTAAAGTAAAGGGGGATTTAGGTTTTGACAAAATTAAACTAAATGAACAAATTGCAATTAAAACAGAATGTAAATATGAATGTGAATAAAATATGGATGATGGAATAGCCAAGGGGTTCTTCTCCACACATGTTACACTTGCATACAAGATTGATTCTCAGTTGGTCTTTCGATAAATTATGAAACTCAACGCCCCGGGTTAATTAGGTCCGCTTAAATTAACTTTCAGATTTCCCTAGATTCGTTGGATTGAATGGAATACGCATTACAACCAAATTATTCTTAATCAAAGTCCCTAACTATGGAATACGCATGATAGAGACATTCAACAAAGATCATTAAGTTCAACGGAAATCATAAACATCGATGAGGCATTCGTTACTATGGAATACGCATGAAACTTATGCCAAGAATTCGTTTAACGCGATTGTTTATAAGCAACCTCCACTACTTGTGAATATAAGTTCATTACGATTAGGTGAAATTCACTTATATTCTAGCGTCATATTTATGCATGAAAATTAAGCGCGCATTCTTAATAAACATTCATAAATAAGTTATCAATCAAACGGTTAAACAAATTGAATCCACAACTTATTAAATTCCAACCAAAAGTAATCAATTCATAATGCAAATATAAACATAGTTTCGAATCACCCCCTAGCAAAAGGGGGTTTAGTTCCTCATAACTTTGAAATCAAAGAAACACCTAAACATTCCAACAACTCAAACTTGAATTGTATGAACGTTTAGGCACTCTTCTCTTCCATTCCTCATACGTACAAAACAAAGAGAATTAAATTTAAACTTTGAAATCAAAGAAACACCTAAACATTCCAACAACTCACACTTGAATTGTATGAACGTTTAGGCCCTCTTATCTTCCTCGTTGTTGTAGCACAAGGTCTAAGGTGAGGTTTGGGGGATTATGGAAATGGATGAGGAGTGGTGTTTGGATTATAAGGGAATAGATGGGAAGCTCACGGCTAGGGAAGGGAGAATGTGTTTGTAGTGTGTTGTGTATGAAATGAGATGTTCCTGAATGAATGAATGCAAGGGTATTTATAGGAGTAGTGGAGGGAACATATGGCTATGTCATTTGTAGGTGAAGTAGGTGAATGTTGTAGGTGAAGTAGGTGGATGTTGTAGGTGAAGTAGGTGGATGTTGTAGGTGAAGTAGGTGGATGTTGTAGGTGATTATGAGTGATAAGTGATAAGTGTATGATATGTTAAGTGATAAGTGAATGATTATGATAAGTGATAAATGAATGTATGATATGATAAGTGGTGAATGATATGTGGTGAATGATAAGTGGTAGTGTTTAAGTATTTAAAATAGGGAACAAAGCCCTTCCTTGCATGGCAAGGAAGGGAGACACAAGGAAACACACGACAATGTCCTAAGGTTGCTAGGAATGTTGTTTTTGTGTTCTAAAATGCGTAGGAGTTTTCAATGATGCTCAAACATGAGGTCTTTTTAGGATTTAACTTTCCTACTTCAAGTCTTCAATTTCGTGCATCCTTTTGGCTCCAAGCATATGATATCCATTCCAATCTCTAATTTGCTCCAAAAGGCTCCAAAAGGCATCCTTTTGCATACTTTGCCCTTAGAACCTGAAAACACACAAAAGAAGCATAAAGAACTAAAATAACTAAAGAAACATAACGTAAATGTACGAGAACAAGCCATTTAAGTCGCATAAATATGCTCCTATCAAATAATAACTGGAAATTGGTTCATATGCATATGTGTCATGTGTGGAGAAGGACCCTCTAGCTAGCTTATTACCCATAGTTTTCCCTAATTTCGTCCAAATTGTTTAGAGTCTTTATAATATGTTTGTTTTTACCTTAATTTCGTCCAAAATCCAATCCCCCTTTACTTTGTTGTGTCAAATTAGTTAGAATCTGTCCAAGTTGTGTTTTTAAGTGTTTTGAGTCAAGTTAAAAGTAATTTTCGTCCAAATCACCTTTAGAGTCTAGTTTGAGTCTTTTTTTATTGTTTTGTGCTGTTTTGAGTCTTTTTAATTTGTTTTGAGTCTTATATGTCTAGTTAAGTGTTTTTAAGTGTAGTTTTGTGTTTTTAAGTCAGTTTAGAGTAGATTAGCATCCTTTCTAATCCCCGGCCTAAAACGATCCCTACTTTCATATACTACAATCATAGGGTTTTAATTTGAGTGTTAGAATATTTCACATCAAATTTTGGCGCCGTTGCCGGGGATTAGTAAAATTGCTAATCCCTCTATTAGTTTATTTTTCTTTTCATATTTGATTTAGTTTTATTTCGTTGATTTCAGGTACTAGAGAAGCAAGACAGGGCAATTACTAATCTTCAAGCTCAAATAGCGAATCTTACTTGTCAGTTATCACAGTATGCCGAAGGGTCAACAATGCAAACCTACATTTGGTGCTTCTTATAGGCAAGAATATAAAGCAAATCAATGTGCACAAAGAGATTGGAGTGATCATTCAAACTCTATGTGGTGGGAATTTCAACAAGTTGAACACAAAGGATATTGGCAGCCATATAGGAGTTCTATTCAACGCCTATGCAGCCACCACAACCTCATATACAATATACCCAACCAAACTCAGGTTCGTCAATAGATTATAATCAAATTCTTAATGAATTAATTTCTTTGGTGCAAGGCTCACAAAATCAAGTCAAGGAAGCTCAACAAGGAGAATATTGGCAGCCATATGAGGAGTTCTATACAACACCTATGCAGCCACCACAACCTGCCCAAACAAATTCAGGTACGTCTTTGTATAATGATACGCTTATTAAGTTACTCACCAATTTGTCTCAGGGGCAAGAAAATCAAAACAAAGCAATGCAAAATCAAGACAAAAGGTTGGACCACTTGGAAAAGCAAATTGGGCAGATAACAGAGTTCGTAGGACAATTTCGAGACCAAGGCAAACTCCCTAGTTCAACCATTGCAAATCCGAAGGGAGGATTTGAAACTGCCAAGGAAATCATCTTGAGAAGTAGCAAGGAGGTTGGAACAGACCCTAAACCATCAAAATCAAATTACAAGGAAGATGAAAGATTGCAACTTGAGGAAGAGGAACACACCCAACACACGGCAAGGGTGGAAACACTTTTGCCGCAGGCACCTATTGCTCCTATGTCATCCAATTCAGGTAAGGTTGTTCCAAATTTAATTATTTCTAACCCCGTTCCACCAAATATCCCTATTCCTTGCAGGATTATCCAATCCAAGGAAGAAGAGGGTGAGAAAGGCATCTTCGAAACCTTTCCAAAGAATCAAGAGCAAGAAGTGGTTGGGGAATGTCTCGAATTCATTAAAGAGGATATACTTGAGACAACAATTCCCAAAGAAGTTGGATTTTATGACACGGGACAAGTCATAACTCTCAAAACACCAAATCTAGCTGAATTTTCTAGTCCTACAACTTTCGAAGGGGTGTTTATTCTTGAGTTCATGTCAGAGCACACAGGTAAGCCACCTCCCCAAATTTCAAATTTGTTTTATACTAACAGGTTGTTGATGATTCAGGCTCCCAATCTTGAATTTAAACCATTACCGGATCATTTCAAGTATCACCTTCCATTCAAAGATCAATTCCATGCTGTGGGCTCCAATGAAGTTTAAAGAGAGGTATCGTCCGGCTGGAAGACGTTAAATTAAGCGCTTCTTGGGAGGCAACCCATGCATGCAAATAAAGAAGACCTAGGAATCTCCAACACTCCATAACCAGATTTGCGTTCCTAAACCCTACTCTTTATTGCTTTTACTTTGCCATCATTGTCGTGTTTGTTAGTTGTGTTATTTGGTTGTTTGTTTGTGAGTCTATGCTTAAAACATTGAGGACAATGTTTGGTTTAAGTGTGGGGGGGTAAACAAGCTGTTTTTGCTTGATTTTCATGGGATTTTATCACCTATCACTTCTAAAGTTGTTATTCACTGTTTTTAAGTGTTTTTAGTGTGTTTTGAAGTATTTTTATGTGTCTTAAACAGAAAATCCAAAAATTTGAAAAAAATAAATAAAAAAAGAGTGTTTTAAAAACCCAAAAAGAGTTGTTTTTAGAGTCGTTTTTTGTTTGTGTCTTAGGATACCTTCCAACACAATGATGAGGATTTGGTTTTTAATTGCATGACTATTAAAGAAAGTTACAAACATGGATGGAAGTTTGATATGCTCTTTGGTTTATGCTTAGTTGTAGTTGACATTTACGAATTCACATGTAATCACAAAGGAAAAAAATCAGTTTTTGTAACATGCTTGAAGGAAGGAACTCAAACTAACGCTACAACCCTGAGAGACTTAAGCCTAAACTTTCTTTGGAGAGTTATTAATCTTGATGTTCTTGTTTTCTAAAGTCGTTGCATGATCTCATTATTCTTTGCTTGGTTGCTACTTAGAATGCGTTTTATCACTATAGTTCCAAATACTAGAACTCATGCCCATTTCATTCAAAGCATACAATTGAGTGCATAACATAAAACAAGAATGAAGTTGTTTAGTTAAAACTAGAGCCAAAAAGCCTTACCCTTTGCATATGTATTGTATGTTAACCCCTTTGAGCCTTTGTTAGCCTATTGTCTTTGTTAGCCCACATTACCCTTACCTAGCCTAGAATAGGACTATCCATACCCTTGTTCTTAAAATATAGTAAAGCATGACTTAGAGGGAATTCCTTTTGATCTAGAAGTATCAGAAAAACAAGTGCGGGGGAAGGATTTTTGTGGGAATCTAGGGGGATGGATGATTTATGTGCCTAAGTTATGTCAATCGTCCTTTCATGTTTAAAGTTGGTTTCTGCATTCAAAAGTGAATTCTAAGTGTTTATTTCATTACTTTGCTTACTATTACTTTAAGAACTTTTGTTTATCCTTACCTTTCTTTGTTAGCCAATACCTTAGCCCCGTTACAACCCTTTGACTTGGATCTTGATTGTTATGTGTTTCAATATGTGGAGTTTAAAATTGGTTTAAGCATATGGTATCCCTGGTTCTTGCGTCTAAGTAGTGGCATTCCATTCATGAGATCATATACATGTTAATAATTCCAGAAAGTGCCTTCTTTGATTATACATATGTGAGTGCTAGTCTACATGTTTACATCAATCTTCTCACATATACTTAGTGTAGGGAGTGTAGTCAGAAAATCTGTGTGAAAATAGAGTGTATCCAGTAAGGAATTGAGGGATTCTCTAAGGCATGTTACTACATTCAAAATGTTGTTTTAATTGATTAAATGGGAGCTAGTGTGTGGTAACTATGGTTAAGTATATGCTCGAGGGTAGGGATAATTAACATCTATGTGAGTGGTAATCTTTAATATGTCATCTTTCTTCACAACTTCCATCATTGGAGGGTTGAGTCGACGTTGAGCCTCTCGAGTTGGTTTAGCCTCCTCCTCTAGAAGTATGCGATGCATGCATGTTGGAGGGCTAATTCCTTTAATGTTGGCTAAGCTCCATCCTATGGCTGTTATGGTGGCGGACAATCGATCAATCAAAGAACTTTCGACCTCAGGATTGGACAATGCCGTGCCTTTATGCATTCAATATCCAATGGCAACTCAAGGCAAGATCGATGAGTTCGAATTGAAGTCTACCTTTTTGAATCACATCCCCAAATACCATGGGTTGTCCATGGAAGATCCAAACAAGCATCTTAAGGAGTTTGAAGTGGTATGTTCAAGCATGACACCCATCAATGTCGATGGGAACATTTTGAAGATGAAGGCCTTTCCATTCTCTCTTTTGGAAAAGGCTAAAGATTGGCTATACGAATTGGCACCCGTTACCGTCACTTCTTGGGAAAGCATGAAGCGGGCATTCTTAGAGAAATTCTTCCCAACTTCAAGAGTGATTCTTTTGAGGAAGAAAATTGGTGGCATTCAACAAAACCAAGGGGAGTCTTTTCCAGCATATTATGAACGTTTCAAGACTCTAGTTGCATCATGCCCTCAACATCAAATGAAGGAAGAACTTTTAATTCAATATTTCTACGAATGACTCCTTCCAATTGAGAGACAAATGCTAGATGCCTCGGCAGGGGCTGCTTTGGTTGACAAAACACTGGTGACTGCCAAGGTCTTAATTGCAAATTAAGCCTTGAATGCACAACAATACGAAGGTGTTGGACAAAGAGACACCCCATGACAACAACAAGTGAATGAGGTAAGTGCAATTTCCGAAATTCAATCTCAATTAGCTAATCTCATTATGCTTGTGTCTCAGGTTGTTAAAGGATCCAAAGTGCAAGGAAGTACACCAAGTGTGTGTGGCATGTGCTCTATGCAAGGGCACCTCAATGATCAATGCCCTCAATTGATAGAGAATGGAGGATGGGAAAGTACCAATGCCATAGGTTATCAAGGCCAAAATCCGTAAAGGAATGATCCATACTCAAATACATACAATCCGGGACGAAGAGATCACCCAAATTTCAAGTAGAGAGAGCCTCAACAACCTCAATAAACTCACGGTAATGGAGGAGGATTTCATCCACCACCTCCTGGGATATATCAAAAGCCATTCACACAATCTCAACCTCAATCACAACCTACCCAACCAAATTTAGGTTTGTCAATGAATAATGATAATGTTCTTCAATTACTAACTACCTTGTCGTAGGCCTATCAAAATTAAGCCAAGGAGATGGGAGAATTGAAAAAGCAAATGGGGCAAATGGCGGAATTCATGGGCCAATTCAGAGAGGAAGGTAAATTGCCTAGTTCAACAATCATAAATCCGAAGGGAGGTTTTGAAACCGCCAAGGCAATTACGTTGAGAAATGGTAAGGAGGTTGAAACAACTCCAAAACCGTCCAAAACAAGCCAAGAGGAGGAAAAGCTGCTGCAAGAAGAGGATGAACAAGGAGCAAAGGCCACGGCAAGGGTGGAACAAACCTTGCCGCAGCCCCCTAATGTCCTAAAACCGTTTAAGATCACCAAGGTAAGTCCAAATTCGAATTTTTCTAGTTCTATTCCACTAAATGTGCCCTTTCATATCGGATTTAGGCAATTAAAGAAAGAAGAGAATGAGAAGGACATTCTGGAAACCTTTAGGAAAGTTCAAGTCAATATCCCGCTCCTTGATGCAATCAAGCAAGTTCCTAAGTATGCCAAATTCTTGAAAGAACTTTGCACAACAAGGAAGAGGATTTCGAACAAAGAGGGGGTCCAAGTAAGTGAGAATGTTTCGGCGGTGTTACAAAGAAAACTACCACCTAAATGCAAAGATCCGGGTAGTTTTACAATTCCTTGTGTTATTGGCAATACGAAGTTTGAACATGCTATGCTAGACTTAGGAGCTTCAGTTAATGTCATGCCTTACTCAATTTATGCATCTATGAACTTAGGAGAGTTTAAAAATGATGGTGTGATTATCCAATTGGCCGATCATTTTAATGCCTATCCAAAAGGAGTTTTCGAAGATGTTTTGGTGCAGGTTAACCTATCCTACACCATTGCCGATCCTACTTGGGAGACCTTTCATGAAAACAGCCTGCACCAAGATCGATGTGTTCAAAGGGACTTTAATGATGGAATTTGATGGGGAAGTTATTGATTTCAATCTTTCTGAAACTATTAAATATCCTAAAGATGATCATTCTTGTTTCTCTATTGATATATTTGATTCATTGGCGCAGGACTTTCTTGATTCGTTGGACAAAGATCCACTTGAAACAACAATTGCCGAGGGATTGGGCTTAAAACCCGATCTGGCCGTGCATGATGATGAAGTTAGCGAGATGGTGGCTGCACTTGAATCATCACCACAATATCAAAGTAAGCCCCAATCCCAATTTCAATTCTCGTTTCTACTAACAAGCTGTTACCTTTAGTGATTCAGGCACCCATTCTTGAACTTAAACCATTGCCAAGTCATTTGAAGTATGTCTATTTGGGAGACAAAGAAACGTTGCCCGTCATTGCTTCTTCATCACTTATGGTAATAGAGGAAGAGAAATTGGTTCGAGTGTTGAAAGAGCACAAAACAGCCATAGGATGGACTATGGCCGACATTAAGGGAATTAGCCCTATAACATGCATGCATCGCATACTTCCAAAGAAGGGGGCTAAACCAACTCGAGAGGCTCAATGTCGACTCAACCCTCCAATGATGGAAGTTGTGAAGAAGAAGATTATCAAATTACTTGAATGTGGAGTAATTTATCCTATCTCGGATAGCCATTGGGTTTCACCAGTTCAAGTTGTGCCAAAGAAATTTGGAGTGAAGGTGGTGAAGAATGCTGAGAATGAGCTTGTGCCAACATGTATCCAAACAGGTTGGAGAGTTTGCATTGATTATAGGAAGCTCATCGCAACCACTAGGAAAGATCACTTCCCTTTTCCGTTCATTGATCAAATGCTTGAAAGGTTAGCCGGTCATTCTTTTTATTGTTTTCTTGATGGTTATTCGGGATATAATCAAATTGTCATAGCTCCGAATGACCAAGAAAATACCACTTTCACATGTCCCTTTGGTACTTTTGCCTATCGTTGCATGCCATTTGGTTTATGCAATGCTCCTGCCACCTTTCAAAGATGCATGATAAGTATATTTTCAGATTTTGTGGAGAAGATTATTGAAGTTTTGATGGATGATTTTAGTGTATTTGGTGATTCGTTTGATGCTTGTTTACATAATCTCACTTTAATCTTGGAACAATGCATTGAAACTAACCTTATGTTAAATTGGGAAAAATGTCATTTCATGGTAAAACAAGGCATAATTCTACAGCATATAATTTCGGCCAAGGGTATTGAGGTTGATAAATCAAAAATAGATCTTGCACGCTACTTACCCTCTCCTACTTCGGTTAGAGAGGTTCATTCTTTTCTTGGACATGCAGGATTCTATAGGCGATTCATCAAGGATTTTTCCAAGATTTCCAACCCCCTTTGCCGACTTCTCCGAAAAGCTGTCCCATTCAAGTTTGATGAGGAATGTGAGAAGGCCTTCAAACACCTCAAGGAGATCGTTGTTCCACCAGATTGGAGCCTTCCTTTTGAGCTTATGTGCGATGTCTTAGATTATGCATTATGAGCTGTTTTAGGCCAAAGGAAGAACAAGCAGCCACATGTCATCTATTATGCATCCCAGACCTTGAATGATGCCCAATTGAACTACTCCACAACGGAAAAAGAACTTCTTGCTGTTGTTTTTGCTTTAGATAAGTTTCGTTCTTATTTACTTGGCACTAAAGTTATAATTTACATTGATCATGTAGCGTTGAAGTATTTACTCACCAAGAAGGAGGCCAAACCAAGGCTTATTCGATGGATGCTTCTACTTCAAGAGTTCGATATCGAAATCCGGGACAAGAAAGGAAGTGAAAACGTGGTGGCTGACCACTTGAGCCGTATGGTGCATGAAGAAGATGTCGTGCCTATCCCAGAGACATTCCCAAATGAGCAGCTTCTGTCCATCGAGGTAAGTGAGCCATGGTATGCCGATTTAGTGAATTATTTGCTGTTTAAACAAGTTCCAAGCAACCTAAATAAGCACCAACGTGATAAACTTAAAAAGAAGACTCAGTTTTATTTGTGGGATGATCCTTATTTGTGGAAATATTACGCTGATCAAATCATTTGTAGGTGTGTGCATGAATCAGAGTTTAATTCAATTTGAACTTTTTGTCACACTTAAGCATGTGGAGGTCACTTTGGCACTCAAAGGACTGCACGTAAAGTACTTGAATGTGGTTTTTATTGGCCTACTATCTTTAAGGATGCTAGAACTTTTTGCATAACATGTGATCGTTTTCAAAGAACCGGAAATATAGGTCTAAAAGACCAAATGCCGCAGACACCTATCTATGGTGTCAAAATTTTTTATGTTTGGGGCATTGATTTTATGGGTCCTTTTCCTTCATCTCATGGTTTCCTATATATTTTACTTGCAGTTGATTATGTGTCGAAATGGGTGTAAACAAAAGCCACCCGTACTAATGATTCCAAAGTGGTTGCAGATTTTGTCAAAACTAACATATTTGCTAGATTTGGAATGCCAAGAGCTCTTATAAGTGATGGAGGTTCCCATTTTTGCAATCGAACCATTGAAGCATTACTCAAGAAATATAACGTCACACATAAGGTGGCAACACCTTATCATCCTCAAATAAGTGGGCAAACTGAGGTTTCTAATCGGGAAATCAAGCAGATTTTGGAGAAGTCTGTAGGGCCAAACCGGAAGGATTGGAGCTTGCATTTGAATGATGCATTGTGGGCGTATCGTATTGCTTACAAAACACCAATTGGAATGTCCCTATTTTGGCTCATTTATGGGAAACCATGTCATATTCCCGTTGAATTGGAGCACAAAGCACATTGGGCCGTCAAAACACTCAATATGGACATTGATGCTGCTGGAATACATAGGAAGCTTCAATTGAATGAGGTTGAGGAGATAAGGCATAAAGCGTACAAGAACACTTTTATTTACAAGGAGAAGTCAAAGGCTTTCCATGACAAGATGATTCGTAGCAAGACATTTGTTCTAGGGCAGAAAGTGCTACTCTTCAATTCCCGCCTTCGCTTGTTTCCAAGTAAGTTACGTTCTAAATGGATTGGCCCATTTGTTGTTACAAATGTATTTCCTTATGGTGCAGTCCAAATTCAAAGTTTAAAGACTGGGCAAGAGTTCAAAGTGAACGGACATCGTTTGAAGCCATCCTATGAGAACTTTGAGGAGCATGTCGTGGGCTCCAATGAAGCTTAAAAGGAAGGATCATCCGGCTGGAAGACGTTAAAGCAAGCGCTTCTTGGGAGGCAACCCATGCAAATAAAGAAGAACTAGGAAGCTCCAACACTCCATAACCAGATTTGTGTTCCTAAACCCTACTCTTTATTGCTTTTACTTTGCCATGTTTGTCATGTTTGTTAGTTGTGTTAATTGGTTGTTTGTTTGTGAGTCTATGCTTAAAACATTGAGGACAATGTTTGGTTTAAGTGTTTTGGGGGGGGGGGGGGGGTAAACAAGCTGTTTTTGCATGATTTTCGTGGGATTTTATCACCTATCACTTCTAAAGTTGTTATTAATTGTTTTTAAGTGTTTGTAGTATGTTTTGAAGTGTTTTTATGTGTCTTAAACAGAAAATCCGAAAATTTGAAAAAAAATCGAAAAATAGTGTTTTAAAAACCCAAAAAGAGTTGTTTTTAGAGTCGTTTTTGTTTTTATGTTTGTTTGTGTCTTAGGATACCTTCCAACACAATGATGAGGATTTGGTTTTTAAATGCATCACTATTAAAGTAAGTTACAAACATGGATGGAAGTTTGATATGCTCTTTGGTTTATGCTTAGTTGTAGTTGACATTTACGAATTTACATGTAATCACAAAAAGGAAAAAAATCAGTTTCTGTAACATGCTCGAAGGAAGAAACTCAAACTAACGCTACAACCTTGAGAGACTTGAGCCTAAACATTCTTTAGAAAGTTATTAATCTTGATGTCTTTGTTTTCTAAATTTGTCGCATGATCTCATTATTCTTTGCTTGGTTGCTACTTAGAATGCGTTTTATCACTATAGTTCCAAATACTAGAACTCATGCCCATTTCATTCAAAGCATAAAATTGATTGGCATAACAAATAATAAGATGAAGTTGTTTAGTTAAACCAAAGCCAAAAATCCTTACCCTATGCATATGTATTGTAGGTTTAACCCCTTTGAGCCTTATTTAGCCTATTTTCTTTGTTAACCACATTATCCTTACCAAGCCTAGAATAGGACTATCCATATCCATACTCCAAGGAGGAACGATGAATTCCTACTCCAACGATGAATTCCTACTCCAACGAGGATTCCTACTCAAACAAGGTTTCCTACTTGAAGTAGGAAAGTTAACCCTAGGTTTCCCGTTTTGGTAACCTTTCCTAATCTGAAACGTCCTTATTTTCTAGCCACTTTGAAGGCCTTGTAGGCACTTTAGGACACAAAACAAAGGCCCTAGGCCACTTTAAACCCTTTGCCATGCCTTAACCCTTCTTCCCTTCCCTTGCCGTGCAATGGGGGGCAATTTTGTCCTAGGTTTGCACTTAAAACACATGTTCCAAACCCTAGCCGCACCTTGCCCTTTTATTTATGATTTAAACCTATTTCTCTCCCAAACTAAACCCTAGCCGCACCTATTAATCAATTCCCTTTTAAATTTCTGATTTAATTTTCTAATTTTGTAAGCCTTTGATTTAATTTTAATAAGCTAGGGTTTTAAATTCTGAAACCATATATATTCTAACCCCTAAGCCGCACCCTAGTCTTCTTCATTCATTCATTCACTTTTCATATTCAGCCACATTCTCTCCCTTTTGCCGCAGCCTCCATCACCCAAAACCCTTCAATCCGTAACTTCTCCATCAATTCCAGCCACCATCCAACCTTGCCGCATCCATCCCCACCCTTCCAACCACCATACAAACCTCCATACACTTTCCACAACCCCTTGCCGCACCACCAAATCCCCATAAACCCTTCTACAACCCATAAATCATCCCAAATTATCCAAAACCATCTCTGCTGCAGCAACGAGAAGAAGAAAGAGGAGCTTAAACGCGTAGAAATTCAAGTGGATTCGTTGGGCGTTCTAGGTGTAATCAATCCTTTGTTCTTTATGTTTAATTTCAATTTTATTTCTCTTTCTGTGAACATGAGAGGCTAAATCCCTAGTTAGCTAGGGGGTGATTCGAAACTATGTTTATGCTTGCAATATGAATTGATCACCTTTGGTTGGAATTTCATGAGTTTTGGATTCAATTCGTTTAACTGTTTGATTAATACCTTATTTGTGTATGTTTATTGAGAGTGCACGCTTAGTTTTCATGCATGAATATGACGCTAGAATATAAGTGAGTTTCACCTAATAGTTACAAACTTATATTCATAAGTAGTGGAGGTTGCTTATAAACAATCGCGTTAAATGAATTCTTGGCACTAGTTTCATGCTCATCATAGTAACGAATGCCTCGTCAACACTTATAGTTTTCATGTTGCTTAATGATCTTTGATTGTATCTTTATTGTGCTTTTCACGTAAAGGACTTTTGGAGAATGTTTTGAATTGTGTATGCGATGTCCCATCCAATTCATTAACTTAAGGAGAACTTGAAGGTTAATTTAAGCGGACCTAATTAACCTGGGGTGTTGAGTTTCATGATTCATCGAAAGACCAACTGAAAATCATCTTGTATGCAAGTGTGACATGTGTGGAGAAGAACCTTCTAGCCAGCATTCCATCCATATTTTCATCAAATTCATCTTTACAATCTGTGCATTTTATTTAATTTCGTCAAAAACTAAATCCCCCTTTACTTTAGTGTCCAATTTAGTTAGAAAGTGTCTTAGTTTGTGTTTCTAAGTGTTTTGATTCAAGTTATTACCCAAATTCGTCCAAATTAGTGAAAGTGCTCAAAACTGCCCATAAAGTGTTTTTAAGGCAGTTTTGAGTGTTTTGGGTCTGTTTTGAGTCTTTTGGTTTGTTTTAGTGTTTTCATTGTTTAGTTTTGCATTCTTTGAGTCTAGTTTAGTGTTTTAACCTTTGTTTTACGTTTTTGAGTCAGTTTCCAAGTGATTTAGCAATCCTCCTAATCCCCGGTTTAGAACAATCCCTACTTATACATATACTACAATTGTCAAAAGAGGGTTTTCATTTGTGTGCTTAAATATTTCGCATCAAATTTTTGGCGCCGTTGCCGGGGATTAGCAACTTTGCTAATCCCTTGGATTGTTACTTTCTGTTTAGTTTAATTTGTTAAAGATTCTGACTTTGTTTTGTTTTTCTTGTTTTAGGTACTAGTGCATGACTCGGAGTTCTCAATCGATTCGTGAGCATATCTTAGACTTTGACAACGATTTTGAGAGGACTTTGAGACGAAAGAGGAAGCAACACAAATCAAATCCACCAAGCCCGGAACCTGACCTCGAAGAACAAGTCCTAGAGGAGGAGGAGGAACCCACGGCAAGGGTTTTTGAAGAACCACACATCATGGCCATGGACAACCGGACACTCAAGGAGCTTTCGGCCTCGGGATTGGATAATGCCGCACCTTTGTGTATCCAATATCCCCCACCTGCCCAAGGGAAGACCGAAGAGTTCGAGTTGAAGTCAAGTTTGCTCCACCATATTCCGAAATACCATGGGTTGTCCATGGAGGATCCGAACAAGCATCTGAAGGAATTCGAGGTGGTGTGTTCAAGCATGACTCCCGTCAACGTCGATGGAAGCATTTTGAAGATGAAGGCTTTTCCATTCTCTTTAATGGACAAAGCCAAAGATTGGTTATACGAATTAGCTCCCGGAACCGTCACATCATGGGAGAGTATGAAGAGAGCATATCTGGAGAAGTTTTTCCCAACTTCTCGAATCATCCTTTTACGTAAAAGGATAAGTGGAATACAGCAAGAAGAAGGTGAGTCTTTCCCTACGTATTATGAACGTTTTAAATCCCTTGTTGCTTCTTGTCCACAGCATCAGATGAAGGAGGAGTTACTTCTGCAATACTTCTACAAGGGGCTCCTACCAATTGAACGTCAAATGCTCGATGCCTCGGCGGGTGGAGCATTGGTGGACAAGACACCCATGGCGGCCAAGGTCTTGATTGCTAACCGAGCGTTGAACGCTCAACAATACGAAGGAGTAGGCCAAAGAGGACCCCCACGGCAGCAAGTAAATGAGGTAAGTTCCACACCCAACATTCATTCACAATTAGCTAATCTTACTTCCATTGTGTCTCAGATGGCCGAAGGAATGAGGATGCAAGGACCAATTGCGTGCAGAGTGTGTTCTATCCAAGGACATGCTTCTGAGAAGTGCCCACAACTCATTGAAAATGGTGGATGGGAAAGCGCAAATGCAATTGGGTTTCAAGGCCAAAACCAACCGAGGAATGATCCATATTCTAACACATATAATCCAGGATGGAGAGACCACCCGAACTTCAAGTGGAGGGAGCCCCAACAACCACCACAACAAGGAGGCTTTAGGCAACAACCCCCGGGGTTCTTCACGAAGCCATACGCACCCACACAAGCTCCACAACAATCTGCCCCAAATGCTTCAGGTACGTCCCTAGACAATGATACACTTCTTAAGTTACTAACTAATTTGTCTCAGGGGCAAGAGAATCAAGCCAAAGCAATGCAAAATCAAGAAAAAAGGGTGGATCAATTGGAGAAACAAATTGGGCAGATTGCGGAGTTTGTAGGGCAATTCCGAGACCAAGGCAAGCTCCCAAGCTCAACCATTCCAAACCCAAAGGGAGGGTTCGAAACCGCCAATGCAATCACCTTAAGAAGTGGCAAGGAAGTTGGAACCACCTCACAACCACCAAAATCAAGCCAAGAAGAGGATGAAAGGTTGATGCAAGAGGAAGAGAGCAAGGGCAAAGCCACGGCAAGGGTGGAGCAACCTTTGCCGCAACCACTTCAAGCTCCTAGGCCGTCCAACAAATGTAAGGTAGGTCCAAACTCAATTGTTTCTAATGTGATTCCACCAAATGTGCCTTTCCCTAGCAGGTTTAGGCAATCAAAGATAGAGGAGGATGAAAAAGACATCCTGGAGACGTTTAGGAAGGTGCATGTCAATATCCCACTCCTTGATGCAATAAAGCAAATTCCAAAGTACACTAAGTTTTTGAAGAAGATTTGGACAACAAGGAAACGGATTTAGGAGAAAGAGGTGGTACATGTAAGTGAGAATGTCTCTGCAATATTGCAAAGAAAGCTATCACCTAAATGCAAAGATCCAGGTAGTTTCACCATCCCTTGTGTAATTGGTAATAAAAGGTTCGAACATGCTATGCTAGATTTAGGTGCATCAATTAATGTCATGCCATACTCTGTTTATGCATCTATGAATCTAGGAGAGCTTAAAAATGATGGTGTTATTATTCAATTAGCCGATCGATCTAATGCATACCCGAGAGGAGTTTTGGAAGATGTTTTGGTGCAGGTAGACCACTTGATTTTTCCTGCAGATTTCTATGTGCTTGACATGGAGGATTCAACCCACTCTCCACCATCGCCACTTTTACTTGGACGACTTTTCATGAAAACAGCCCACACCAAGATTGACGTGGCCAAAGGAGCCTTAACTATGGAGTTTGGTGGTGATATGATTAATTTTAAAGTTTCTGAATCTATTAAGAATACTAATGATGTTCGTTCTTGTTTTGCCATTGGTATAATTAAAAATTTAGGGCAGGAACATGTAGCACCAATCAAGAAGGATGCATCTAGAACCACCATCGAGGAAGGAATTAGAGTGGAGCACAAGGAGCACGCCACTACCCTAAAAACACCCAATATGGCTGTGCCTAGTGATAAAATTGGGGAGATGGTGGTGGCCCTAGGGGCATTGCCACAACATCCTAGTAAGTCTCCAATCCCAATTCCAATTCCCATTTCAACTAATAGGTTGTTACCTTCTTTGGTGCAGGTACCCAATCAATTTCAAGGTGGTGGGAGCACTTACACGGGCTTTAGGAACCCAGAAACCACAATCAGGGAGGATCACTATCCCCTCCCATTCATTGAGCCATACAACGAGAATTACAAGGAGCATATCGTGGAGGACATACCCCTCCATGCCGTGAGCCCTAGTAAAGATTAAAAGGAGGTATCGTCCGGCTGCAAGACGTTAAAGCAAGCGCTTCGTGGGAGGCAACCCATGCAATCACCAAGGAGAAGATAAAATCTACACTCCATAACCAGATTTGCGTCCCTAACCTCTTCTCTTTGTTATTTACATTCTGCCATGTTTAGTGTGTTTAGTTGCTGTTTGTGTGTTTACTTTTGTTTGGTGTGATTTTAGGCTTAAAACATTGAGGACAATGTTTGATTTAAGTGTGGGGGGGGGGGGGGTAACTAATGTTGTTGATGCAAATTCATGGGATTTTATCACCCATAACTTCCAATATTGTTCCTTGCTGTTTTTAAGTGTTTTTAAGCTATTTAAGAGTGTTTTAGTGTGTGTTGACTTAAAAATCCGAAAATGCCATAAAAATTTGAAAAATTGTTTTGAAAAACCCAAAAAGAGTTGTTTTTGTGTGTTTGTTTGTGTCGTAGGGTACCTTCCAACACAATGATGAGGATTTGGTTTTTAATTGCATGATGGTTAAAGAAAGTTACAAACATGGATGGACGTTTGATATACTCTTTGCTTTATGCTTGGTTGTAGTTATAGTTTACGAATTCACATGTAATCACAAAGATAAAATTAGTTTTTGTAACATGCTTGAAGGAATGAACTCAAACTAACGCTACAACCTTGTGAGACTTGAGCCTAAACGTTATTTGGAGAGTTAAAATCTGTGCATTATTGTTTTCTAAAGTCATTGCATGATCTCATTATTCTTTGCTTGGTTACTACTTAGAAGGCGTTTCATCACTTAGCTCCAAATGCTAGAACTCATGCCCATTTCATTCAAAGCATGTTATTGAATTGCATAACACATATTCAAGATGAAGTTGTGTAGTGACCACCATCAAAGCCAAATAAGCCGTGTGCCCTTCACTCATTTTGTGTTTAAGTTTAACCCCATTGAGCCGTGTTAGCCATGTTCTTTGTTAACCCATATCATCCTCACCTAGCCTAGATTAGGACCATCCGTACCCTTGTTCTTGAAGCATAGTAAGCATGAATGAATTCCTTTTGATTAATGTGTTGCAGAAAATAAGTGTGGGGGAAGGATTATTGATGTGAGTTTATGTGCCATAGGCACGGCTAGAAAAAAAAAGTCATGAAAAAGAAAAAAAATTTGTGTGAAAAAGAAGAAAAGGAGTTGAAAATAAGTGAGAATGAACTCAAAAGTGTTGGTTGTTGAAGTAAGGGTCCAAAACAATGAATTAGGCCCTAAGAGTTGTTTGAATCTTCCCTATATGTCTAAAAGTTGATTTCTGCATTCCAAGTGAATTCTAAGTCTCAATTTCATTACTTTGCTCACTATTGCTTAAAGAACTTTTGTTTATCCATATCTTTTCTTGTTAGCCAATACCCCAAGCCCTGTTACAACCCTTGACTTCTATCTTGAGTGTTGTGCATTTCAATTGTGGAGTTTGAATTTGGTATGAGCATATGGTGTCACTGGTTCTTGCATCTAAGTAGTAGCATTCCATTCATGAGATCATATCTAAACATGTTTAATTACTCCAGAAATTGCTTTCTTTGTTATAACGTATGTGAGTACTAGTCGTCATGTTTACATCAATCTTCTCACATATAACTATTGTAGGGTGTGTAGTCAGAAAATCTGAGTGAAAATTGAGTGCATAACTAGTGAGGAATTGAGGGAAGTCTCTAAGGCATGTTACTACATTCAAAATGTGTTTTAATTGATTAAATGCGAACTAGTGAATGGTGACTATGATTAAGTATGTGCTCGAGGGGAAGGAAGACTAAAAGCTATGTGAGTAGTGATCTTTGACATGTCATGTTTCATTGAAAATCCCTGAGGCAAACGTTGGAAGGTTTAGGTTTTGTTTCGTTTGTTTTGTTTCGTCTTATTTTCTTTAGTTGTTTTGTTTTGCTCGAGGACTAGCAAATGTTAAGTGTGGGGGAATTTGATAGGAGCATATTCCTGCGACTTAATTAGCTTGTTCTCGTGCATTTATGTTGTGTTTCCTTAGCTATTCTAGTGTTTAAAGTCACTTTTGTGCATTTTCAGATTATAAAGCCAAAGTGTGCAAGAAGATGCAAATTGGAGTCTTTTGGAGCAAAAGAGGAATGAATGAGTTGAAGACTTGAAGAAACGATGAATTCCTACTCCAACGATGAATTCCTACTCCAACGAGGATTCCTACTCAAACAAGGTTTCCTACTTGAAGTAGGAAAGTTAACCCTAGGTTTCCCGTTTTGGTAACCTTTTGATGCGAACTAATTAAGCACACAAATTAAAACCCTCTTGTGAAAATTGTAGTAAAGATGCAAGTAGGGATCGTTCTAGACCGGGGATTAGGAGGGATTACTAATTCACTTGGAAACTGACTCAAAAACGTAAAACAAACGTTAAAACACTAAACTAGACTCAAAGAATGCCAAACTAAATAATAAAACACTAAAACAAATCAAAAGACTCAAAGAATACAAAACACTTATAAACACAAACTAAGACACGTTCTAACTAAATTGGACACTAAAGTAAAGGGGGATTGAGGTTTTGACGAAATTAAACTAAATGCACAGATTGTAATTTAAAGACAGAATGTAAATATGAATGTGATGAAAATATGGATGAATGCTAGCTAGAAGGTTCTTCTCCACACATGTTACACTTGCATACAATTTGATTTTCAGTTGGTCCTTCGATAAATTATGAAACTCAACACCCCGGGTTAATTAGGTCCGCTTAAATTAACCGTCAAGTTTTCCTTAAGTTAATGAATTGGATGGGTTAGCGCAACGCAATTCAAAACATTCTCCAAAAGTCCTTTACGTGAAAAGCACAATAAAGATACAATCAAAGATCATTAAGCATCATGAAAACTATAAGTGTTGACGAGGCATTCGTTACTATGATGAGCATGAAACTAGTGCCAAGAATTCATTTAACGCGATTGTTTATAAGCAACCTCCACTACTTGTGAATATAAGTTCATAACTATTAGGTGAAACTCACTTATATTCTAGCGTCATATTCATGCATGAAAATTAAGCGTGCACTCTCAATAAACATACATAATTAAGTTATCGATCAAGCAGTTAAACAAATTGAATCCACAATACATGAAATTCCAACCAAAAGTAATCAAATCATATTGCAAGCATAAACATGGTTTCGAATCACCCCCTAGCTAAATAGGGGTTTAGCCTCTCATGTTCACAACAAGAAAAAATAAAATTGAATTTAAACATAAAGAACAAAGGATGGATTACACCTAGAACGCCCAACGAATCCACTTGAATTTCTGCGCGTCTAAGTCCTCTTTCCTCTTCTCCTTGATGCGGCAGTGAGGTTAAATGGATGATTTGGATGTTATTTTGGGTTGGGGATGGATTTAGGGAGGATTGGTGGTGCGGCAAGGTGGTGGAGTGATGGAGGAAGGTGTGTAAGGTGGCTGCGAGGGTGGAGGAAAGGTGCGGCTGTGTTGGATGGGTGCCGAAATTGGTGGGGAGGAAGTGTGGCTGGAATGATTATGGAATCTGTGTGTAAAGGTGGCTGCAAGGATGTGGATGATTCAATTAGGGTTGGATTGGTTGCCGCTGTGATGGAGAAAAGGTGAATGGGCCTTTTCGGCTCAAAGAGGAATAAGTAAATATATAATTTTTGCGGCTGATTTGGAATGGTCTTGTGAAGGCTACGGCTTCAATGAATGGGAACTCACGGCTTAGATTAAATTAGGGTTTTAGGTGGCTCCATGATCTGAATGGAGAATAAAATAATATGGTGGCTGAAAAATATAATAAGAATCAATCAAGGTGGTGCGGCTGCATGGGGAAAAAAAATAGGGTGATTAGGGTGAATGGCCGAATAAAAAAAATATGAATGAATGGGATTTTTGTGCTGCGGCAAAAGTGATTTTTTTTGTTTATTAGGGTGAAAACTTGATGGGGGGGCCACGGCTTAGAAGAATGGGATAAATAGGTGCGGCTTGGGTTTAGGGTTAGGGCTTTTGTACATAAAATTGGACCAAAGTGCCCCCCCTTGCACGGCAAGGGAAGGGAATTAGGGTTAAGGCACGGCAAGGTTGTGTAATTGGGCTCGGGCCTTGGTTTTGTGTCCTAAAATGCATACAAGGCCGTCAAAGTGGCTAGAAAATACGGACGTTTAAGTTTAGGAAAGGTTACCAAAACGGGAAACTTAGGGTTAACTTTCGTATATCAAATAAGAAACCTTGTTTGAGTAGGATTCCTCGTTTTGGTAAGAATTCATCGTTGGAGTAGGAATTCGTCGTTTCTTCAAGTCTTCAACTCATTCATTCCTCTTTCGCTCCAAAAGACTCCAATTTGCATCTTCTTGCACACTTTGGCCTTATAATCTGAAAATACACAAAAGTAGCCTTAAACACTAAAATAGCTAAGTAAACACAACATAAATGCACGAGAACAAGCTAATTAAGTTGCATGAATATGCTTCTATCAAATTCCCCCACACTTAACTTTTGCTAGTCCTCGAGCAAAACAAAACAACTAAACTAAACAAAACGAAACAAAACAAACAAAACATAACCTAAACCTTCCAACGATTGCCTCAGGGATTTCCAATGAAACATGACATGTCAAAGATCATTACTCACATAGCCTTTAGTCTTCCTTTCCCCCAAGCACATACTTAATCATAGTCACCATTCACTGGTTCGCATTTAATCAATTAAAACACATTTTGAATGTAGTAACCTGCCTTAGAGAATTCCCTCAATTCCTCACTAGTTATGCACTCTATTTTCACTCAGATTTTCTGACTACACACCCTACACTAGTTATATGTGAGAAGATTGATGTAAACATGAAAAACTAGTACTCACATATGTTATAACAAAGAACGCAATTTCTGGAGTAATTGAACGTGTTTAGATATGATCTCATGAATGGAATGCTACTACTTAGATGCGAGAACCAGTGACACCATATGCTCATACCAAATTCAAACTCCACCATTGAAATGCACAACACTCAAGATAGAAGTCAAGGGTTGTAACGGGGCTTGGGGTGTTGGCTAACGAGGAAAGATAGGGATAAACAAAAGTTCTTTAAGCAATAGCAAGCAAAGTAATGAAATTAAGACCTAGAGTTCCCTTAGAATGCAGAAATCAACTTTTAGACAGACAAGGGAGATTCAAACAACTCTTAGGGCCTAATTCATTGTTTTGGGCCCTTACTTCAACAACCAAAACTTTTCAACTATTTTCAACTCTTTTTTCTTTTCTTTTCTTTTCTTTCTTTCTTCTTTTCTTTTTGTTTTCTTTTTTTTTGTTTTCTTTTTTTCTAACCATGCCTATGGCACATAACTCACATCAATAATCCTTCCCCCACACTTATTTTCTGCAACACAGTAATCAAAAGGAATTCATTCATGCTTACTATGCTTCAAGAACAAGGGTACGGATGGTCCTATTCTAGGCTAGGTGAGGATAATGTGGGTTAACAAAGAACATGGGCTAACACGGCTCAATGGGGTTAAACTTAAACACAAAATGAGTGAAGGGCACATGGCTGTTTGGCTTTGATGGTGGTCACTACACAACTTCATCTTGAATACGTGTTATGCAAATCAATGACATGCTTTGAATGAAATGGGCATGAGTTCTAGCATTTGGAACTAAGTGATGAAACGCCTTCTAAGTAGTAACCAAGCAAAGAATAATGAGATCATGCAACGACTTAGAAAACATTAATGCACAGATTTTAACTCTCCAAATAACGTTTAGGCTCAAGTCTCACAGGGATGTAGCGTTTGTTTGAGTTCCTTCCTTCAAGCATGTTACAAAAACTAATTTTTTTCTTTGTGATTACATGTGAATTCGTAAACTATAACTACAAACAAGCATAAACCAAAGAGTATATCAAACGTCCATCCATGTTTATAACTTTCTTTAACCATCATGCAATTAAAAACCAAATCCTCATCATTGCGTTGGAAGGTGACCTACGACACAAACAAACACACAAAAACAACTCTTTTTGGGTTTTGCAAAACAATTTTTCAAATTTTTATGGTATTTTCGGATTTTTAAGTCAACATACTCTAAAACACTCTAAAATAGCTTAAAAACACTTAAAAACAGTGGGAAACAAGTTTAGACATGTTAGGTGGTAAAACCCTACGAATTTAATGCAAAAATATCTCAAAACAGAATGTTACCCCCCCACACTTAAACTAAACATTGTCCTCAATGTTTTAGACACAATTAAACACATTACACATAACATAAAGTAAGCAACAAAGGAAAGGGTTTAGGGACGCAAATCTGAGTGTGAAGCGATTCCCAAGTTCGTCCTTTGTTGATTGCATGGGTTGCCTCCCAAGTAGCGCTTGCTTTAACGTCTTCCAGCCGGACGAAACCTTCTTTTAATCTTCACTCTGGCTCACGGCATGGAGGGGTATGTCCTCCACGGTATACTTCTTGAAATTTCTCGTAGTATGGCTCACTGAATGGGCGGGGATAATGATCCTCCCTGATGGTGGTGTTTCGGTTCCGACAATCCATATAACTGCTCCCACCACCTTTATATCGATTGGGCTCCTGCACCAACGAAGGTAACAACTTATTAGTTGAAGTAGGAATTGAGATTGGAATTGAAGACTTACAAACATAGTGTGGTGAGGGCTCAAAAATGGCAGCCCTTTCAACAATGTTACTATGGCTACTTTCGGCCATATTGGGTGGTTGTAGACCAATCACTCCAAGTTCTTCTCCAGCGGTGGTTCCCGATACATCCTTCTTGATAGGTATGGATCCTTTCGGCCCCATGTCCTTACGCACATCTATGACAAAGCAAGAATGGCAATCGTTAGGATTCTTAATAGAGTCATAAACATTAAATTTAATTATATCACCACCAAACTCCATGGTTAGTGCTCCTTTGGCCACATCAATCTTGGTTTGGGCCGTTTTCATGAACGGACGGCCTAGCAAGAGTGGCAATGATGGAGCATCGCTCGAATCCTCCATTTCTAGGACATAAAAATCTGCAGGAAAGATGAGATGATTGACCTGCACTAAAACATCCTCAAGGACTCCCTTGGGATAAACATTAGATCTATCGGCCAATTGTATGATTACACCATCATTTTTCAATACTCCTAGGTTCATAGATGCATAAATTGAATATGGCATAACATTTATAGAAGCACCTAGGTCTAGCATGGCAGATTCAAATTTAGTGTTACCTATCACACAAGGAATTGTAAAACTACCCGGATCTTTGCATTTGGGGGGTAGTTTGCGTTGCAATATGGCGGAGACATTTTCACCTACCTTTACCACCTCCTTGGTCGACATCCTCTTCCTAGTGGTGCAAAGCTCCTTTAAGAACTTGGCGTACCTCGGAACTTGCTTAATGGCATCAAGTAAAGGAATGTTTACTTGGACTTTCCGAAACGTCTCCAGAATGTCTTTTTCCTGCTCCTCCTTCTTTGTTTGCATAAACCTGCTAGGAAAAGGAACATCGGGTGGAACAAAGTTATAATTAATCAATTTTGAACCCAACTTACCTTTGGTGGCCGAATGGGATGAGTTGGGTGCATTAATGTCCCTAGGTAGTTGCGGCAAGGGTGTTTGTACCCTTGCCGTGGGCTTGCTTGCCTCCTCCTCTTCATGTTGCAGCTTTTCATCCTCTTCTTCGCTTGATTTTGGTGGTTGTGGGGCGGTTCCAACTTCCTTGCCACTTCTCAAGGTAATTGCGTTGGCGGTTTCAAAGCCTCCCTTCGGGTTTGGAATGGTTGAGCTCGGGAGCTTGCCTTGGTCTCGGAATTGCCCTACAAACTCCGCAATCTGCCCAATTTGTCTCTCCAATTGCTCCACCCTCTTATCTTGGTTTTGCATGGCTTTAGCTTGATTTTCCTGCCCCTAAGACAAATTCGTTAGTAACTTAAGGAGTGTATCATTGTCTAAAGTGTTACCTGAACTTGTTTGGGCAGATTGTGGAGGTGCTTGTGTGGGTGCGAATGGCTTGGTGAAGAAGCCCGGGGGTTGTTGCCTAAAGCCTCCTTGTTGTGGTTGTTGTGGCTCCCTCCACTTGAAGTTCGGGTGGTCTTTCCAACCTGGATTATAAGTGTTAGAATACGGATCGTTCCTCGGTTGGTTTTGGCCCTGAAATCCAATGGCATTAGCGCTCTCCCATCCACCATTTTCAATGAGTTGCGGGCACTTCTCAGAAGCATGTCCTTGGATAGAACACACTCCGCATACAATCGGTCCTTGCACCCTCATTCCTTCGGCCATCTGAGACACAATGGAAGTAAGATTAGCTAACTGTGAATGAATATCGGGTGTGGAACTAACCTCATGCACTTGCTGCCGTGGGGGTCCTCTTTGGCCTACTCCTTCGTATTGTTGAGCGTTCAACGCTCGGTTAGCGATCAAGACCTTGGCATCCATGGGCGTCTTGTCCACCAATGCTCCACCCGCCGAGGCATCGAGCATTTGACGTTCGATTGGTAGGAGCCCCTCATAGAAGTATTGCAGAAGTAACTCCTCCTTCATCTGATGCTGTGGACAAGAAGCAACAAGAGATTTAAAACGTTCGTAATACGTAGGAAAAGACTCACCATCTTCTTGCTGAATGCCACTTATCCTTTTACGCAAAAGGATGATTCGAGAAGTTGGGAAAAACTTCTCCATAAATGCCCTCTTCATGCTCTCCCATGATGTGACGGTTCCGGGAGTTAAATCATACAACCAATCCTTGGCTTTGTCCATTAAAGAGAATGGAAAAGCCTTCATCTTCAAAATGCTTCCGTCGACGTTGACGGGAGTCATGCTTGAACACACCACCTCGAATTCCTTCAGGTGCTTGTTCGGATCCTCCATGGCCAACCCATGGTATTTCGGAATATGGTGGAGCAAGCTTGACTTCAACTCAAACTCCTCTGTCTTCCCTTCGGCAGGTGGGGGATATTGGATACACAAAGGTGCTGCATTGCCCAATCCCGAAGCCGCAAGCTGCTTGAGTGTCCGGGTGTCCACGGCCATGACTTGTGGTTCTTCAAATACCCTTGCCGTGGGTTCCTCAAATACACCTGCCGTGGCCTCTTCTTCTTCAAGGTCAGATTCCGGACGTTGTGGACTTGGTTCGTGTGGCTTCCTCTTCCGTCTCAAACTCCTCTCAAAATCGCTGTCAAAATCAGAGATATGCTCACGAATCGGTTGAGAACTTCGAGTCATGCACTAGTACCTAAAACAAGGAAAACAAAACAAGGTCAGAATTCTTAACAAAAACTAAATTAAACAGAAAGTAACAATCCAAGGGATTAGCAAAGTTGCTAATCCCCGGCAACGGCGCCAAAAATTTGATGCGAACTAATTAAGCACACAAATTAAAACCCTCTTGTGACAATTGTAGTAAAGATGCAAGTAGGGATCGTTCTAGACCGGGGATTAGGAGGGATTACTAATTCACTTGGAAACTGACTCAAAAACGTAAAACAAACGTTAAAACACTAAACTAGACTCAAAGAATGCCAAACTAAATAATAAAACACTAAAACAAATCAAAAGACTCAAAGAATACAAAACACTTATAAACACAAACTAAGACACGTTCTAACTAAATTGGACACTAAAGTAAAGGGGGATTGAGGTTTTGACGAAATTAAACTAAATGCACAGATTGTAATTTAAAGACAGAATGTAAATATGAATGTGATGAAAATATGGATGAATGCTAGCTAGAAGGTTCTTCTCCACACATGTTACACTTGCATACAATTTGATTTTCAGTTGGTCCTTCGATAAATTATGAAACTCAACACCCTGGGTTAATTAGGTCCGCTTAAATTAACCGTCAAGTTTTCCTTAAGTTAATGAATTGGATGGGTTAGCGCAACGCAATTCAAAACATTCTCCAAAAGTCCTTTACGTGAAAAGCACAATAAAGATACAATCAAAGATCATTAAGCATCGTGAAAACTATAAGTGTTGACGAGGCATTCGTTACTATGATGAGCATGAAACTAGTGCCAAGAATTCATTTAACGCGATTGTTTATAAGCAACCTCCACTACTTGTGAATATAAGTTCATAACTATTAGGTGAAACTCAATTATATTCTAGCGTCATATTCATGCATGAAAATTAAGCGTGCACTCTCAATAAACATACATAATTAAGTTATCGATCAAGCAGTTAAACAAATTGAATCCACAATACATGAAATTCCAACCAAAAGTAATCAAATCATATTGCAAGCATAAACATGGTTTCGAATCACCCCCTAGCTAAATAGGGGTTTAGCCTCTCATGTTCACAACAAGAAAAAATAAAATTGAATTTAAACATAAAGAACAAAGGATGGATTACACCTAGAACGCCCAACGAATCCACTTGAATTTCTGCGCGTCTAAGTCCTCTTTCCTCTTCTCCTTGATGCGGCAGTGAGGTTAAATGGATGATTTGGATGTTATTTTGGGTTGGGGATGGATTTAGGGAGGATTGGTGGTGCGGCAAGGTGGTGGAGTGATGGAGGAAGGTGTGTAAGGTGGCTGCGAGGGTGGAGGAAAGGTGCGGCTGTGTTGGATGGGTGCCGAAATTGGTGGGGAGGAAGTGCGGCTGGAATGATTATGGAATCTGTGTGTAAAGGTGGCTGCAAGGATGTGGATGATTCAATTAGGGTTGGATTGGTTGCCGCTGTGATGGAGAAAAGGTGAATGGGCCTTTTCGGCTCAAAGAGGAATAAGTAAATATATAATTTTTGCGGCTGATTTGGAATGGTCTTGTGAAGGCTACGGCTTCAATGAATGGGAACTCACGGCTTAGATTAAATTAGGGTTTTAGGTGGCTCCATGATCTGAATGGAGAATAAAATAATATGGTGGCTGAAAAATATAATAAGAATCAATCAAGGTGGTGCGGCTGCATGGGGAAAAAAAATAGGGTGATTAGGGTGAATGGCCGAATAAAAAAAATATGAATGAATGGGATTTTTGTGCTGCGGCAAAAGTGATTTTTTTTGTTTATTAGGGTGAAAACTTGATGGGGGGGGGGGGGCCACGGCTTAGAAGAATGGGATAAATAGGTGCGGCTTGGGTTTAGGGTTAGGGCTTTTGTACATAAAATTGGACCAAAGTGCCCCCCCTTGCACGGCAAGGGAAGGGAATTAGGGTTAAGGCACGGCAAGGTTGTGTAATTGGGCTCGGGCCTTGGTTTTGTGTCCTAAAATGCATACAAGGCCGTCAAAGTGGCTAGAAAATACGGACGTTTAAGTTTAGGAAAGGTTACCAAAACGGGAAACTTAGGGTTAACTTTCCTATATCAAATAGGAAACCTTGTTTGAGTAGGATTCCTCGTTTTGGTAAGAATTCATCGTTGGAGTAGGAATTCGTCGTTTCTTCAAGTCTTCAACTCATTCATTCCTCTTTCGCTCCAAAAGACTCCAATTTGCATCTTCTTGCACACTTTGGCCTTATAATCTGAAAATACACAAAAGTAGCCTTAAACACTAAAATAGCTAAGTAAACACAACATAAATGCACGAGAACAAGCTAATTAAGTTGCATGAATATGCTTCTATCACCTTTCCTAATCTGAAACGTCCGTATTTTCTAGCCACTTTGAAGGCCTTGTAGGCACTTTAGGACACAAAACAAAGGCCCTAGGCCACTTTAAACCCTTTGCCGTGCCTTAACCCTTTTTCCCTTCCCTTGCCGTGCAAGGGGGGGCAATTTTGTCCTAGGTTTGCACTTAAAACACATGTTCCAAACCCTAGCCACACCTTGCCCTTTTATTTATGATTTAAACCTATTTCTCTCCAAACTAAACCCTAGCCGCACCTATTAATCAATTCCCTTTTAAATTTCTGATTTAATTTTCTAATTTTGTAAGCCTTTGATTTAATTTTAATAAGCTAGGGTTTTAAATTCTGAAACCATATATATTCTAAGCCCTAAGCCGCACCCTAGTCTTCTTCATTCATTCATTCACTTTTCATATTCAGCCACATTCTCTCCCTTTTGCCGCAGCCTCCATCACCCAAAACCCTTCAATCCGTAGCTTCTCCATCAATTCCAGCCACCATCCAACCTTGCCGCATCCATCCCCACCTTTCCAGCCACCATACAAACCTCCATACACTTTCCACAACCCTTTGCCGCACCACCAAATCCCCATAAACCTTTCTACAACCCAGAAATCATCCCAAATTATCCAAAACCATCTCTGCCGCAGCAACGAGAAGAAGAAAGAGGAGCTTAAACGCGCAGAAATTCAAGTGGATTCGTTGGGCGTTCTAGGTGTAATCAATCCTTTGTTCTTTATGTTTAATTTCAATTTTATTTCTCTTTCTGTGAACATGAGAGGCTAAATCCCTAGTTAGCTAGGGGGTGATTCGAAACTATGTTTATGCTTGCAATATGAATTGATTACCTTTGGTTGGAATTTCATGAGTTTTGGATTCAATTCGTTTAACTGTTTGCTTGATAACTTATTTGTGTATGTTTATTGAGAGTGCACGCTTAGTTTTCATGCATGAATATGACGCTAGAATATAAGTGAGTTTCACCTAATAGTTACAAACTTATATTCATAAGTAGTGGAGGTTGCTTATAAACAATCACGTTAAATGAATTCTTGGCACTAGTTTCATGCGCATCATAGTAACGAATGCCTCGTCAACACTTATAGTTTTCATGTTGCTTAATGATCTTTGATTGTATCTTTATTGTGCTTTTCACGTAAAGGACTTTTGGAGAATGTTTTGAATTGTGTATGCGCTGTCCCATCCAATTCATTAACTTAAGGAGAACTTGAAGGTTAATTTAAGCGGACCTAATTAACCCGGGGTGTTGAGTTTCATGATTCATCGAAAGACCAACTGAAAATCATCTTGTATGCAAGTGTGACATGTGTGGAGAAGAACCTTCTAGCTAGCATTCCATCCATATGTTCATCAAATTCATCTTTACAATCTGTTTTAATTACAATCTGTGCATTTTATTTAATTTCGTCAAAAACTAAATCCCCCTTTACTTTAGTGTCCAATTTAGTTAGAAAGTGTCTTAGTTTGTGTTTCTAAGTGTTTTGATTCAAGTTATTACCCAAATTCGTCCAAATTAGTGAAAGTGCTCAAAACTGCCCAGAAAGTGTTTTTAAGGCAATTTTGTGTGTTTTGGGTCTGTTTTGAGTCTTTTGGTTTGTTTTAGTGTTTTTATTGTTTAGTTTTGCATTCTTTGAGTCTAGTTTAGTGTTTTAACCTTTGTTTTACGTTTTTGAGTCAGTTTCCAAGTGATTTAGCAATCCCTCCTAATCCCCGGTTTAGAACGATCCCTACTTATACATATACTACAATTGTCAAAAGAGGGTTTTAATTTGTGTGCTTAAATATTTCGCATCACATTGGCGCAGGGGCAAGAAAAACAAACAAAGGACATGCACAATTACGCCAACGAGGTGCAAAATCAAGCTCGAGAGGTGATTGAGTTGAAGAGACAAGTGGGACAAATGGCTGAATTCATGGGGCAATTTAGTAGAGAACAAGGTAAGTTACCAAGTTCAACGCAGGTGAATCCGAAAGGTGGATTCGAATCTGCAAAAGCCATAAGTTTGCGAAGTGGGAAGCAAGTTGGATCTGACCACAGACCATCCAAACCACGTTCCAATGAGGAGGAAGAGTTGAGAATCGAAGAAGAGGAACAAAGCCTACCCACGGCAAAGGTGGAAACACCTTTGCCACAGGCCTTGAATGATTCTAAGACCTCAAATCGGTCCATTAAAGGTAAAAACGTGTCAAGTTTAGTTCCCACTAATGTTTTTCCTCCGAATGTGCCTTTTCCTAGCAGGTTCATGAAAACAAAGAAAGAGGAAGCAGAAAAGGACATTCTCGAGGCGTTTCAGAAAGTTCAAGTCAATATCCCTCTTTTGGATGCAATCAAGCAAGTCCCGAGGTACGCCAAGTTTTTAAAGGAACTTTGCACTAATAAGAGGAAGATTTCAACCAAGGAGGTTGTAAAAGTGGGTGAAAACGTCTCAGCCATCTTGCAAAGGAAACTGCCCCCTAAATGCAAGGATCCGGGTAGTTTTACAATTCCATGTGTCATTGGTAACACTCGTTTTGAATCTGCCATGTTAGATTTAGGTGCATCAATAAACGTCATGCCATATTCAATTTATGCATCTATGAATCTAGGAGCATTGAAAAACGATGGTGTTATTATACAATTGGCCGATAGATCTAATGCCTATCCAAAGGGAGTTTTGGAAGATGTTTTAGTGCAGGTCAATCATTTAATCTTTCCGGCGGATTTCTATGTGCTTGAAATGGATGAATCAGACCATGCCCCTTCATTGCCCATCCTCCTTGGACGGCCATTCATGAAAACTGCTCGTACGCGGATTAACGTATATAATGGCACTTTGACAATGGAATTTGATGGGGAAGTTATTAATTTCAATCTTTCTGATTCTATGAAGTACCCTAGTGAGAATCATTCGTGTTTTGCTATTGATATAATTGACTCTTTGGCGCATGACCATTTGGACAATTTGAAGGACGATGCCCTTGAATTGGTCATTGCACAAGGAAGGGACATGCAAAATATCGAAACAACCACCAAGGAACCCCACGGCATGCATGAGGAATCCTTGGCCGTGCCCCCTAGTGAGGATATTGATGCGAAAATTAACTTAACACACAAATTAACCCTCTTTTGACAATTGTAGCATATAAATAAGTAGGGATCGTTCTTACACCGGGGATTAGGAGGGATTGCTAAACACTTCAAACTGACTCAAATAAATAAAATTAACCTTTAAAACACTTAAACTCACTTAAAAAAAAACTCAAACACGTTCACAAGACTCAAAATAGGCTAAAAACACTCAAAATTGCCTTAAAAACACAATCTGGGCAGTTTTGAGCCTAAACACAAACTTGGACGAAAATTGGTTCTAACTTGACTCAAAACTCTTAAAAACACAATCTAAAACATATTTGGACCAATTAGACACTCTAAGACAATTGGGGATTTGGTTTTGGACGAAAATCAAACAAACAAAACAAATATGTAAACTAGGCAGATTTGGACGAAATTGATAGAATTAAGTGGATGGTGAGATGGCTATGAGGTTTTTCTCCACACATGGCATACTTGCATACAACACAATCTTCAGTTGCTTATTCGATGAATTATGAACCTCAACACCCCAAGTTAATTAGGTACGCTTAAATTAACTCTCAGATTTCCCTTAGGTCATTGAATTGAATGGAATTAGCGCATTGCAATCAAATTATTCCTTAAAAGTTTTCTATATGAAAGCGCATAATAGAAAGACAATCAAAGATCATTAGGTTCTATGGAAATCATAGGTGTTGACGAGGCATTCGTAACTATGAAAGCGCATGATACTTATGCCAAGAATTTACTTAACATAATTGTGACCAACAATCTTAACTACTCATGAATATAAGTTCCCAACGATTAGGTGAAGTTTCCTTATACCCTAGCATCATGTTTATGCATGCAAATTAAGCGTGCACTCTCAATTCATATACATAAACAAGTTTTAATTAAAACAGATAGGTAAATTGAATTCATCATTCATGAAATCACAACTGAAAGTAATCAAATCATCATGCAATTATAACCATGGTTTCGAAATTCCCCCTAGCCAAAAGGGGATTAGTTCCTCATGCTTGCGCAACAAAAAGTATAGAATTTAAACATTGAAATCATAAGAAAGATTACACCTAAATGCTTTAGCAATTCCAAGATGGATTTGATGCACGGTTTGGCTCCTCCTCCTCCTCCTTGCTGTGGCACAAGGTGTGTGTGGTGGAATTGGGGGTTTTGGATGGTGTTTTCTTGTTTGGAGGGATGGAGGATGGTTGATTATGGTGGGAAAGGTGCGGCAGGTGTGTATGGATGTGTAGGGAGATGTATGGAGGTCTAGAATGGAGAATGGAGGTGCGGCACAAGGGTTTCTGAATAGCATAAGGGGGTGTACCAATTTTTGGCTGAATTTTAAGTTTATATAGTCCTAGGGTTAAGTAGATTAGGGTTAGGCTTAACAGATTTAGTGGACTAGGGCCCTAGGGTTCGGCTATGGTTAATCAAATCCACTTAGGAGGAGGTTTTGGCCCACATAGCTTTATAAAAGGATTTGTATACCCAAATCCACAAGGATTAGGCCTTGGAAATCAGAATCCCAAAGGAATTGGGCCTAGGAAGCTGCGGCAGATTTAGGGGAAGAGGGTTGCTTGGCTTGCAAGGCAAGGCAAGGCCTTCTAGAAAGGTTTGGTGCACCACTTTTGTAGGATTTCTAGAAAGAATAGGTTTTGTGGCAGAATCCCAAAGGAATTGGGCCTAGGAAGCTGCGGCAGATTTAGGGGAAGAGGGTTACTTGGCTTGCAAGGCAAGGCAAGGCCTTCTAGAAAGGTTTGGTGCACCACTTTTGAAGGATTTCTAGAAAGAATAGGTTTTGTGGCAGATTTGGGCCTTCTAGAATAGGATGCTTCTAGAAATAGGTTCTAGAATTATCCATTTAGGTCCCCTTGCAATTAGGATTAAGACATGATAAGGTTTGGATAGGATAAGATGAGATAAGGTTTGGATAATGTTGGATAATGTTTAGATAAGGTTTTGGATAGGGTTTCCTCTTTTGAGCTACTTCCTTATCCACTTTGTCCTTAGCTTAGTTCCTTCATCTTCTTATCACATTTCTAACTTCTTGAAGTCCAAATTCGTCCATCCATGTTAGCCCATATGCAAGCTATCCACATAGTGTCCAAAATAGCTCCAAAATGCACCAAAATGCATTTTCTTGATACTTTAACCCATAGGACCTACAAACACACGAAATTGAGTTGTAATACAACATTAACTAAGAAATAATAGCACAAATGCACAAGAATAAGCTAGTTAAGTCGCCTAAATATGCTCCTATCAGATATGATTGAGATGGTGGCTGCCCTCGAGTCATTGCCATCACAATCAGGTAAGTTTTTGGACCCTATTTTAAGTTCAGCTTCAGCTAATAAAATGCCTCCCTCAGTTGTACAGCCACCTACACTTAAACTTAAGCCGTTGCCTAGTCACTTGAAGTACGTGTTCTTGGGCGAGGATGAGACATTGCCCGTCATCATCTCATCCTTACTCACGGCACAAGAGGAGAACAAATTGGTGCGAATGCTTAAAGAGTACAAAACGGCAATTGGATGGACTTTGGCCGACATAAAGGGAATCAGCCCTACTATGTGCATGCATCGCATACTTCTAGAGGAGGGGTCCAAAACATCTCGAGAGGTTCAACGCCGTCTCAAACCTTCGATGATGGAAGTATGAAGAAAGAGGTAATCAAATTACTTGATTGTGGAGTGATTTATCCTATTTCTGATAGCAGGTGGGTTTCGCCCGTGCAATGCGTTCCAAAGAAATCCGGAGTGACTGTGGTTGCAAATGCCGAGAATGAACTTGTTCCTACGATCATTCAAACTGGTTGGAGGGTGTGCATCGACTATAAGAAGATAAATGCCACCACAAGGAAGGACCACTTCCCATTGCCGTTCATTGACCAAATGCTTGAAAGGTTAGCGGGTTATGCTTTCTATTGTTTTCTTGATGGTTACTCTGGTTATAATCAAATTGTCATAGCACCCGAGGACCAAGAAAAAACAACTTTCACATGCCCTTTTGGTACATTTGCATATCGTCGCATGCCTTTTGGTCTATGTAATGCACCTGCCACATTTCAAAGATGCATGATGAGCATATTTTCTGATTATGTTGAGAAAATCATTGAAGTTTTTATGGATGATTTCAGCGTCTTTGGTGATTCTTTTGATGGTTGCTTGCATAATCTTAGTTTGATTCTAAAACGTTGTGTTGAAACTAACCTTGTTCTTAATTGGGAAAAGTGTCATTTCATGGTTAAACAAGGCATAGTTTTAGGTCATATCATCTCTGAAAACGGCATTGAAGTTGATAAATCCAAAATAGATCTTGTACGTCACTTACCCTCTCCGACTTCAGTTAGAGACGTTTGTTCTTTTCTTGGCCATGCAGGATTCTATCGTAGGTTTATCAAAGATTTCTCAAAAGTTGCACAACCTCTTTGCCGTCTCCTACAAAAAGAAGTGGCGTTTGAATTCACCAAGGAATGCACGGCTTCATTCAATCAACTCAAGGAGTTGTTGACCACGGCACCAATCATTGTTCCACTTGATTGGAGCCTCCCTTTTGAGTTAATGTGTGACGCATCTGATTATGCTCTAGGGGCTGTTTTAGGGCAAAGGAAAAACAAGAGGCCGCATGTCATCTACTATGTCTCACGGACGTTGAATGATGCTCAACTAAATTATTCCACAACCGAAAAAGAACTCTTGGCTGCTGTATTTGCATTAGATAAGTTTAGATCATATCTTCTTGGTACTAAAGTAATTGTTTTCACTGACCATGCAGCCTTGAAGTATCTTCTCACCAAAAAGGAGGCCAAGCCAAGGCTCATTCGTTGGATGCTCCTACTTCAAGAGTTCGATCTTGAAATTTGGGACAAGAAAGGATGTGAAAACGTTTTGGCTGACCACCTCAGCCGAATGGTGGGTAAAGAAGAGTCCATTCCCATCTCAGAAACATTTCCAGTTGAGCAACTTCTGTCCATTGAGGTAAGAACCTCTTGGTAGGCCGATTTGGTCAATTTCTTGGTGTCTAAGCAAGTTCCTAGTACCCTAAGCAAGTTCCAACGTGATAAACTTGTTCATGATGCACGTTTTTATGTTTGGGATGATCCATATTTGTGGAAATTCTGCCCAAATCAGATTATGCGTAGATGTGTACATGAATCTGAGTTTAATTCCATTCTTACATTCTGCCATACTTATGCATGTGGGGGACATTTTGGCACCCAAAGGACAGCCCTAAAGGTGTTACAATCTGGATTTTACTGGCCTAATCTCTTTAAAGATGCTAAAATGTTTTGTTTAACATGTGATAAGTGTCAAAGAACAGGTAACATAGGGCCTAAGGACCAAATGCCGCAGCAATCTCTCTCTTTTGTGGAAATTTTTGATGTTTGGGGTATCGATTTCATGGGCCCCTTTCCTCCATCTTTTGGTTTCACTTACATCTTGCTAGCTGTCGATTATGTTTCCAAATGGGTGGAAGCCAATGCCACCCATACTAACGATTCTAAGGTTGTTGCAGATTTTGTGAAATCTAATATTTTTGCTAGGTTTGGGATGCCACGAGTTTTAATCAGTGATGGGGGTTCTCACTTTTGTAACCGTACCATTGAAGCTTTGCTCAAGAAGTACAACGTTACGCATAAGGTTTCAACACCTTATCACCCTCAAACTAATGGGCAAGCTGAGGTTTCAAATAGGGAGATCAAACAAGTCCTAGAGAAAACCGTGGGACCCTCAAGAAGAGATTGGAGTTTGCGCTTGGACGATGCATTGTGGGCCTATCGTACGGCTTACAAAACTCCCCTTGGCATGTCACCTTTTCGGCTTATCTATGGTAAGTCATGTCATTTGCCCGTTGAGTTAGAGCACAAGGCACATTGGGCTGTGAAAACCTTCAATATGGACATAGACGCTGCTGGAGTTCATAGGAAGTTCCAGTTAGATGAACTTGAGGAGATTAGGAACGAGGTTTACGAGAATGTTCGCATCTACAAAGACATGACGAAGGCTTATCATGATAAGATGCTTCATACCAAAACGTTCTCCAAGGGGCAGAAAGTGTTGCTTTTTGATTCAAGACTTCGGTTATTCCCTGGTAAGTTACGTTCCAAATGGATTGGACCTCTTGTTGTTACTAATGTTTTTCCTCATGGTGCAGTCCAAGTCCAAAGCTTAAAAAGTGGCCACGAGTTCAAGGTAAATGGGCATCGATTGAAGCCTTATTACACTCTGTTTGAGGAGCATGTTGTGGAGGAAACACCCCTCCATGCCGTGGCCTCCCCTGAAGCTTAATGGAGGTGTTCGTCCGGCTGTACGACATTAAAGCAAGCGCTTCTTAGGAGGCACCCATGCGTTCGACAAAGGAAGAACTTAAACATCGCTTCACATCCAGATTTGCGTTCCTCAACTCTTCTTGTTGTTATTTATATTCTGTTATTTGTGCTCAGTTTGTTGATTTGTTTGTTTATGTGTTTGCATGTTAGTTTATGCTTGAAACATTGAGGACAATGTTTGATTTAAGTGTGGGGGGGTAAACAATCTGTTTTTGTTTGAAATTCGTGGGAGTTATTCACCTAAAACTTATAATGTTGTTTCTTGCTGTTTTAAGTGTTTTATGATGTCTTGAAGTAAAACTCCGAAAATGTGATAAAAATTTGAAAAATTGTTTTGAAAAACCCAAAAAGAGTTGTTTTTGTGTGTTTGTTTGTGTCTCAGGGTACCTTCCAACACAATGATGAGGATTCGGTTTGTAATTACATGGCTGTTAAAGAGAGTTATAAACATGGATGAAAGTTTGATTTACTCTTTGGGTTATGCTTGGTTGTGGTTATAATTTATGAATTCACATGCAATCATAAAGGAAAAATCAGTTTTTGTAAGATGCTTGAAGGAAGGAACTCATAATAACGCTACATCCCTGTGAGACTCGAGCCATTACCTTCTTTGGAGAGTTATAATCTGTGATTCTTTGTTTTCTAAAGTTGTTGCATGATCTCATTATTCCTTGCTTGGTTGTTACTTAGAGTGCAATTGTATCATGATAGAACTAAATGTTAGAACTTATACCCGTTTCATTCAAAGCATGACATTGAATTGCATAACACATATCAAGATGAAGTTTTGTAGTTGCCACCATAGCCAAATAGCCTTACTTCCCATATTTCGTATATTTTGTAAGTTTTAACCCCGTTGAGCCTTGTTTAGCCTTTATTCTTTGTTAACCCACATTATCCTCACCTAGCCTAATTTAGGACATTCCACACCCTTGTTCTTAAAAGATAGTGAGCATGACTTAAATGAATTCCTTTTTAGTTACATTATGCAAGAAAATGAGTGTGGGGGAGGGAATGTTTGTTCTTAAGTTTATATGTATGTTTTGAGATTCAAAAGAAAAGAAAAAGTTGTGAAAAACGTATGAAAAAGAAAAACAGAAAAGAAAAGAAAGAAAGAAATGAAAAAGAGCTTGAAAAGATGTAAGAATGAGTGATTAAGTGTTGAATGTTGAAGAAAGGGTCCAAAACACCAAATCTGGCCCTAAATTGTCTAAATTTTCCCTTTTTGTTCAAAAGTTGAGTTTTCATTCAAAAGTGAATTCTAAGTTGATTCAAATGCTTTGCTCACTATTTCTTTAAGAACTTTTGTTTTCCATATCCCTTCTTTGTTAGCCAAACACCTTTAGCCCCGTTTCAACCCTTATGCTTTAATCTTGATCGTTATGTGTTCAATAATGTGGAGTTTGGAATTGATATGAGCATATGGTGTCAATGGTTCTTGCATCTAAGTAGTAGCATTCCTTTCATGAGATCATATTCATACATTCACTTATAACTCCAGAAAAGTGCTTTCTTTGTTAAAACATATGTGAGTATTAGTTTTCATATCTACATTAATCTTCTCACATATAACTAGTATAGGGAGTGTAGTTAGAAAATCTGAGTGAAAATTGAGTGCATATCTAGTAAGGACTTGAGGGAATTCTCTAAGGCATGTTACTACATTCAAAATGTTGTTTTAATCGATCAATTGTGAACTAGTAAGTGGTGACTATGATTAAGTATGTGCTCAAGTGTAAAGATGACCAAAATCTGTGGGAATGATGATTTTTAACATGTCATGTGCATTGGAAATCCCTGAGGCAAATGTTGGAAGGTTTAGGTTGTGTTTTGTTCGTTTTGTCTCGTTTCGTGTTCCTTTGTTTGTTTTGTTTTGCTCGAGGACTAGCAAAAGCTAAGTGTGGGGGAACTTGATAGGAGCATATTTAGGTGACTTAGTTGGCTTGTTCTTGTGCATTTACGTTGTTATTTCTTAGTTCTTTAAGTCTTTTAAGCCATTTTCGTATGTTTTCAGGTTCTAAGGGCTAAAAGAGCAAAGAAGTGCATTTTGGAGTCTTTTGGAGCACTTTTGGGCTAAAGATGGATAGCTTATGCTTGGAGCCAAAGTGTTGGACGAAATTGAAGACCAAGTGAGCCTAGAATCGAAGGAAGAAGGAGGAATCAAGAATTGGAAACCAATTTCCATTATTGGGAGTTTCTATTTTTGAAGGTTTCCAATTGTGCAAGTTTCCATTTGTGAAGGTGTCCATTTTTGAAGTTTCCAAATAATGTTGGTTGCCTAAATCACATGTTCTAGAAGCCCTAGACATGTCCTAAATTGTGCCGCACCTTACCTTCCTTTTCTCTCCAAATTTCTGGCTTTAAAATCCTTTCCCTTTTCCTTGCCGTGAGATTCTTTCCCATTCTTCCCAAAATCAATCACAAATCTTGTTTCCTTTAATTCTTGGTCAAAGGCACATTCCTGATTTCTTTTTCCCTTTCTTGCCGTGAGTTTAATTCCTTTTCTCTCCCAAAATCTGCAAGTTTAATTGCACTTTCCCCTTCTTTTCCTCCCTTTGCCGCAAGACTTAGCCCTTTTTCCTTAATTCCTGATTTCAATTACCTATTCTAAAGGGATTTAACTTAATTCCTGATTCTTAGAATTGATTTGGGGGAATTAAACACTTACTTATTTCCTATGCAAGCCTTGTCGTGCCTTAATAAAGGGTTTGAGGGTCAGATTAGGGGGTATTCATCATTCGACATCCCTTGGACACAATTTTATACCTTGCCGCAGCTACCTTCTAAACCCTTGAGAATTTCTGACCTTTCACAACCCCTTGCCGCACCACCACTCATCTATACACATCCTTAGACCCTTGTGCCGCAGCAATTAGGAGAGGAAGGAGGCCTTGAACGTTTCATGCTTGCAGATTGGGGCGTTCTTAGGTGTACTTCGTTCTTGTTTTCAATGTTTACTTTGTTATTACTTTCTGAGTTTGCTGTAATCATGAGTGGCTAAACCCCTAATTAGTTAGGGGAAAGTTTGAAGCCATGAACATGTTTGAGATATGAATTGATTTCTTCCAATTGCGATTTGTTAAGTTGTGATTGCAATTCAATTATCTGTTTTATTCAAAACTTGTTCTTGTATGTTGATTAAGGATGCATACTTAGTTTTCATGCATGAACTTGATGCTAGTTTATAAATGAGTTTCACCTAATCGTCACAAGTTTATAAACATGAGTAGTGAAGGTTGCTAGTTGATGCGAGATTTATACGCACACAAATTAAACCCTCTTTTTGACAATTGTAGTATAAGTATAAGTAGGGATCGTTCTGGACCGGGGATTAGGAGGGATTGTTAATCACTTGGATTTGACTTAAAAACGTAAAAACATAATATAAAACACTAAACTAGACTCAAAGAATGTAAAACTAAACTTTAAAACACTAAAACAAATCAAAAGACTCAAAATGCTTTTAAAAACACAAACTAAAATGCTATACTAAACTCGAAGAATTCAAAACTAAAAATAAGAAAGATTAAGACTAAGACTTAAACGAAATATGGGGGGATTGATTTTGGACGAATTTAAACTAAAATGGATAGATTGTAAAGAAAACAAATTGTAAATATGAAATTGACGGAAATGAATGGATGGTATGGCTAGCTAAGGGGTTCTTCTCCACACATGTTACACTTGCATAATAAAATGATTTCCAATTGCATTTCAATAAACCATGAATTCTCAACACCCCGGGTTAATTAGGTCCGCTTAAATTAACCGTCAAGTTTTCCTTAAGTTAATGAATTGGATGATTGCATACGACAACCCAAAGCATTCCTCACAAGTTCCCTACATGAATTGCATAATAGAGAAACAAGCAAGAATCATTAAGCATCATGAAAACTATAAGTGTTGACGAGGCATTCGTTACTATGATTGCATGAAACTTATGCCAAGAATTCGTTTAACGTGATTGTTTATAAGCAACCTCCACTACTTGTGAATATAAGTTCATAACGATTAGGTGAAACTCACTTATATTCTAGCGTCATATTCATGCATGAAAATTAAGTGCGCATTCTTAATAAACATACATAAATAAGTTATCAATCAAACGGTTAAACAAATTGAATCCACAACTTATGAAACGCAATTAGAAGTAATCAAATCAAAATGCAAGCATAAACATATATTTCGAATCCCCCCCTAGCTAAAGGGGGGTTTAGTTCCTCATACAAAACAAAGAGAATTGAAATTAAACATTGAAATCAAAGAAACGCCTAAACATTCCAACAACTCAAAATTGAATTGTATGAACGTTTAGGCCCTCTTCTCTTCCTCTTTATTGTAGCATAAGGTCTAGGGATAATTGGTTTGGGGGATGGAAGTGTGGAATGGAAAAGGAGTGGTGGAGAAGTGGAAGGGGAATGGAAAAATGGTTTTTGGATTATAAGGGGAGAGATGGGAAGCTCACGGCTAAGAGAGAAAGGGATGTGTTTGTGGTGTGTTGTGTATGAAAATGAGATGTTCTTGAATGAATGAATGCAAGGGTATTTATAGGAGTAGTGGAGGGAACATATGGTTGTTTGTTTAAGATGCAAGTGGCTAATTAATGATGGAAAAGTATGTGATTTAAAGGATGCAAAGTGAATGAATCATGAATCATTGTGGATGAAAGGTGGAAGTGCATGTGTTGATGACTAGGTTAGTGGGTGGAAATCTGAAAATGGCATATAGGAAATAATGAAGATGCAATAAATAATGCATGTAAAGTGTGTGTGAATGCATGTGAAGATGCAATAAATAATGCATGTAGGGTTAGGAAATAATGAAGAAATGCATGTGAGATGTTTGGAAAGGAAATGGGAACCCACAACAATGAAGTTGTTTTGTGTTGTGAATTATGATGAATGCATGTGAGTTAAAGAGGGAGAATGTGGTGAAATGATGAAGTAGGAAGGTGGAAATGCATGTGAGATGTTTGGAAAGGAATAAAGAATGAATGGTGGAAATGTGAGTGAATGATGTGCATGTGTGAGAATGCATGTGGAATTAAGAGGAGTATGGAAGTGAAATAAATGAATGATATGTTAAGTGATAAGTGAATGATATGTGGTGAGTGATAAGTGAATGGTTTGATAAGTGATAAATGAATTAGTTTAAAGGGCTAGGGTTTAAGTACATAGAATGGGCCTAAAATAGGTTGGTTTGTATGGCATAATGTGTTTGATTGGGCTAGAGCCATTGTTTTGTGTCTTCAAGTGCATACAAGGCCTTCAAATTCGTCCATCCTCTTGGCTCCATGGATAAGCTATCCAATCCATGCCCAAAAATGCTCCAAATGGCCTCAAAATGCACTTTCTTGCTCCCTAGGCCCTTAGAACCTGAAAACACACAAAAGAAGCATAAAGGACTAAAATAACGAGAGAAACATAACGTAAATGCACGAGAACAAGCCATTTAAGTCGCATGAATATGCTCCTATCAAATACCCCCACACTTAGCTTTTGCTAGTCCTCGAGCAAAACAGAATAAAAACAAATAAACAAAACGACACTAAACACGTAAAACACAACCTAAACCTTCCAACAACCGTCTTAGGGATTTCCAATGCACATGACAAGTTAAAAATCATCATTCTCACAGATTTTAGTCATCTTCACATTTAAGTACATTCTTAATCATAGTCACCATATACTAGTTCACAATTAAGCATTTAAAACCATGTTTTGAATGTAGTAACATGCCTTAGAGAATTTGCTCAATTCCTTACAAGATATGCACTCGATTTTCACTCAGATTTTCTAACTACACACCCTAATCTAGTCATATGTGAGAAGATTGATGTAAACATGTAGACGAACACTCACATAAGTTATAACAAGGAAAGCATTTTCTGGATTTACGATAATGACATGAATATGATCTCATGAATGGAATGCTACTACTTAGAATGAGAACCAGTGATTCCATAAGCTCATATCAATTCCAAACTCCACAAATTGAAACACATAACACTCAAGAGAGAAGCATAAGGGTTGAAACGGAGCTAAAGGTGTTTGGCTAACAAAGAAGGGATATGGAAAACAAAGGTTCTTAAAGAAATAGCGAGCAAAGCATTTGAATTAACGTAGAATTCACTTTTGAATGAAAACTCAACTTTTGAACAAGGGGGAACAAGCTCTTTTTCCTTTCTTTCTTTTCTTTTTTGTTTTTCTTTTTCATATGTTTTTCACAATTTTTTTTTTTTTTTTTTTTTTTTGTTTTCTTTTGACTTCTCAAAGCATACATAAACACTTAAAAACAAAACATTCTCTCCCCCACACTTATTTTCTTTCATAATGTAACTCAAAAGGAATTCAATTAAGTCATGCTCACTATCTATTAAGAACAAGGGTGGGGATTGTCCTAAACTAGGCTAGGTGAGGAAAATGTGGGTAAACAAAGAATAAAGGCTAAACAAGGCTCAACGGGGTTAAGACTTACAACATATACGAAGTATGGGAAGTAAGGCTATTTGGCTATGGTGGTGGTCACTACACAACTTCTTCTTGAATATGTGTTATGCAAATCAATAACATGCTTTGAATGAAACGGATATAAGTTCTAGCATTTAGTTCTATCATGATACAATTGCATTCTAAGTAGCAACCAAGCAAGGAATAATGAGATCATGCAACAACTTTAGAAAACAAAGAATCACAGAAAATAACTCTCCAAAGAAGGTAATGGCTCGAGTCTCACAGGGATGTAGCGTTATTATGAGTTCCTTCCTTCAAGCATGTTACAAAAACGAATTTTTCTTTTATGATTGCATGTGAAGTCATACATTATAACCATAACTAAACATATACCAAGAGTAAATCAAACTTTCATCCATGTTTATAACTCTTTTTAACAGTCATGCAATTACAAACCAAATCCTCATCATAACGTTGGAAGGTTTCCTAAGACACAAAAACAACTCAAAACACTCTTTTTAGGCTTTTCAAAAAAATGTTTTTCAAATTTTTATGTGATTTTCGGAGTTATAAAACAAAACACGCTAAAACAGTTTAAAAACACCTTAAAAATATTTAAAACAGCAAGGAACAACACTTGAAGTTATGGGTGATAAAATTCAACGAATTTGCATCAACATACTTAGTTACCCCCCCACACTTAAATCAAACATTGTCCTCAATGTTTTAAGCATAGATTCACACAAAGCATAAGTAAATACACAAAAAGCACTTAAACATACTAAACATGGCATAATGTAATTAACAAAGAGAAGAGTTTAGAGACGCAAATCTGGTTATAGAGTGTAAATTCCATCTTCTCCTTGGTAATTGCATTGAGGCTTTTGATCTTTGTGATTCCACAGGCTTACTCTTGAACTGGTTTCTGCCCATCGTTGATTTTCCTTTGTGCTACTTCTTGAACTGGGCAGCAGGATGGTTCATTTGGTCTCCCCCGAAGGTCTGAGCATACCCTTTTGGTCTGTTTCTTTGTTCAATCTTTCCAATTCGTATTGAAAAGGGTTGGAGGATAACTCAGCCTATGTTTGTCTCCACATGCTTCAATGTATCATTTTCACTTGCCTTACTCGCTCCCCTTTGCAGAAGTGGTCCCTTCTCCGGAAGTGTATCAACCGTTGAAGATGACTACTCGAGAGCAACGCTAGGTAAGCAATCAGGAATAGATTCCAGGCAGTTGGCTCCAGATCGGAAGATTGACTCCAAGTGCCGGCTGATTGCTTCTTTTACTTTGCCATGCGAGTAAGAACAAGGACAAAGAAAAAGACAGGGAAAGAGCATGATATGAGATACTTTTGCTTTTGACCTTGATGATATGAGATACCTTTGCTTTGAAGAAGCGGTGGATGAATCAGCACATGCTTCAATCCGCCGTTTCCTCCTGGGTCATATGTACTCCAGGCATCTGGTATCATCTTTGGGGAAGAAGAAAGAATTGAGTATTTTGAAAGGCCTTGCTGGGAGTGCGCCCTCAGAGGTGAGGGAGAGTTGGGCATTTTCTTCAGGTTTGCCCTGCCATAAAAGACGAAGGTCGACATATATAGAGATAATATCAAGTGGTGGTACTTTTTACCCTTGTCGACAAACGTTTTGATCCCGCAATTCCGGCTTTTTGAAATAGTGGCGCCTCTTCGATCTTTGAATACGCCTCTTCGATTTCTGAGCAGGCGCCCCTTCGATTTCTGAACGACGCCCCTTCGCTTTCTGAACGACACGTGGTAGTGCAGATGCGACTCCTTTTGACAAAGCTGCACGCGTCTTCTGAAAAGCAGAGAAAGCGTCGCCGAACTTTGCGCTTGTCGGCTAAAGATATGTAGTTGCGGTGATGGCCTCCACGTGTTGTCTGAAAAGAAGAAATCTTTTGACAAAGTTGAACGCGTCTTCTGAAAAGCAGAGAAAGCGTCGCCAAAATTACGCCGGAAATTCCGGCTTTTTGAATCGGTGGACGCGTCGCCTTGGCTTTTTTATTGAGCTATCGATCACCACAACAAACACACTCTGAAGATTTCCCATTCTTGAAAATCGACTCCGGGCCTTTGAAATTTAACTCCATCCCTTCTCTTTGAACACTTTTGAAAAATGGCAAACTCATCGAACCTTAGCTTGGAATTGAGCCTTAGCAGTGATACGGGCGCGCCGCGTCAAGGTAACGTATGGCGCCCTTCTTTCTTATCGTCTAACGGTCTTCTTACAGGTGAAGACTCCGTGATGCAGGACGCCACAACAGCTACAATAGTAGCTAGGAACCTCCTCACTCCAAAAGATAGTAGGCTGCTGTCAGGACGGTCCGATGAGTTGGCCGTTCAAGAGTCCCTCGCACTTAGTGTTCAGTGTGCGAGTTCTGTGTCCAACATGGGCCAACGCCTGCTTGCTCGGTCCCGCCAAGTGGAATCGTTGATGGCAGAGGTGGAAAGACTTAAGCAAGAGATCCAGCAGCTTAAGTACGAGAATAGAAGTTTGCATGTGCTTGCAAATAACTATTCGTCGGGGATGAAGAGGAAGCTTGATGAGCTGCAAGAATCTGAGGGTCGAATTCACAGTGACCGTCAAAGGCTTGCGTCTTATCTCCAGAGGCACCTTTTTCCTGGGTCATCCAGCGCTTGGCCAAGTATTGAGGCCTGGAATGCTCTAGCTCCGATGCCTCCCGCTCCGATGGCTTCCGCTCCGATGGCTCCCGCTTCTATGCCTCCCGCTTCTATGCCTTCCGCTTCTGCGCCTCGTAGTGGGGCTTCACGCAAAAAACCTTTGTGAAGCTCCACCTTTCTCCATGTTTAGTATCTTTCTTTCTTTTTTTTTTTTTTTTTTTTTTTTATATTAACATAAATAAAATCAAACGGCATGGAATTGGTCCTTGAATGGAAGGTGATACTTGAAGTGAACCGGCATTGGTTTGAATTCTAATGTAGGTGCCTGATTCAAAAAAAACAACAAGTTAGTATAAAATGTAATGGAATTTGAAAAAAATGACTTACTTGTTTTGTCTGACAAGAACTCAATGACAAACACCACTCCTTTGAAAGTTTCAGGGATATTGGACTTGGCCAGATTGCATGTGATGGTTATGACTTGTCCAATGTCATCAAATTCAACTTCTTTGGGCATTGTTGTCTCAAGTATATCCTCTTTGATGAATTCATGAAATTCCCTACTTTGCACCTTTGGAAGGTCTTCCAAGATGTCTTTTTCACTTTCTTCTTCCTTGGAATTCATGAACCTGCAAGGAATAGGGATATTAGGTGGAATGGGGTTAGAACTAATTGGAACAACCTTACTTGAATTAGATGGCGTAGGAGCAATAAGTGCTTCCAGCAAAGGTGCTTCAAATTCTCCCTTCGGTTTTACAATGGTTGAACTAGGGAGTTTGCCTTGGTTGCAAAATTGTCCTACGAACTCCGCGATCTGCCCAATTTGGTTTTCCAAGTGGTCCAACCTTTTGTCTTCTTGTCGAGCCTCATTGTCTTGATTTTGTGAGCCCTGCACCAAACAAATTAATTCGTTAAGCTTTTGATTATAATCTATTGACGAACTTAAGTTTGGTTGGGCATATTGAATATGAGGTTGTGGTGGCTGCCAATATCCTCCTTGTTGAGCATTTTGAGGTTCCCACCACATAGAGTTTGAATGATCACTCCAATCCGAATTGTAAGTATTGGAAAACACGTTATTCCTTGATTGAAGATTCAATATATCAACTCTTTGCATTTGAGACCTTTCCATGAGCTGTGACAAAAGAGAAGCATTATCAAGTGCCATGTTGTTCTTCTCTAGTATTTGAATTCAACAAACAAAACAACAATAAAAAACTAAAACTAAAATACATAACAGAAACAAACAATCCAAGAGATTAGCAAATTTGCTAATCCCCGGCAACGGCGCCAAAATTTGATGCGAGATTTATACGCACACAAATTAAACCCTCTTTTTGACAATTGTAGTATAAGTATAAGTAGGGATCGTTCTGGACCGGGGATTAGGAGGGATTGTTAATCACTTGGATTTGACTTAAAAACGTAAAAACATAATATAAAACACTAAACTAGACTCAAAGAATGTAAAACTAAACTTTAAAACACTAAAACAAATCAAAAGACTCAAAATGCTTTTAAAAACACAAACTAAAATGCTATACTAAACTCGAAGAATTCAAAACTAAAAATAAGAAAGATTAAGACTAAGACTTAAACGAAATATGGGGGGATTGATTTTGGACGAATTTAAACTAAAATGGATAGATTGTAAAGAAAACAAATTGTAAATATGAAATTGACGGAAATGAATGGATGGTATGGCTAGCTAAGGGGTTCTTCTCCACACATGTTACACTTGCATAATAAAATGATTTCCAATTGCATTTCAATAAACCATGAATTCTCAACACCCCGGGTTAATTAGGTCCGCTTAAATTAACCGTCAAGTTTTCCTTAAGTTAATGAATTGGATGATTGCATACGACAACCCAAAGCATTCCTCACAAGTTCCCTACATGAATTGCATAATAGAGAAACAAGCAAGAATCATTAAGCATCATGAAAACTATAAGTGTTGACGAGGCATTCGTTACTATGATTGCATGAAACTTATGCCAAGAATTCGTTTAACGTGATTGTTTATAAGCAACCTCCACTACTTGTGAATATAAGTTCATAACGATTAGGTGAAACTCACTTATATTCTAGCGTCATATTCATGCATGAAAATTAAGCGCGCATTCTTAATAAACATACATAAATAAGTTATCAATCAAACGGTTAAACAAATTGAATCCACAACTTATGAAACGCAATTAGAAGTAATCAAATCAAAATGCAAGCATAAACATATATTTCGAATCCCCCCCTAGCTAAAGGGGGGTTTAGTTCCTCATACAAAACAAAGAGAATTGAAATTAAACATTGAAATCAAAGAAACGCCTAAACATTCCAACAACTCAAAATTGAATTGTATGAACGTTTAGGCCCTCTTCTCTTCCTCTTTATTGTAGCATAAGGTCTAGGGATAATTGGTTTGGGGGATGGAAGTGTGGAATGGAAAAGGAGTGGTGGAGAAGTGGAAGGGGAATGGAAAAATGGTTTTTGGATTATAAGGGGAGAGATGGGAAGCTCACGGCTAAGAGAGAAAGGGATGTGTTTGTGGTGTGTTGTGTATGAAAATGAGATGTTCTTGAATGAATGAATGCAAGGGTATTTATAGGAGTAGTGGAGGGAACATATGGTTGTTTGTTTAAGATGCAAGTGGCTAATTAATGATGGAAAAGTATGTGATTTAAAGGATGCAAAGTGAATGAATCATGAATCATTGTGGATGAAAGGTGGAAGTGCATGTGTTGATGACTAGGTTAGTGGGTGGAAATCTGAAAATGGCATATAGGAAATAATGAAGATGCAATAAATAATGCATGTAAAGTGTGTGTGAATGCATGTGAAGATGCAATAAATAATGCATGTAGGGTTAGGAAATAATGAAGAAATGCATGTGAGATGTTTGGAAAGGAAATGGGAACCCACAACAATGAAGTTGTTTTGTGTTGTGAATTATGATGAATGCATGTGAGTTAAAGAGGGAGAATGTGGTGAAATGATGAAGTAGGAAGGTGGAAATGCATGTGAGATGTTTGGAAAGGAATAAAGAATGAATGGTGGAAATGTGAGTGAATGATGTGCATGTGTGAGAATGCATGTGGAATTAAGAGGAGTATGGAAGTGAAATAAATGAATGATATGTTAAGTGATAAGTGAATGATATGTGGTGAGTGATAAGTGAATGGTTTGATAAGTGATAAATGAATTAGTTTAAAGGGCTAGGGTTTAAGTACATAGAATGGGCCTAAAATAGGTTGGTTTGTATGGCATAATGTGTTTGATTGGGCTAGAGCCATTGTTTTGTGTCTTCAAGTGCATACAAGGCCTTCAAATTCGTCCATCCTCTTGGCTCCATGGATAAGCTATCCAATCCATGCCCAAAAATGCTCCAAATGGCCTCAAAATGCACTTTCTTGCTCCCTAGGCCCTTAGAACCTGAAAACACACAAAAGAAGCATAAAGGACTAAAATAACGAGAGAAACATAACGTAAATGCACGAGAACAAGCCATTTAAGTCGCATGAATATGCTCCTATCACTAGTCACAACCGCGTTAATTGAATTCTTGGCAAGAGTATCATCCATTCATAGTTACAATTGCCTCGTCAACACTTATGATTTTCATAGAGCATAATGATCTCTCACTGTATCTCTTCTATGCATTCATGTTGAGGACCGTTGGAGAATAATTTGAATTGTTGCATGCATCATCCAATTCAATGACATAAGGAAATCTGAGGGTTAATTAGTGCATCACGGTTAACTTGGGGTGTTGAGCATCATAGTTAGTGAAAAGCAATTGGAAAATCGATTCATATACAAATGTGTCATGTGTGGAGAATGGACCTCTAACTAATCCATCCATCATCCTGTTTCCAAAAATTCGTTTTACAATCTGCCTAGTTTTATAACTTGTTTTGTTATTTCAATTTTCGTCAAATCAAACCCCCCCCCCTTTACTTTCTTGTTCTATAGTGTTTAGAATCTGTTTAGTTTGTGTTTTAAAGTGTTTTGAATCAAACCATAATCTTAAATTCGTCCAAAATTGTGTTTAGAGTCAGAAACTGCCTAGTTAGTGTTTTTAGGCAGTTTTGAGTCTTTTGAACTTGTTTCGAGTCCTTTGAGTCTTTGTGAACGTTTTCAACTTTGTTTTTTTGTTTTTGAGTCAGTTTAGAGGTTTTAGCAAGCCCTCCTAATCCCCGGTCCAGAACGATCCCTACTTGCATCCTTACTACAATTTGACAACAAGAGGGTTCCATTTTGCTCCATAGTTAAGCTATCCAATCCATTCCCAAAACTACTCCAAATGGCTCTAAAATGCACTTTCTTGCTCCTTTTGCCATTAGGACGTACAAACATACAAAAATAACTTAAAAGACTATAATAAGTAGTAATTAACTAACTAAATTCAAGGAAACAACATAGCTAAGTAGCATAAATATGCTCCTATCAAATTCCCCCACACTTAGCTTTTGCTAGTCCTCGAACAAAACGAAATAAACAAAACAACAAAACATAACCTAAACCTTCCAACAATTGCCTCATGGATTTCCAATGCAACATGACATATTAAAAATCACTACTCCCACAGATTTTAGTTATCCCTACCCTTTAGCATATACTTAACAATAGTCACCACTCACTAGCTCGCATTTAATCAATTAAAACATGATTTTGAATGTAGTAACATGCCTTAGAGAATTCCCTCAATTTCTCACTGGATATACTCTCTATTTTCACACAAATTTTCTGACTACACTCCCTACACTTGGTATATGTGAGAAGATTGATGTAAACATGTAGACTAGCAATCACATATGTATAATCAAAGAAGGCGCTTTCTGGAATTATTAACATGTATACGATCTCAAGAATGGAATGCCACTACTTAGACGCGAGAACCAGGGATACCATGTGCTCAAACCAATTTTAAACTCCACATATTGAAACGCATAACAATTAAGATAGAAGTTAAAGGGTTGTAACGGGGCTAAGGTATTGGCTAACAAAGAAAGGTAAGGATGAACAAAAGTTCTTAAAGCAATAGTAAGCAAAGTAATGAAATTGACACTTAAAATTCACTTTTGATGCAGAAATCAACTTTGAACACCAAGGGAAGATTCACACAAAACTTAAGGCCATATTCAAACTTTTGGACCCTTTTTTCAACAACCAATACTTGTGAGTTCAATCTCACTTATTTCTCAACTCTTTTTCTTTCTTTTCTCTAATTTTTCTTCTTTTTTCTTTCTTTTTCACGTATTTTTTTTCTTTTTTCTTTTTTTCCGTGCCCTATTCTTTCTTTGGCACACAAATCATACATTCTCCTAGATTCTCATGAAAAATCCTTCCCCCACACTTGTTTTTCTGCAAATTTTTAGATCAAAAGGAATTCCCTCTAAGTCATGCTCCACTATTCTTTAAGAACAAGGGTATGGATGGTCCTACTCTAGGCTAGGTAAGTATAATGTGGTTAACAAAGAAAATAGGCTAAATAAGTTCAAAAGGGGTTAAACCTACAATACTTCTGCAAGGGGTAAGGCTTTTTGGCTCTGGTTTAACTAAACAACTTCATCTTATTATTTGTTATGCTAATCAATTTTATGCTTTGAATGAAATGGGCATGAGTTCTAGTATTTGGAACTATAGTGATGAAAACGCATTTTAAGTAGCAACCAAGCAAAGAATAATGAGATCATGTAACGACTTTAGAAAACAAAAATTCAAGATTAATAACTCTCCAAATAAAGTTTAGGCTCAACTATCTCAGGGTTGTAGCGTTAGTTTGAGTTTCTTTCTTCAAGCATGTTACAAAAACTGATTTTTTTCCTTTGTGATTACATGTGAATTCTTAAATGTCAACTACAACTAAGCATAAACCAAAGAGCATATCAAACTTCCATTCATGTTTGTAACCTTCTTTAATAGTCATGCAATTAAAAACCAAATCCTCATCATTGTGTTGGAAGGTATCCTAAGGCACAAACAAACATAAAAACAAAAACGACTCAAAAAACAACTCTTTTTGGGTTTTTAAAACACTCTTTTTCGATTTTTTTTTTCAAATTTTCAGATTTTCGGTTTAAGACACATAAAAACACTTCGAAACACACTAAAAACACTTCAAAACAGTGAATAACAACTTTAGCAGTGATAGGTGATAAAATCCCACGAAAATCATGCAAACATAGCTTGTTTACCCCCCCCAACACTTAAACCAAACATTGTCCTCAATGTTCTAAGCATAGACTCACAAACAAAACAAATAACACAACTAACAAACATGACAATCATGGCAAAGTAAAAGCAATAAAGAGTTTAGGAACACAAATCTGGTTATGGAGTGTTGGGGATTCCTAGGTCTTCTTTATTTGCGTGCATGAGTTGCCTCCCAAGAAGCGCTTGCTTTAACGTCTTCCAGCTGGACGAGACCTCCTTTTAGGCTTCATTGGAGCCCACGGCATGGAGAGGTATATCCTCCACTACATGCTCCTCAAAGTTCTCATAGTATGGCTCAATGAATGGGAGGGGATAGTGATCCTCCCTGATTGTGGTGTTTTGGTTCCTAAAGTCCATGTAAATTCTCCCATCACCTTGAAATCGATTTGCAACCTGCACCAAAGAAGGTAACAACCTATTAGTTGAAATGGGAATTGGAATTGGGATAAGAGACTTACTAGGATGTTGTGGCAATGCCCCTAGGGCAACCACCATCTCGGCAATTTTATCATTAGGCATGGCCAGATTGGGTGTTTTTAGGGTAGTGACGTGCTTCTTGTGCTATACTCCAATTCCTTCCTCGATATGCATCCTTCTTGATTGGTGTTGAACGTTCCTGACTTATATTTTTAATTATAGCAATGGCAAAACAAGAATGAACATCATTAGGATTCTCAATGGATTCAAAAACTTTAAAGTTAATCATATCACCACCAAACTCCATAGTTAAGGCTCCTTTGGCCACGTCAATCTTGGTGTGGGCTATTTTAATGAAAGTTCGTCCAAGTAAGATTGGTGATGGTGAAGAGTGGGTTGAATCCTCCATGTTAAGCACATAGAAATCTGCAGGAAAAATCAAGTGGTCTATCTGTACCAAAACATCTTCCAAAACTCCTCTCGGGTATGCATTAGATCAATCGGGTAATTGAATTATAACACCATCATTTTTAAGCTCTCCTAGATTCATAGATGCATAAACAGAGTATGGCATGACATTAATTGATGCACCTAAATCTAGCATAGCATGTTCAAACCTTGTATTACCAATTACACAAGGGATAGTGAAACTACCTAGATCTTTGCATTTAGGTGGCAGCTTCCTCTGCAACATTGCAGAGACATTTTCACTTACATGTACCACCTCTTTCTCCCGAATCCGTTTCCTTGTTGTACAAAGCTTTTTCAAAAACTTAGCGTACTTCGGGATTTGCTTTATAGCACCAAGGAGCGGGATATTGACGTGCACCTTCCTAAACGTCTCCATAATGTCTTTTTCATCCTCCTCCATCTTAGATTGCATAAACCTGCTAGGAAAGGGCACATTTAGTGGAATAGAACTAGAAAAATTCGAATTTAGACTTACCTTGGTGGTTTGGGGTGGTTTAGGTGCACTAGGGGGCTGCAGCAAGGTTTTGGCTTCCCTTGCCGTGGCCTTTGCTCCTTGTTCTTCTTCTTGCAGCAGCTTTTCCTCCTCATTAAGGCCTTGTTTGGATGGTTTTGGATGATTTCCATGCTCCTTACCACTTCTCAACGTAATGGCCTTGGCGGTTTCAAAGTTTCCCTTTGGATTCACAACGATTGAACTAGGAAGTTTGCCTTGTTCTCTAAACTGCCCAAGGAACTCTGAAATCTGCCCTATTTGATTCTTCAAGTCACTCATCCCCTTTTCTTGGTTCGCTATTCTATTATTTTGATTTTGTAATCCCTACGATATAGAGGTTAGTAATTGAATAGTTTGATCATTATCAATTAGCAAACCTGAGTTTTGTTGGGCAATTTGTGATTGAGGTTGAGATTGTGCAAATAGCCTTTGATATATCCCAAGGGGTGGCTGTTGAATTCCTCCTTGTTGTTGAGGTTGTTGAGGCTCACTCCACTTGAAATTTGGGTGATCTCTCCATCCTGGATTGTATGTATTTGAATATGGATCATTCCTCATGGCATGGACACTCTCCCATCCTCCATTCTCTATCAATTGAGGACATTGATCATTGAGATGTCCTTGCATAGAGCACACTCCACATATGGCCGCACCTTGCATTTTGGATCCTTCAACAACATGAGACACAAGCATAGTGAGATTAGCTAATTGAGATTAAATTTCAAAAATTGCACTTACCTCATTCACTTGTTGTTGCCGTGGGGGTACTATTTGTCCAACTGCCTCATATTGTTATGCATTTAAGGCTCGATTTGCAATTAGGACCTTGGCAGCCACTGGTGTTTTGTCAACCAAAGCACCTCCTATCGAGGCATATAGCATTTGTCTCTTAATTGGAAGGAGTCTTTCGTAAAAGTATTGAATTAGAAGCTCTTCCTTCATTTAGTGTTATGGGCAAGATGCAAAAAGGGCTTTGAAACGCTTATAATATTCTGGAAAGGATTCTCCTTGGTTTTGTTGAATTCCGCTAATATTCTTCCTCAAAAGAATTACTCTTGAAGTTGGGATGAATTTCTCCAAGAACGCTTGTTTCATACTTTCCCAAGAAGTAACGGTTCCGGGTGCCAATTCGTATAGCCAATCTTTAGCCTTTTCCAAAAGAGAGAATGGAAAGGCTTTCATCTTCAAATATTCCCATCCACGTTAATGGGTGTCATGCTTGAGCATACAACTTCAAACTCCTTCAAATGTTTGTTTGGATCTTCCATGGACAACCCATGGTATTTGGGAATATGATGCAACAAGCTTGACTTTAATTCAAACTCATCGGTCTTGTCCGGGGCTGCCCTAGGGTATTGAATGCAAATAGGCACGGCATTGTCCAACCCTGACGCCAAAAGTTCTTTGATTGTTCGATTGTCCGCCGCCATGCTTTCTTCTTCTCCAAATTCAGATTCGGACTCTGAACTTGAACAGGTGGATTAGGTTCCGGTTGCTTCCTCTTTCTTCTCAAAGTTCGTTCAAAATCATCGTCAAAATCCAATATGTTTGCACGAATAGGTTGAGAACGACGAGTCATAAACTAGTACCTAAAACAAAGAACAAAAACAAATCAGCAACTATTTTAAAGGGCACGTCAAACACAACAAAAGGACACAAAGAAACACACTACACACTTTGACACGACACAAACAAAAGGGATTAGCAAGTTTGCTAATCCCCGGCAACGGCGCCAAAATGTGATGTGAAGATTAACTTAACACACAAATTAAACCCTATTTGTGACAATTGTAGTATATATGCAACTAGGGATCGTTCTAGACCGGGGATTAACTAGGGATGCTAATCAACACAAATAAGACTCAAAAACACTTACCTAGACTCTAAAGACTCAAAACTAACTTAAAACACGCAAAACAGCGACACGCTAAAAAAGACTCAATTCTAGACCTAACAAGTGATTTTGACGAAAATAAAACTTAACTTGACTCAAAAGACTAAAAGAAAATAGATTTTGACTCAAATAACAATACTAAATGAAAGGGGGATTGTTTTTGACGAAATTAAAACTTAAAACAGAAACTTTGTATAAAACACTTTGTAAAAACAATTTTGGGTGAATTAAATGGGTGAAAGGCTAGTTAGAGGGTCCTTCTCCACACATGACATATGCATACAAACCAATTTCCAGTTATTATTCCTTTAGATTATGAATGACAACGCCCCAAGTTAATTGCATCGCACAATCAACCATCAGATTTTCCTTATTTCATTGAATTAGATGGAATACGCATCGCAACCAAATTATCTTTCTCAAGTTCCCTATATGAAACATATGATAGAGATACATATCAAAAGTCATTAAGTTCTATGAAAATCATAAGCATTGACAAGGTATTCATCACTATGAAACACATGAGACTCATACCAAGTATTTACTTAACACGATTATGACTAGCAACCTCTACTACTTGTGAATATAAGTGAATAACTATTACGTGAAACTCCCTTATACTCTAGCATCAAATTCATGCATGCAAATTAAGTGTGCACCCTCAACCAACATACATAAACAAGTTTGGATAACTTAGATAAGCAAATCACATTCAAGACTCAAGAAACAATAACTGGATATAATCAATTCATATAAAACATATAATCATGGCTTCGAATTCACCTCTAACTAAAAAGAAATTAGTTCCACATGTTCATCATAATTGAAAACCAAATTAATATAAAAATTGAACTAAAAGTAAGGATAGAATACACCTAGAAACATTCCACACTCCAATGGCAGATTTCGAACCCTCCTTGGATGACAAATTGCACAAGTCCTCTTCTCCTTCCTTCCTTGCTTGCGGCACTAGGGTGATGTAGTGTGAATTATGGTGTTTGATGGCTAAAAGTTTGAATGAATGAATGAATGAGTGAGTGAATGGATGGATTAAATGGTGCGGCAAACACTTGTATTTATAGGGTTAGGGAATACACAATTTCTGAAGGGAAAAGGATTGCACAATCCTAGGAGGAAAGGGTTAATGCTTTCAGAAACCAAGGGGGAAAGGGATAGGAAATTCGCAGGAAATTAGGGCTTCTAGAAACTAGGTATTTTGTGGTAGAAATTAGACTTGTAGAAGGGATAAAGGGTGTGGCACCTACTTAGGAGGAGATGGGGTCTTCTAGAACCATATATTTAGGTGTTCTAATGTGAAATTAAGTTCTCTTTGCAGCTCGAATTAAGGTAGCAAAAGATTAGGATAGGATAAGATAAGATAAGGTAAGATAAGATAAGATTGGATAGGATAAGGTTGGATAATGTTCCTTATTTCTTGCTCTTTCCTTATCTTCTTTGTATTTGAACTTCTTTCTCATATTTGTAGCATTTCCTAGTCTCTCTTGACTTCAATTTCGTCCATCCATTTTGCTCCATAGTTAAGCTATCCAATCCATGCCCAAAACTGCTCCAAATGGCTCCAAAATGCAGTTTCTTGCTCCTTTCGCCATTAGGACCTACAAACATACGAAATAACTTAAAAGACTATAATAAGTAGTAATTAACTAACTAAATGCAAGGAAACAACATAGCTAAGTAGCATAAATATGCTCCTATCAATTACCTATATATAGGATATATATAATTCTAAGACAATACAATTGTCAATTAAAAGATCTTCCAAAATTTTCATGATTCCATAGGATGTAGTTGGAAAGAGAAGACAAGCCTTAATCATGTTAACATTTGAGGTTGTGTGGTAATAAGCAATATTTGTTTGAGAACAATCTTGTGGGATATCCTTAAATTAACCTTTGGATATCACTTCTATAAACCAACTAACAAATGTTATTTGTTGGGTAGTTCATTGTAATCCTACAATAGGATTTGCCTAAGATAGAGCAAATGAATGAGGGATAGAACTCAAAGAATGGGTTCTTTGAGAGAGAATATGATAATCAACAAACATAACAACCTAGTTCCTACACCACTAGCTCCAAGGTAATTGAGAAGGATCTATAAATTGTCTCAGTTGAATGGTTTGAACTTTGTGAGTATGTCATAGAGTTAGACCTCTTAATTCAAAAGAAATAAGAATGAAAATCCTTACGACTACATTAAGTGTATATATGTCATATACTCAAGGAAATGGTATAGTACCATTTGACCCGAAATAGTGAAACCTTCATAGCTAATTGGTAGCTTAAAGTGACTACAATCAACGAGATTGGTTGACTTGGAAGAAACCATCTTTGACGTAGTCTTGGTTTCTGTTAATTCGAAGATTGCTAGCTACAACTAAACGGTGATTCAATGTTTGGACATAATATGGGTTTCTGAAACCTTTATCAAGATAATCTTGATAATATATGTCTAAGACTAGGAAACACAAGACGTGTAAGTTGTAGAGATTCATCCATCATGAATCTTAGCAAGCTAGTGGGAGCTATAAGCATCTTATGAGAGAAAGATCAAATCGTTTGATTTCTCATAAACATGTAAATGAATCTTTTGTTTACTTGGTTTACAAAAGATTAGTGGGAATTAATTATATTCCTAAATTTGAACATATATGATATATTAATTTTGGAAATGAAAGGAATTCTTCTTCGTTAAAGTTACGACTTTAAACATTCTATAATAGTAGAATGTATATGGGAGACAAAGTCTATATACATGGGATGGAAATCTATCATTATAATTGGATTATCTCAATCCCTATTGATAGACGATGGATGTAGGAAGTTTCTCGATTGATAAACTTCAAATGAAAGGACAATTCCAATCAGACCGGGAAATTGCTCTTCTAAAAGGGAATGTACCCTTTTGACTCCCAAAGAAGCATAATGTGTAAATAGAATCCTTTATGCATACGCAGAAAGATGATTTACGTATTTCATATTGTATGAAAAATGTTGATATGAGTTGTTCCAAGATAGGCACAAGACGATATCAGTACAAGCCCAGGATCGGAACCATGGCAACTGTCAAGTCCTGCCATAGACAAGAGAGAGAAATCTAGAGGATATTTGTACCCCCTTCCCTAGCAATCTTTTACACTTTCTTGTTCAAAGAACCTTCTTTCGTTGCTTTCTTCGTCTTCTCCATGCCGCACCGAGGTAAGAAAAAATTAATTTTCCATGTCTTCTTCTTAGATAGTGCTGTCGCGGGGTAACTGTCGGGGTGGTGCGACACATCAGCTACCAGGTGTTGGAAATGTGCCCTAAAGCCAATCATATGATGATACTTTACGGACATTTGACATGTTAAACTAATCTAGTTTAATATAAAGGGCAAAGATTATTGTTTAAAGTCGTCTCATATAAGTGTTATATGCTTAAACGATAAGTCCAAGGAATATGTAATTGGGAGAATGTGATCTAAAGAAGTTAGAAACATGAGACCGTTCTTTTTCGTATACATATCCTAAACGTTCTTGATCATAGGATTGTCAATTGGGTATTGACAGTCCGTTAAGATCAGTACGTGCTATGTCTTTTTTTAGAGAGAGTGACTGGTCTCGAGTCATTGGTGTGACTGACACCAGGACAAGCATGTAGGTGCTCAATAGAGTGAGTCTATTGAACGTGATCAACAACGAGTTCTCATACTCATGTCACATGAAAACTCATGGTTAGGACAATGTAAATTAGTCCTTTGACCTGAGGCGTCATAGTTGTCTTATGGTTAGGTCCTTGATCTTTGACTAGATCAAAGTCACTCCGTCAAAGGGTGTCCATGACATAGTTGGCGTTAAGCCACTTATCCATAGAGGCAAGTGAATGCACAACAAGGGATCTCTAACCTTCAAACCGTTTGAGGGAGAATACTCTATGATATGATTAAGAATCTCTAGCCAGAGTAATAATGTGATATAGGATTTCGTTCCAAATCATATTCAAGGTAATCATATAAGTAAGAGAATCACATTGGATAGTAGACATGAATAAACTATCAAATCAAACAATGTGGTCAAGAGTATTGATAGGAGCATATTTATGCAACTTAGTTAGCTTGTTTTCTTGCATTTATGTTGTTAGTTCTTAGTTATTTTAGTATGTTGAGTTATTTTCGTGTGTTTGCAGGTCCAATTGTTTAAAGTGGCAAGAAAGTGCAATTTGGAGCATTTTGGAGCAATTTTGGGCTTGGAATGGTTAGCACATGCTTGGAGCAAGGTGGATGGACGAAATTGAAGACCAAAGGAGGCTAAGAATCTGCTTAAGAGATGGAAGAAATTAATTTAAGACTTCGAAGAAAAGGAATCAACCACAAAGAAGGAAATATGAGTCAAACTTCCTTGTTTTGACTTAGTCAATCCTAATCTTTTCCTACTTAGGTTCCAGCAGCATAGGGGGTTCCTAATTGATTTGAGACACTTAAATATAAGTTCTAGAAGCCTTAATCCCAGCCAAAGGGGGATGCCACACCACCTTACCCTTTCTTCCTTCCTTGCCGTGCAAGGCATCCTCATTCCTTTTCCTATTTTCCTTACCGCAAGTTCCTATCCTTTTTCCCTTGGGATTCTGACCTTAATTCTCTTTTTCCTTGTGGATTTAGGGTCCACTTCTTTCCCAAAACATTTAATTACATCTAGGATCCTTTCCCTAAAATATACCCTTTGCCGCACCTATACACACATCCATTCATTCATATACACAATTTCAACCATCATTCATACCTCTCTTCACCCATAGCCGCATCCTTCCATTCAAACATCACCCATACACACTTCCACACCCTATCATTCATCAATCTTTCACCATAACACACCAACACCCAATTTCACACCCTTACACACTTGTCTCGTAGCCTAGCCAGGAACAAGGAAAGGAGAGGCAGCCTTGGACGTTTTTGGCTATTCAAGTTGGATTGTTGGAATGTTTTTAGGTGTAATCTATCTTTTGTTTTCAATGTTTAATTTAAATTCTCTTTGTTTTGCTATGAACATGAGAGGCTAAACTTGTTTTAGCTAGAGGAGACTTTGAAGCCATGACTATATTTGTGATATGAATTGATTAATTCTAGTTGTGATTTCATAAATTGTGAATGCAATTTACTTAACCGTTTGATTAAGAACTTATTCTTGTATGTTGATTAAGGAGGCTTACTTAGTTTGCATGCTTGAATTTGATGCTAGAATATAAGGGAGTTTCACATAATCGTTACAAACTTATATTCACAAGTAGTAAAGGTCGCTGGTCACAATCATGTTAAGTTAAATTCCTGGCATGAGTTTCATGATGTCATAGTTACAAATGCCTTGTCAATGCTTATGATTTTCACGAAACTTAATGATCTTTGATCTTGTCTCTATTATGCAGTTAACGTAGGGAACTTGGGAAGAATAATTTGGTTACCGATGCGTTGTCCATCCAATTCAATGACTTAAGGAAAATCTGAGGGTTAATTAGTGATGTGATGCGTGATTTACTTGACACTCAAATTAAACCCTCGTTTGACAATTGTAGTAGAATGGATAAGTGAGGGATCGTTCTAGACCGGGGATTAGGAGGGCTTGCTAAAACCTTCTAAATTGACTTAAAAACATAAAAACACAATATAAAACACTATTTAATGCTCGAAGAAAGCAAAACTAAAAATAAGAAAGATTAAGACTAAGACTTCAACGAAATAGGGGGGAATTGTATTTGGACGAATTTAAACTAAAATGAATACTTGGAAACAAAACAAATTGTAAATATGGATTTGACGGAAATGAATGGATGGATGGTATGGCTAGCTAAGGGGTTCATCTCCATACATGTTACACTTGCATAATAAAATGATTTCCAATTGCATTTCAATAAACCATGAATTCTCAACACCCCGGGTTAATTAGGTCCGCTTAAATTAACCGTCAAGTTTTCCTTAAGTTAATGAATTGGATGATTGCATACGACAACCCAAAGCATTCCTCACAAGTTCCCTACATGAATTGCATAATAGAGAAACAAGCAAGAATCATTAAGCATCATGAAAACTATAAGTGTTGACGAGGCATTCGTTACTATGATTGCATGAAACTTATGCCAAGAATTCGTTTAACGCGATTGTTTATAAGCAACCTCCACTACTTGTGAATATAAGTTCATAACGATTAGGTGAAACTCACTTATATTCTAGCGTCATATTCATGCATGAAAATTAAGTGTGCATTCTTAATAAACATACATAAATAAGTTATCAATCAAACGGTTAAACAAATTGAATCCACAACTTATGAAACGCAATTAGAAGTAATCAAATCAAAATGCAAGCATAAACATATATTTCGAATCCCCCCCTAGCTAAAGGGGGGTTTAGTTCCTCATACAAAACAAAGAGAATTGAAATTAAACATTGAAATCAAAGAAATGCCTAAACATTCCAACAACTCAAACTTGAATTGTATGAACGTTTAGGCCCTCTTCTCTTCCTCTTTATTGTAGCATAAGGTCTAGGGATAATTGGTTTGGGGGATGGAAGTGTGGAATGGAAGAGGAGTGGTGGAGAAGTGGAAGGGGAATGGAAAAATGGTTTTGGATTCTAAGGGGACTCACGGCAAAGAGAAGGAATGGAAGTGTTTGTGGTGTGTTGTGTATGAAATGAGATGTTTTGAATGATGGGAATGCAAGGGTATTTATAGGAGGAGTGGAGATGTATATGGCTATTTGTTTAAGGTGTTTGTGTGGAGGAATGATGGAGAATTGCATGTGGAATGGCTGCAATGATGAAGAATGAAAGCTGGAAAATAAAAGGGAAAGCTGGAAATCTGAAAATGCAAATGGGAATCCTGAAATGCAAAGGTGGCCACGGTTTTGAGTGTGTTTTGTGTTGGAAATGCATGTGAATGCATGTGAATGTTGTTTGTGTGAAGTGTGTGTGGGTTAAAGAGTGAATGGTGGTGTAATGATGAAGTGTGATGGCTGAAAATGTCAAGGGAAATGCATGTGATTGCATGGCAAAGAATTTCAGGATGCATGTGTGTGTTGAATGGTTTCTTGGTGAGGGATGTGGAGTGGTTGAATGTGGTGCAATGATAATGTTTTGTGGCTGAATTGGTGGTGGAATTATGATGGGAGTGCATGTGGGTGAATGTGAAGGGAATGCATGTGTTGATGACTAGGTTAGTGGGTGGAAATCTGAAAATGGCATAAGGGAATGGGAGCTCACGGTTTTGAGTTGTTTGTTTGTGTGAAGTGTGTGTGAATGCATGTGAAGATGCTAATAAATAATGCATGTAGGGTTAGGAAATAAAATCATAACTTAAAGGGAGATGATTAAAGGGTGTTGAAAGGTTTGAAATGCATGTGTTGAATTGGTGGTTGAATGATGAAAGAATAAGTGAATGATTATGATAAGTGTATAAGTGAATGATTATGATAAGTGTATGATATGTTAAGTGATAAATGAATGATATGTTAAGTGATAAATGAATGATATGTGGTGAGTGATAAGTGAATGGAAGTGATAAGTGAATGGTTTGATAAGTGAATGATATGATAAGTGAATGCTTATAATAAGTGAATGATATGATAAATGAATGCTTTAAGTGTTTAAAATAGGGAACAAAGCCCTTCCTTGCATGGCAAGGAAGGGAGACACAAGGAAACACACGACAATGTCCTAAGGTTGCAAGGAATGTTGTTTTTGTGTTCTAAAATGCGTAGGAGTCTTCAATGATGCTTAAACATGAGGTCTTTTAGGATTTAACTTTCCTACTTCAAGTCTTTAATTTCGTCCATCCTCTTGGCTCCAAGCATATGATATCCATTCCAATCTCTAATTTGCTCCAAAAGGCTCCAAAAGGCATCCTTTTGCATACCTTGCCCTTAGAACCTGAAAACACACAAAAGAAGCATAAAGGACTAAAATAACTAGAGAAACATAACATAAATGCACGAGAACAAGCCATTTAAGTCGCATGAATATGCTCCTATCAAATACCCCCACACTTATCTTTTGCTAGTCCTCGAGCAAAACAGAAAGAAAAACAAAACAAAACCAAACGAAACAAAACAAGTAAAACACAACCTAAACCTTCCAACAACCGTCTTAGGGATTTCCAATGCACATGACACGTTAAAAATCATCATTCCCACAGATTTTAGTCATCTTCACACTTAAGTACATTCTTAATCATAGTCACCATATACTAGTTCACAATTAAGCATTTAAAACCATGTTTTGAATGTAGTAACATGCCTTAGAGAAATTGCTCAAATCCTTACAAGATATGCACTCGTTTTTCACACAGATTTTCTGACTACACACCCTACACTAGTTATATGTGAGAAGATTGATGTAAACATGTAGACGAACACTCACATATGTTATAACAAGGAAAGCATTTTCTGGATTTACGATAATGACATGAATATGATCTCATGAATGGAATGCTACTACTTAGAATGAGAACCAGTGATTCCATAAGCTCATATCAATTTCAAACTCCACATTATTGAACACATAACGATCAAGATAGAAGTCAAAGGGGTGTAACGGGGCTAAAGGTGTTTGGCTAACAAAGAAGGTATATGGAAAACAAAGGTTCTTAAAGAAATAGCGAGCAAAGCATTTGATTTAACGTAGAATTCACTTTTGAATGAAAACTCAACTTTTGAACAACAAGGGGGAACAAGCTCTTTTTTTTTTTTTTTTTTTTTTCTTTCTTTCTTTTCTCTTCTTTTTTGTTTTTCTTTTTCATATGTTTTTCACAAATTTTTTTTTTTTTCTTCTTTTCTTTTGACTCTCAAAACATACAAACTTAAGAACAAACTTTTACTCCCCCACACTCATTTTCTTGCAAAATGTACTCAAAAGGAATTCATTTAAGTCATGCTCACTATCTTTTAAGAACAAGGGTACGGATGGTCCTAATCTAGGCTAGGTAACGGGTGATATGGTTAGCAAAGAAAATAGGTTAAACGAGGCTCAACGGTGTTAAGACTTACAATATATACGAAATATGGGAAGTAAGGCTATTTGGCTATGGTGGCAACTACACAACTTCATCTTGATATATGTTATGCAACTCAATATCATGCTTTGAATGAAACGGATATAAGTTCTAGCATTTAGTTCTATCATGATACAATTGCATTCTAAGTAGCAACCAAGCAAGGAATAATGAGATCATTCAACAACTTTAGAAAACAAAGAATCACAGAAAATAACTCTCCAAAGAAGGTAATGGCTCGAGTCTCACAGGGTTGTAGCGTTTGTTTGAGTTCCTTCCTTCAAGCATGTTACAAAAACGAATTTTTCTTTTATGATTGCATGTGAAGTCATACATTATAACCATAACTAAGCATAAACCAAGAGTAAATCAAACTTTTCTCTATGTTTATAACTCTTTTTAACAGTCATGCAATTACAAACCAAATCCTTATCATTGTGTTGGAAGGTACCCTAAGACACAAACTCACAAAAACGACTCAAAACACTCTTTTTAGGCTTTTCAAAACAATTTTTCAAATTTTTATGTGCTTTTCGGAGTTATAAAAACAAAACATACTAAAACACTCTAAAACAACTTAAAAACACCTTAAAACAGCAAGGAACAACATTTGAAGTTATGGGTGATAAAATCCCACGAATTTGCATTAACAACATTAGTTACCCCCCCCACATTTAAATCAAACATTGTCCTCAATGTTTTAAGCATAGATTCACACAAACAACAACTAAACATACTAAACATGGCAGAATGTAATTAACAAAGAGAAGAGTTTAGGGACGCAAATCTGGTTATGGAGTGTAAATTCCCTCTTCTCTTTGTTGATTGCATTGAGGCTTGATCTTGATGATTCCACAGGCTTACTCTTGAACTGGTTTCTGCCCATTGTTGATTTTCCTTTGTGCTACTTCTTGAACTGGGCAGCAGGATGGTTCTTTTGGTCTCCCCCGAAGGTCTGAGCTTACCCTTTTGGTCTGTTTCTTTGTTCAATCTTTCCAATTCGTATTGAAAAGGGTTGGAGGATAACTCAGCCTATGTTTGTCTCCACATGCTTCAATGTATCATTTTCACTTGCCTTACTCGCTCCCCTTTGCAGAAGTGGTCCCTTCTCCGGAAGTGTATCAACCGTTGAAGATGACTACTCGAGAGCAACGCTAGGTAAGCAATCAGGAATAGATTCCAGGCAGTTGGCTCCAGATCGGAAGATTGACTCCAAGTGCCGGCTGATTGCTTCTTTTACTTTGCCATGCGAGTAAGAACAAGGACAAAGAAAAAGACAGGGAAAGAGCATGATATGAGATACTTTTGCTTTTGACCTTGATGATATGAGATACCTTTGCTTTGAAGAAGCGGTGGATGAATCAGCACATGCTTCAATCCGCCGTTTCCTCCTGGGTCATATGTACTCCAGGCATCTGGTATCATCTTTGGGGAAGAAGAAAGAATTGAGTATTTTGAAAGGCCTTGCTGGGAGTGCGCCCTCAGAGGTGAGGGAGAGTTGGGCATTTTCTTCAGGTTTGCCCTGCCATAAAAGACGAAGGTCGACATATATAGAGATAATATCAAGTGGTGGTACTTTTTACCCTTGTCGACAAACGTTTTGATCTCGCAATTCCGGCTTTTTGAAATAGTGACGCCTCTTCGATTTCTGAGCAGGCGCCCCTTCGATTTCTGAACGACGCCCCTTCGCTTTCTGAACGACACGTGGTAGTGCAGATGCGGCTCCTTTTGACAAAGCTGCACGCGTTTTCTGAAAAGCAGAGAAAGCGTCGCCGAACTTTGCGCTTGTCGGCTAAAGATGTGTAGTTGCAATGATGGCCTCCACGTGTTTTCAGCTTTGTCAGAAATCTTTTGACAAAGTTGAACGCGTCTTCTGAAAAGCCGAGAACGCGTCGCCTAAATTACGCCGGAAATTCCGGCTTTTTGAATTGGTGGACGCGTCGCCTTGGCTTCTTATAGAGCTATCGATCACCACAACAAACACACTCTGAAGAATTCCCATTCTTGAAAATCGACTCCGACCCTTTGAAAATTTACTCCATCAACCCCTATCTTTGAACACCTTTGAAAAAAATGGCAAACTCATCGAACCTTAGCTTGGAATTGAGCCTTAGCAGTGATACGGGCGCGCCGCGTCAAGGTAATGTATGGCGCCCTTCTTTTTTATCTTCTAACGGTCCTCTTTCAGGTGAAGACTCTGTGATGCAGGACTCCACAACAGCTACAATAGTAGCTAAAAACCTCCTCACACCAAAAGATAGTAGGCTGCTGTCAGGACGGTCTGATGAGTTGGCCGTTCAAGAGTCCCTCGCACTTAGTGTTCAGTGTGCGAGCTCTGTGTCCAACATGGGCCTACGCCTGCTTGCCCGCTCCCGTCAGGTGGAATCGTTGATGGCAGAGGTGGAAAGACTTAAGCAAGAGATCCAGCAGCAGCTTAAGTACGAGAATAGAAGTTTGCATGTGCTTGCAAATAACTATTCGTCGGGGATGAAGAGGAAGCTTGATGAGCTGCAAGAATCTGAGGGTCGAATTCACAGTGACCGTCAAAGGCTTGCGTCTTATCTCCAGAGGCACCTTTTTCCTGGGTCATCCAGCGCTTGGCCAAGTATTGAGGCCTGGAATGCTCTAGCTCCGATGCCTCCCGCTTCGATGGCTTCCGCTCCGATGCCTCCCGCTTCTATGCCTCCCGCTTCTGCGCCTTCCGCTTCTGCGCCTCGTAGTGGGGCTTCACGTAAACAACCTTTGTGAAGCTCCACCTTTCTCCATGTTTAGTATCTTTTTTTTTTTTTTTTTTTTTTTTTTTTTTACATAAATAAAATCAAACGGCATGGAATTTATCTTTGAATGGGCGGTGATACTTGAAATGATCCGGTAATAGTTTAAATTCCATTTTGGGTGCCTGAATCATTAACCACATGTTAGTATAAAAGAAAATTGAAATTCGGGGAGGCGGCTTACCTGTGTGCTCCAAAATGAACTCCAGAATAAACACCCCTTCGAAAGTTATGACTTGTCCCGTGTCATAAAATCCAACTTCCTTGGGAATTGTGGTTTCAAATTTGTCCTCTTTGATGCCTTCTACATCTTCTCCAGCCACTACCTTCTCTTGAATCATTCTTCTTGGTGTACAAAGTCCTTTGAAGAATTCAACACCATCTAAAACTTGCTGTGTTGCACCAAGAATTTGAATAGCATTTTGCACCTTTGGGAAGGCTTCCACGATGTCCTTTTTACTCTCTTCTTGGTTGGGAATCAAAAACCTGCTAGGAAAAGGGACATTGGGTGGAATAACATCAGAATAACATGAAATTGGGACGTCCTTACTGGTGGTGGGTGGTTTAGAGGGATTAGGGGGCTGCGGCAAGGGTTGTTCTACCCTTGCCGTGTGCATGTCTTCTTCCTCCTCCTCAATTAGCAGCTTTTCATCCACTTCTAGGCTATGTTTGGACATTTTTAGGTCAGCTCCAACCTCCATAGCACTTCCCAAAGTGATAGCATTATGGATTTCAAAATCTTCCTTCGAGTTTTCAATAGTTGAGTTGGAAAGTTCACTTTGCTCTTGAATTTGTTTCATGAACTCCATAATCTGCCCAAATTGCTCGTCCAATTTACCCAACTTCTTGTCTTGATTTTGTTCGTCCTGCGTCAAAGAGGTTAGTAATTGAAAATTTTTATCATTATCCATGGACATACTTGAACTTGATTGGAATTGTTGTGGGGGAGGTTGTGGTGGCTGCATAGGTGTTGTATTGAACTCCTCATATGGTTGCCAATATGCTTCTTGTTGAGCCTCCTTGGCTTGATTTTGTGACCCCTGCGCCAAAGAATTTATTTCATTAAGAATTTGAATATAATCTACTGGCGAACTTGAATTTAATTGAGCATATTGCATATGAAGTTGTGGTGGCTGCATAGGTCTTGAATAGAACTCCTCATATGGTTGCCAATATGCTTCACGTTGAACTTGTTGATCTTCCCACCATATAGAGTTTGAATGATCCCTCCAATCTCTTTGTGGACATTGATTGGCTTGAAATCCTTGCCTATATGAAGCACCAAATGTAGGGACACTCTGCATTGTGGTCCTTTCGGCATACGGCGACAATTTAGAAGTAAGATTTGCCAATTGAGCTTGAATGCTAGCAAAATCCATATCTTACTTCTCTAGTACCTAAAAAGAAAGAGAACTAAATCAAAAATCAAAAGTAACAACAAACAAAGAAAACAACACTAAGTTAGAAACTAAAACGAAAACAACTAAACCAAAAAAAAAAGAAAAGAACTAAGGGATTAGCAAAGTTGCTAATCCCCGGCAACGGCGCCAAAATTTGATGCGTGATTTACTTGACACTCAAATTAAACCCTCGTTTGACAATTGTAGTAGAATGGATAAGTGAGGGATCGTTCTAGACCGGGGATTAGGAGGGCTTGCTAAAACCTTCTAAATTGACTTAAAAACATAAAAACACAATATAAAACACTATTTAATGCTCGAAGAAAGCAAAACTAAAAATAAGAAAGATTAAGACTAAGACTTCAACGAAATAGGGGGGAATTGGATTTGGACGAATTTAAACTAAAATGAATACTTGGAAACAAAACAAATTGTAAATATGGATTTGACGGAAATGAATGGATGGATGGTATGGCTAGCTAAGGGGTTCATCTCCATACATGTTACACTTGCATAATAAAATGATTTCCAATTGCATTTCAATAAACCATGAATTCTCAACACCCCGGGTTAATTAGGTCCGCTTAAATTAACCGTCAAGTTTTCCTTAAGTTAATGAATTGGATGATTGCATACGACAACCCAAAGCATTCCTCACAAGTTCCCTACATGAATTGCATAATAGAGAAACAAGCAAGAATCATTAAGCATCATGAAAACTATAAGTGTTGACGAGGCATTCGTTACTATGATTGCATGAAACTTATGCCAAGAATTCGTTTAACGCGATTGTTTATAAGCAACCTCCACTACTTGTGAATATAAGTTCATAACGATTAGGTGAAACTCACTTATATTCTAGCGTCATATTCATGCATGAAAATTAAGTGTGCATTCTTAATAAACATACATAAATAAGTTATCAATCAAACGGTTAAACAAATTGAATCCACAACTTATGAAACGCAATTAGAAGTAATCAAATCAAAATGCAAGCATAAACATATATTTCGAATCCCCCCCTAGCTAAAGGGGGGTTTAGTTCCTCATACAAAACAAAGAGAATTGAAATTAAACATTGAAATCAAAGAAACGCCTAAACATTCCAACAACTCAAACTTGAATTGTATGAACGTTTAGGCCCTCTTCTCTTCCTCTTTATTGTAGCATAAGGTCTAGGGATAATTGGTTTGGGGGATGGAAGTGTGGAATGGAAGAGGAGTGGTGGAGAAGTGGAAGGGGAATGGAAAAATGGTTTTGGATTCTAAGGGGACTCACGGCAAAGAGAAGGAATGGAAGTGTTTGTGGTGTGTTGTGTATGAAATGAGATGTTTTGAATGATGGGAATGCAAGGGTATTTATAGGAGGAGTGGAGATGTATATGGCTATTTGTTTAAGGTGTTTGTGTGGAGGAATGATGGAGAATTGCATGTGGAATGGCTGCAATGATGAAGAATGAAAGCTGGAAAATAAAAGGGAAAGCTGGAAATCTGAAAATGCAAATGGGAATCCTGAAATGCAAAGGTGGCCACGGTTTTGAGTGTGTTTTGTGTTGGAAATGCATGTGAATGCATGTGAATGTTGTTTGTGTGAAGTGTGTGTGGGTTAAAGAGTGAATGGTGGTGTAATGATGAAGTGTGATGGCTGAAAATGTCAAGGGAAATGCATGTGATTGCATGGCAAAGAATTTCAGGATGCATGTGTGTGTTGAATGGTTTCTTGGTGAGGGATGTGGAGTGGTTGAATGTGGTGCAATGATAATGTTTTGTGGCTGAATTGGTGGTGGAATTATGATGGGAGTGCATGTGGGTGAATGTGAAGGGAATGCATGTGTTGATGACTAGGTTAGTGGGTGGAAATCTGAAAATGGCATAAGGGAATGGGAGCTCACGGTTTTGAGTTGTTTGTTTGTGTGAAGTGTGTGTGAATGCATGTGAAGATGCTAATAAATAATGCATGTAGGGTTAGGAAATAAAATCATAACTTAAAGGGAGATGATTAAAGGGTGTTGAAAGGTTTGAAATGCATGTGTTGAATTGGTGGTTGAATGATGAAAGAATAAGTGAATGATTATGATAAGTGTATAAGTGAATGATTATGATAAGTGTATGATATGTTAAGTGATAAATGAATGATATGTTAAGTGATAAATGAATGATATGTGGTGAGTGATAAGTGAATGGTTTGATAAGTGAATGATATGATAAGTGAATGCTTATAATAAGTGAATGATATGATAAATGAATGCTTTAAGTGTTTAAAATAGGGAACAAAGCCCTTCCTTGCATGGCAAGGAAGGGAGACACAAGGAAACACACGACAATGTCCTAAGGTTGCAAGGAATGTTGTTTTTGTGTTCTAAAATGCGTAGGAGTCTTCAATGATGCTTAAACATGAGGTCTTTTAGGATTTAACTTTCCTACTTCAAGTCTTTAATTTCGTCCATCCTCTTGGCTCCAAGCATATGATATCCATTCCAATCTCTAATTTGCTCCAAAAGGCTCCAAAAGGCATCCTTTTGCATACCTTGCCCTTAGAACCTGAAAACACACAAAAGAAGCATAAAGGACTAAAATAACTAGAGAAACATAACATAAATGCACGAGAACAAGCCATTTAAGTCGCATGAATATGCTCCTATCATGATGTCACAGTTAATCTGGGATGTTGAGGTTCATGGTTTATTGAAAAAGCAACTGGAAATCAATTTGTATGCAAGTGTGTCATGTGTGGAAAATGACCCTCTAGCTAGCTAATCATCCATCCATTTACCCAATTTCGTGCCAAACTTTATTTAAGTCTTTAAGTTACTTGTTTTTACTTTAAATTCGTCAAAAAACCAATCCCCTTTACTTTGTTGTGACAAATTAGCTAGAATCTGTCCTATTGTGTGTTTTTAAGTGTTTTGAGTCAAAACCAATTCAATTTTCGTCCAAAGTAAGTCCTAGAGTATGTTCTGAGTCTATTTGATTGTTTTGTGTTGTTTTGAGTCTTTTTGGTTTGTTTTGAGTCATATAAGTCTAGTTAAGAGTCTTTGAGTTTATGTAAGTGTTTTTAAGCCTAGTTTTGTATCTTTGAGTCAGTTTTTAGTAGATTAGCAATCCCTCCTAATCCCCGGCCTAGAACGATCCCTACTTACATCTTTACTACAATTGTCAATAAGAGGGTTTAATTTGAGTGCTATCTTTTATCACATCAAAATTTTGGCGCCGTTGTCGGGGATTAACAACTTTGCTAATCCCCCGTTGTTTCTTTTTGTTTCTTTTTCATATGTTTTGTTTTAGTTACTGACCTTGTTTTCTTTTCTTGTTTTTAGGTACTAGTTTATGACTCGAAGCTCTCAACCTGTTCGTACAAATATCTTGGACTTTGACGATGATTTTGAGCGGACTTTGAGAAGGAAGAGGAAGGAGCCAGAACTTAATCCACCTAGTTCTACCTCACAATCTGATTTTGAGGAGGAAGAAGAGGCCACGGAAAGAGAGGAAGAAGAAGTTCAAGTCATGGCAGCTAATAGGATCATATTTATGCTACTTAGTTATGTTGTTTCCTTGCATTTAGTTAGTTAATTACTACTTATTATAGTCTTTTAAGCTATTTTCGTATGTTTTTAGGTCCTAATGGCAAAAGGAGCAAGAAAGTGCATTTTGGAGCCATTTGGAGCAGTTTTGGGCATGGATTGGATAACTTATCTATGGAGCAAAATGGATGGACAAAATTGAAGTCAAGAGGGGCTAGGAAATGCTACAAATCTGGAAAAATAAGATCAAATACAAAGAAGATAAGGAAAGAGCAAGAAATAAGGAACCTTATCCAACCTTATCCTTTCCTAAATCTAACATTATCTTATCTCAAACATTTAGAAGGGATTAGTTATCTTATCTTAAACATTATCTTATCCTATCCTAACCAACCTTATCCTTTCCCAAATCAAGTTGTGCCTTAAATCTAGCTATTTAGAAGGGATTAGTTATACATTTAAACACCTATTTCAGATTCTAGAAGCCTAATCCCTTTGTATGCCGTATGTAGACCATTCCTTGTAGGTTTAGGAGGGTTTAGGGTTTAGGGTTTAGGATAGATGATCCCCGGCAACGGCGCCAAAAATTTGATGTGATAAATACTAGCACACAAATTAAACCCTCTTTTTGACAATTGTAGTATAGATATAAGTAGGGATCAGTCTAGGCTGGGGATTAGGAGGGATTGCTAATCTAATGAAAACTGACTCAAAGATACAAAAATATGCTTAAAAACACTTAAACAAACTCAAAGACTCTTAACTAAATTTATATGACTCAAAACAAACTTAGAAGACTCAAAACAACACAAAACAATAAAAAAAGACTCAATTTAGACTCTAGGACTTGATTTGGACGAAAATAGAATTGGTTTTTACTCAAAAGACTCAAAAACACACCTTAGGACAGATTTGAAACAAGTAAGTAAAAGGGATTGGGTTTTGGACGAATTTAAGAGAAAAACAATTATTTAAAAGACTTAAAAGAGATTTTGACGAATTTGGTAAAACCAATGGATGATTAGATAGCTAGAGGATACTTTTCCACACATGATACATTCAAACACAAATTGATTTCCAGTTGTTTTTTCGAAAAACCATGAACCTCAACACCCCAGATTAACCGTGACATATGTCATGTGTGGAGAAGGACCCTCTAACTAGCCTTTCACCCATTTATTTCACACAAATTCGTTTTTACAAAGTGTTTTCTACAAAGTTTTTGTTTTAAGTTTTAAATTCGTCAAAAACAATCCCCCTTTCATTTAGTCTTGTTATTTGAGTAAAAATCTGTTTTCTTTGAGTCTTTTGAGTCAAGTTAAGGTTTATTTTCGTCCAAAACACTTGTTAGGTCTAAAATTGAGTCTTTTTGAGTGTTTGTTGTTGTTTTAAAGTCTCAAGTTAGTTTTGAGTCTATAGAGTCTAGTTTAGTGTTTTTGAGTCTTATTTGTATTGATTAGCATCCCTAGTTAATCCACGGTTTAGAACAATCCCTACTTACATATCTACTACAATTGTCACAAATAGGGTTTAATTTGTGTGTCACGTTAATTTTCACATCAGCAGCAAATAATCGAACCATCAAGGAACTTTCAGCCTCGGGAATGGACAATGCCGCACCTTTTTGCATTCAATATCCCAAGGCAGCTCAAGACAAGACTGATGAGTTCGAATTGAAGTCTAGCTTGTTGCACCACATTCCAAAGTACCATGGGCTATCCATGGAGGATCCAAACAAGCATCTGAAGGAATTTGAAGTGGTTTGTTCAAGCATGACTCCAATCAACGTAGATGCCAACATTTTGAAGATGAAAGCTTTTCCATTCTTTCTTTTGGAAAAAGCTAAGGATTGGTTGCATGAATTAACACCTGGCACCGTCACATCTTGGGAAAACATGAAGGGAGCATTCTTAGAAAAATTCTTCCCCACTTCGAGAGTCATTCTCTTGAGGAAGAAGATTAGTGGAATTCAACAAAATCAAGGGGAGTCCTTTCCAGCCTATTATGAGCGTTTCAAGACTTTTGTTGCATCATGTCCTCAACATCAAATGAAAGAAGAGCTTCTAATTCAATATTTCTATGAATGACTTCTTCCAATTGAGAGACAAATGCTAGATGCATCAGCGGGAGGAGCTTGGTTGACAAAACACCAATTGATGCCAAGACTTTGATTGCAAACCGAGCCTTGAATGCACAACAATATGAAGGAGTTGGGCAGAGAGACATACCACTGATAGGAGCATATTTATGCAACTTTGTTAGCTTGTTTCTTTCCATTCAGTAAGTTTATTTCTATTTATTATAGTGTTTTAAGCTATTTTCGTGTGTTTGTAGGTTTAAATGACAAAGTTGGCAAGAAAGTGCAAGTCGGTGCTATTTGGAGTAGTTTTGGGCTTGGAATGGATTGCATATGCATGAAGCAAGGTGGATGGATGAAATTGAAGATCAAAAGAGGCTAGGAATGTGCTTAACATCTGGAAGAATTAAATCAAAGACTTGGAGGATAAGGAATCAGCCATGAAGAAGGAAACATTATCCAAATTACCTTATCTTATCCAAACCTTATCCAACCTTATCTTATCTTATCCTAACCTAATCTTTTCCTACCTTAATTCCAGCTGCAAAGAGGACTCCTTTCACATTAAATTACCTAAATATCAGGTCCTAGAAGCCCTATTTTCGTGCCCTAAGTTTATGTCACATGTAATCCTAGGTTTTAGAATCTGTCACAAGGAGCATTCCTTGTCCTCCTTGGAATCTGATTGTGATGTGATAAATAATAACACACAAATTAAATCCTCTTGTTGACAATTGTAGTAAAGATGTTAGTAGAGATCGTTCTAGGCCGGGGATTAGGAGGGATTGCTAATCTACTCTAAACTGACTCAAAAACATAAAACTAAACTTAAAAACACTTAAATAGACTCAAAGACTCTTAACTAGACTTATATGACTCAAAACAAACTAAAAAGACTCAAAACAGCATAAAATAATCAAATAGACTCAAACTAGACTCTAGGACTTACTTTGGACGAAAATTGAAATAGTTTTGACTCAAAACACTTAAAAACACACACTAGGATAGATTCTAGCTAATTTGACACAACAAAGTAAAGGGGATTGGATTTTTGACGAATTTAAAGTAAAAACAAGTAACTTAAAGACTTAAACAAAGTTTAGACGAATTTGGGGAAACTATGGGTGATAAGCTAGCTAGAGGGTCCTTCTCCACACATGCCACACTTGCATACAAATTGATTTCCAATTGCTTTTTCAATAAACCATGAACCTCAACACCCTAGATTAACCGTGACATCACTAATTAACCCTCAGATTTTCCTTAAGTCATTGAATCGGATGGGATACGCATCGTCAACCAAATTATTCTTCAAAAGTTCCCTACATGAAAAGCATAATAGAGATACAATCAAAGATCATTAAGCTTTGTGAAAACCATAAGCATTGGCAAGGCACTCGTAACTATGACATCATGATACTCCTGCCAAGAATTTACTTAACGCGATCATTTATAAGCGACCTCCACTACTTGTGAATATAAGTTCATAACGATTATGTGAAACTCCCTTATATTCTAGCATCAAATTCATGCATGCAAACTAAGTGTGCACCCTTAATCAACATACAAGAAGAAGTTCTTAATCCCAACAGTTAAGCAAATTGCATTCACGATTTATGAAATCACAACTGGAAGTAATCAATTCATTTTGCAAATATAATCATGGTTTTGAAGTCTCCTCTAGCTAAAACAAGTTTAGCTCCTCATGTTCACAGCAAAACAAAGAAAACTTAAATTAAACATTAAAAACTAAGATAGATTACACCTAGAAACGCTCCAACAATCCAAGCTTGAATGACCAAAACGTCCAAGGCTTCTCGTCTCTTCTTTCTCCTTCTTTGCTGCAGCACAAGGGTGTTTGGGTATAAATTATGGTGATGGATGGATAGGTTGGATGGTGGTAGGAGGTGGATGATGGCTGAATGAATGGAAAGTGATGAATAGCTTTATTTTGTGCTGCAGATTGTGTATATATAGGGGGAGAAAGGTTAAGGCATTAATTAATTAATTTGGGAAGGTTTTAAGACTCCAAATCCTCCAAGAAAAGGGTAACAAATCAGAATCCTAAGAGAAAAGGAAAGGAAAAGGTGCGCAGCACCTAAGGAGAAAGGGAATGTGTTTCCCTTGCATGCCAAGGAAGAAAGAAAGGGCACTTAGGTGTGGCATCCCTCTTTGGCTGGGATTAAGGCTTCTAGAACTTATATTTAGGTGTCCTAAATTGATTAGGAACCCCTTTTGATAGCTGGAAATTAAGTAGGAAAGATTAGGATTGACTAAGTCAAAATAAGGAAGTTTGACTCAATTTTCCTTCTTCGTAGTTGATTCCTTTTCTTCCAAGTCTTGAATTAATTTCTTCCATCTCCTTAGCAGATCCCTAGCCTCCTTTGGTCTTCAATTTCGTCCATCCACCTTGCTCCAAGCATATGTTATCCATTCCAAGCCCAAAACTACTCCAAAATGCACCAAAATGCACTTTTTTGCTACTTTAGCCATTTGGACCTATAAACACACGCAAATAGCTCAGAACACTAAAATAACTATGAACTAACAATATAAATGTAAATAAACAAGCTAACTAAGTTGCCTAAATATGCTCTTATCAGATTGAAGTGTCCTTGTTCTTTGGTGATTTGGAGTCTTAATTCCTCTCATTTTCAGCCCAATTTCGTGTCTTCCCTTCAGCCTATAAATACATGATGCCGCAACACTCACAAACCACCACCCTCTACCACAATTTCACACCACACCATCCACCACACCTTAAGAGCCTAAATTCACACAAATCCCCATTGTGCGTAGCAAGGAAGGAAGGATGAGCCACCTGGAGTGTTTCTAGGTGTATTCTATCTTTGTCTTTAATGTTTAAGTTTAATTATCTTTGTTTTGCGAACATGAGGAGCTAAACTTGTTTTAGCTAGAGGAGACTTTGAAACCATGATTATATTTGCAATATGAATTGATTACTTTCAGTTGTGATTTCATAAATCGTGAATACAATTTACTTAACTGTTTGATTAAGAACTTATTCTTGTATGTTGATTAAGAGGGCCCGCTCAGTTTGCATGCATGAATTTGATGCTAAAATATATGGGAGTTTCACCTAATCGTTATGAACTTATATTTATAAGTAGTGGAGGTTGCTAGTCACGATTGTGTTAAGTAAATTCCTAGCAAGAGTATCATGCTTTTCATAGTTACAAATGCCTTGTCAATGCTTATGATTTTCACAAAGCTTAATGATCTTTGATTGTATCTCTATTATGATGTTCATGTAGGGAACTATTGAAGAATAATTTGGTTGCCGATGTGTATTCCATCCAATTCAATGACTTAAGGAAAATCTGAAGGTTAATTAGTGTTGTTCACGGTTAATCTGGGGTGTTGAGATTCCTAGTTTATTGGAAAAGCAACTGGAAATCAATTTGTATGCAAGTGTGTCATGTGTGAAGAAGGACCCTCTAGCTAGCTTATCACCCATATTTTTCCCTAATTTCGTCCAAAGTTATTTAAGTCTTTAAATCTGTTTGTTTTTACCTTAATTTCGTGCAAAATCCAATCCCCCTTTACTTGGTTGTGTCTTTTAGTTAGAATTTGTCCAAACTTGTGTTTTTAAGTGTTTTGAGTCAAGTTAAAAGTAATTTTCGTCCAAATCATCCTTTAGTGTCTAGTTTGAGTCTATTTGATTATTTTGTGCTATTTTGAGTCTTTTTAGTTTGTTTTGAGTTGTTAGAGTCTAGTTTTCTGTTTTTGAGTCTAGTTTAGTGTTTTAGAGTTTAATTTGGGTAGATTAGCATCCTTTTTAATCCCCAACCTAGAACGATCCCTACTTACACATACTACAATCATAGGGTTTTAATTTAAGTGTTAGAATATTTCACACCAACCATGGCAGCAACATGTGAATGAGGTAAGTGCAATATCTAAAATTCAATCCCAATTGGCTAATCTCACTCTTCTTGTGTCACAGGTTGTTGAAAAACCCAAAATGCAAGAAAACACAATCTGTGGTGTATGCTCTATACGTGGACACCAATATGAAAAATGCCCTTAATTGATTGAGAATGGTGGATGGGAGAGTGTCAATGTTGTGGGCTAGCAAGGACAAAATTAGCCAAAGCATGATCCATACTCCAATACTTACAATCCAGGATGGAGAGATCACCCAAACATGAGGTGAAGAGAGCCTCAACAACCTTAACAACAAGGAGGATTTCGTCCAACACCCCCTGGGATATATCAAAAGCTGTTCACACCCATGCAACCTCAACCACCTCCGGTTCAATCAAATTCAGGTACATCTTTAGACAATGATAAGGTTATTCAATTATTAACCACTTTGACGCAAGGGGTACAAAATCAAGCTAAAGAGGTGGATGATTTGAAGAAGCAAAAAGGGCAAATGGTGGAATTCATGGGACAATTTAGAGACCAAGGCAAATTACCTAGTTCAACCATTGTTAACCCGAATGGAGGATTCGAATCCGCCAAAGCCATCACATTGAGAAGTGGTAAAAAAGTTGGCACTGACCCAAGACCATCCAAATCAAGTCAAAAAGAGGATGGGAAGCTACAATTTGAGGAAGAGGGACAAGGCCAAGCCACGGCAAGGGTAGATACACCCTTGCCACAACCACTTCAAGACCTCAATTCATCCAATTCGTCCAATATAGGTAAGTTGGGTTCAAGTTCCATTAATTCTAACCTTATTCCACCCAATGTACCTTTCCCTCGCAGATTTATGCAATCAAAGAAGGAAGAGAATGACAAGGACATTCTTGAGACATTTAGGAATGTGCAAGTCAACATTCCACTCCTTGATGCAATCAAACAAGTTCCAAAGTATGCCAAATTCTTGAAGGAGCTGTGCACAACAAGGAAGAGGGTTTCGAATAAACAAGTGGTAAGGGTAATTGAAAATGTTTCCGCTGTTTTACAAAGGAAATTACCTCCTAAATGCAAAGATCCAGGTAGTTTCGCAATCCCTTGTGTTATTGGCCAAACTAAGTTTGAACATGCTATGTTAGACTTAGGAGCTTTAATTAATGTCATGCCATACTCTATTTATGCATCTATGAACTTAGGGGAGATGAAAAGTGATTGAGTTATTATTTAATTAGCTAATCGTTCTAATGCATATCCAAAAGGAGTGTTGGAAGATGTTTTGGTACAGGTTAATAACTTGATATTCCTGGCTGATTTCTATGTGCTTGAGATGGAAGATACAGCCCATTCCACACCCTTGCCGATCCTACTTGGGCGACCATTCATGAAAACAGCCCGCACCAAGATCAATGTGTTCAAATGGACTTTAACGATGGAATTTGATGGGGAAATTATTGATTTTAATATATCTGAAACTATGAGATATCCTAATGATGATCATTCATGTTTTCCTATTGATATTATTGATTCATTGGCGTAGGAACATCTTGAACAATTACACGAGGATGCACTTGAAACGGTCATTACAAGTGGAATATGACTCAAAAACTAAGAAGCAGCACTAAACAACACCCACGGCACCAATCTGGAATTCCATGTCGTGCCTCCTTGTGAAGAAATAATTGAGGTGGTGGCTGCCCTAGAGTCATTGCCACAACAATATGGTAAGTCTCCAATCCCAATTTCATATTCTGTTTCTACTAATAAGTTATTTCCTTCAGTAATACAGCCATCTTCCCTTAAGCTTAAACCATTACCAAAGCACTTGAAGTATGTTTTCTTGGGAGGACAAGAAACTTTGGCCGTCATTGTGGCTTCCTTACTCATGGCACAAGAAGAAGACAAGTTGGTGAGGGTGCTAAAGGAGTACAAAACAGCAATTGGATAGACCTTGGCCGATATCAAGGGAATAAGCCCTACTACATGCATGCACCGTATACTCTTGGAGGAAGAGGCTAAACCATCTCAAGAAGCTCAACTTCGACTCAACCCTCCAATGATGGAAGTTGTGAAAAAGGAAATTATCAAGCTACTTGATTGTGGAATGATTTGTCCAATCTCTGATAGTTGTTGGATTTCGCCGATCTAAGTTGTCCCAAAGAAATCCAGAGTCACTGTGGTGAAGAATGAAGAGAATGAACTTATGCCCACACATATCCAAACAGGTTGGAAAGTTTGTTTCGATTATAGGAAGCTCAACGCCACCACAAGGAAAGATCACTTCCCTTTGCCATTCATTGATCAAATGCTTGAAAGGTTAGCCGGTCATTCTTTTTATTGTTTTCTTGATGGTTATTTGGGATATAATCAAATTGTTATAGCTCCAGATGATCAAGAAAATACCACTTTTACTTGTCCATTTGGTACTTTTGTTTATTGTCGAATGCCATTTGGTTTGTGCAATGCACTAGCCACATTTCAAAGATGCATGGTAAGTATATTTTCTGATTATATTGAGAAGATCATTGAGGTATTCATGGATGATTTTAGTGTTTTTGGTGATTCATTTGATGCTTGTTTACATAATTTCACTTTAATCTTGAAATGATGCGTTGAAACTAACCTTGTTTTGAATTGGGAAAAATGTCATATTATGGTAAAACAAGGTATAGTTTTGGGTCACATAATTTCTGAAAAAGGAATTGAGGTTGATAAATCAAAAATAGATCTTGTACACCACTTATCATCTCCCACTTCGGTGAGAGAGGTTCGTTCTTTTCTTGGACATGCAGGATTCTATAAGCGATTTATCAAGGACTTTTCAAAGATTGCACAACCCCTTTGCCGTCTCCTTCAAAAGGAAGTGTCCTTCGAGTTCAATGAGGAGTGTGAGAAGACATTCAAAAATCTCAAAGGATTGCTTACCTCGACACCAATCATAGTTCCACCAGATTGGAGCATACATTTTCAGCTAATGTGTGATGCATCAGATTATGCAATAGGGGCTGTTTTAGGCCAAAGGAAGAACAAGCAGCCACATGTCATCTATTATGCATCCTGGACCTTGAATGATGCTCAATTCAACTACTCTACCACTGAAAAAGAACTTCTTGCTGTTATGTTTGCTTTAGATAAGTTTCGTTCATATTTACTTGGCACTAAAGTTGTTGTCTATTCTGACTATGCAGCTTTGAAGTATTTATTCACCAAGAAGGAGGCCAAACCAAGGCTAATTCGCTGGATGCTCCTCCTCCAAAAGTTCGATATTGAAATTAGAGACAAGAAGGGAAGTGAAAACATGGTTGCTGACCACTTGAGTCATTTGGTGCACAATGAGGAGTCCTTACTCATCCAAGAGACGTTCCCAGATGAGCAATTACTGTCCATTCAGGTAAGTGAGCCATGGTATGCTGATTTGGTGAATTATTTGGTGTCTAAAGAAGTTCCAAACACCCTAAACAAACACCAACGTGTTAAACTCAAGAAGGATGCACGGTTTTATGTGTGGGATGAACCATATTTGTGAAAATATTGCTTTGATCAGATTCTTCGTAGGTGTGTGCATGATTGTGAGTTTAATTCAATTTTAACATTTTGTCACACTTATGCATGTGGAGGTCATTTTGGCACACAACGCACAACCCTTTAGGTGTTAGAATGTGGATTTTATTGGCCTACAATCTTTAAGGATGCTCGAACTTTTTGTATGACTTGTGATCATTGTCAAAGAATGGGCAATATAAGTGCAAGGGATCAAATGCTGCAGACCCTATGTTCAATGTTGAAATTTTTTATGTTTGGGGCATTGATTTCATGGGTCCTTTTCCTTCTTCATATGGTTTCACTTATATTTTGCTTGCGGTTGATTATGTCTCGAAATGGGTGGAAGCAAAAGCCACCCGTACTAATGATTCTAGAGTTGTTGCAGATTTTATCAAAACTAACATCTTCTCTAGATTTGGGATGCCTAGAGTGCTCATAAGTGATGGAGGGTCTCATTTTTGTAATCGTACCATTGAGGCGCTGCTCAAGAAATATTATGTCGCACATAACGTTTCAACACCTTATCATCCTCAAACAAATGGGCAAGCCAAGGTTTCAAATAGAAAAATCAAGCAGATTTTAGAGAAGACCGTTGTACAGCCTACAAAACACCCATTGGCATGTCCCCATTTTGGCTTATCTATGGCAAACCATGCCATCTTCCCATGGAATTAGAACACAAGGCGCATTGGGCTGTCAAAACATTCAACATGGACATAGATGCGGCTGGAATTCATAGGAAGCTTCAATTGAATGAACTTGAAAAGATTAGGCATGAAGGTTATGAGAATGCTCGCATTTACAAGGAAAAGACAAAGGCATTTTCATGACAAGATGATTCGTAGCAAAACATTCTCCATAGGACAGAAAGTGTTACTTTTCAACTTTCGCCTTTGTTTGTTTCTCGGTAAGTTATGTTCTAAGTGGATTGGTCCTTTTTTATTACTAATGTTTTTCCTCATGGTGCAGTCCAAATCCAAAGCTTAAGGAATGGCCAAGAATTCAAGGTGAATGGGCATCATTTGAAGCCATGTTATGAGAATGTTGAAGGGCAGATTGTGGAGGATGTACCCCTCCATGCCGTAGGCCCTAATAGAGTTTAAGAAGAGGTATCGTCTGGCTAGAAGACGTTAAAGCAAGCGCTTCTTGGGAGGCAATCCATGCATTCAAATAAAGAAGACTTAGGTAATCCAACAATCCACAACCAGATTTGTGTTCCTAAACCTTTCTCTTTATTGCTTTTACTTTGCCATGTTAGTTGTGTTTGATTGTTGTGTTGTTTGTTTGTTTGCATGTAAGTCTTTGTTTCAAACATTGAGGACAATGTTTGATTTAAGTGTTGGGGGGTAAACAAGCTGTTTTTGCATGATTTTCGTGGGATTTATTCACCTATCACTTCTAATGTTGTTACTCACTGTTTTTAAGTGTTTTTAGTGTGCTTTGAAATGTTTTTATGTCTCTTATTCAGAAAATACGAAAATTTGAAAAAGAATTTGAAAAACAGTTTTGAAAAACCCAACAAGAGTGTTTTAGAGTTGTTTTTGTGTGTTTGTTTGTGTCTTAGGGTACCTTCCAACACAATGATGAGGATTTGGTTTTTAAATGCATGACTATTAAAGAAAGTTACAAACATGGATGGAAGTTTGATTTGCTCTTTGGTTTATGCTTAGTTATAGTTGTTGTTTATGAATTCACATGTGATTAAAGAAAATAAATCAGTTTTTGTAACATGCTTGAAGGAAGGAACTTAAACTAACGTTACAACCCTGAGAGATTTGAGCCTAAACTTTGTTTGGAGAGTTATTAATTTGTGATTTCTTATTTTCTAAAGTCGTTGCATGATCTCATTATTTCTTTGCTTGGTTGCTACTTAGAATGTGTTTTCATCATTATAGTTCCAAATACTAGAACTCATGCCCATAACATACAATAAGATGAAGCTGTTTAGTTAAACCACAGCCAAAAAGCATTATCCCTTTGCATATGTATTGTAGGTTTAACCCTTTTGAGCCTTATTTAGCCTATTTTCTTTGTTAACCACATTATCCTCACCTAGCCTAGATTAGGACTATCCATACCCTTGTTCTTAAAGAAGCATGACTGATGCGAGAATTATACGCACACAAATTAAACCCTCTTTTTGACAATTGTAGTATAAGTATAAGTAGGGATCGTTCTTAACCGGGGATTAGGAGGGATTGCAAATCACTTGGAAACTGACTCAAAAACGTAAAAACACAATATAAAACACTATACTAGACTCAAAGAATGCAAAACTAAACTTTAAAACACTAAGACAAACCAAAAGACTCAAACATCACCCAAAACACTCAAAACTGCCTTAAAATCACTTTCTGGGCAGTTTTGAGCACTTTGGTGAATTTGGACGAATTTGTGTAACAAATTGAATCAAAACACTTATAAACACAAACTAAGACACTTTCTAACTAAATTGGACACTAAAGTAAAGGGGGATTAAGGTTTTGACGAAATTAAATTAAATGGACAGATTGTAATTAAGGCAGAATGTAAATATGAATATGATGAAAAGTATGGATGAATGCTAGCTAAGGGGTTCATCTCCACACATGTTACACTTGCATAATAAAACGATTTCCAATTGCATTTCAATAAACCATGAATTCTCAACACCCCGAGTTAATTAGGTCCGCTTAAATTAACCGTCAAGTTTTCCTTAAGTTAATGAATTGGATGATTGCATACGACAACCCAAAGCATTCCCCACAAGTTCCCTACATGAATTGCATAATAGAGATACAAGCAAGAATCATTAAGTTCTTTGAAAACTATAAGTGTTGACGAGGCATTCGTTACTATGATTGCATGAAACTTATGCCAAGAATTTATTTAACGCGATTGTTTATAAGCAACCTCCACTACTTGTGAATATAAGTTCATAACTATTAGGTGAAACTCACTTATATTCTAGCGTCATATTCATGCATGAAAATTAAGCGTGCACTCTCAATAAACATACATAAATAGGTTATCAATAAAACAGTTAAACAAATTGAATTCACAACTTATGAAACGTAATTAGAAGTAATCAAATCAAAATGCAAGTATAAACATATATTTCGAATCACCCCCTAGCTAAGGGGGGTTTAGTTCTTCATAACATTGAAATCAAAGAAACACCTAAACATTCCAACAACTCAAACTTGAATTGTATGAACGTTTAGGCCCTCTTCTCTTCCTCTTTATTGTAGCACAAGGTCTAAGGATAGTTTGATGGTGTGAATGGTTTGGGGAGTGGTTTGAGTGGCTGCAATGGAGGAGAAAAGTGTTTTGGTGGCTACTGCAAGGGTGTGGAGAGGTTTTGACGAATTTCTGGAATATGGAAGAGTGAAAATGAGAATTGTGTGAAGTGTGTATGGTTTTTATAGGGAGATGGATGGATGGGAGAGGGAACATGACAGCTAGGTTGCATGTGCAAATGCTGGAATTCTGAAATGGTGATGGGAGATGCATGTGGCTGATTTATGCATGTGATTAAAGGGTGGGAGTGCATGTGCAATGAGTGGTGTTGTTGGTATGTGAAAGTGGCTGAATTGGTGGTGCATGTGATTAAAGAGTGAATGCATGTGTTGAATGATTTCTTGGTGAGGGAATGCATGTGCAAATGCATGTGGAATGTGGCTGCAATGATGAAAGAATAAAGGGTGCATGTGGGTTAATTAATGAAGGAAATGCATGTGCAATGACAATGTGTTAGAATGGATGTGTGTTATGCATGTTAAGTGATAAGTGATAAGTGATGATGATAAGTGATAAGTGATAAGTGATGATGATAAGTGATAAGTGATTATGATAAGTGATATGATAAGTGATGATGATAAGTGATAAGTGATTATGATAAGTGATATGATAAGTGGTTATGATATGATAAGTGGTGATGATAAGTAATGATATGTGGGAGTGTGGCTGAAATGAAGGAGTGGAATGTTGGAATGTTATGCACGGCTAAGGAAATTGGAAAGGTTTAAATGTCCTAAAACTAAAGGGAACAAGGTTCCAACACTTTGGTCTTTAATTAGGTCTTCAATTTCGTCTAACACTTTGGCGCCAAGCATAAGCTATCCATCCTTAGCCCAAAAGTGCTCCAAAAGTCTCCAAAATGCATCTTTTTGCTCCTTTAGCCCTTTGGACCTACAAACACACGAAAATAGCTTAAAGTACTAAAATAACTAAAGAAACATAACGTAAATGCACGAGAACAAGCCATTTAAGTCGCATGAATATGCTCCTATCAATGACTTAAAAGGAATTCCTTTTGATCAACATATTGCAGAAAACAAGTGTGGGGGAGTGTAAAAGGGCACGGCAAAGAAAGAAAGAAAAAAAAAAGAAAAAAAAAGAAGAAGAAAAAAAGTTGTGAAAAGAAAGAAAAAGAGTTGAAAAATAAGTGAGAATAAACTCACAAGTATTGGGAGTTGAAGAAAGGGTCCAAAAGTTTGAATTTGACCCTAAGTTTTGTGTGAATCTTCCCTTTGTGTTTAAAAGTTGATTTCTGCATCAAAAGTGAATTCTAAGTGTCAATTTCATTACTTTGCTTCCTATTGCATTAAGAACCTTTGTTTTTCCTTACCTTTCTTTGTTAGCCAATACCTTAGCCTCATTACAACCCTTAGACTTCTATCTTGATGTTATGTGTTCAATATGTGGAGTTTGAAATTGGTATGAGCATATGGAATCCCTGGTTCTCGTTCTAAGTAGTATTCCATTCATGAGATCATATACAAGTCATTGTAATAATTCCAGAAAACGCTTTCTTTGTTATGACATATGTGAGTGCTAGTCTACATATTTACATCAATCTTCTCACATATACCTAGTGTAGGGAGTTTAGTCAGAAAATCTGTGTGAAAATAGAGAGTATCTAGTGAGGAATTGAGGGAATTCTCTAAGGCATGTTACCACATTCAAAATGTTGTTTTAATTGATTAAATGTGAGCTAGTAAGTGGTAACTATAGTTAAGTGTTTGCTCAAGAGTGGAGATGGCTAAAATATGTGGGAGTAATGTTCTTTAATATGTCATGTTCATTGGAAGTCCCTGAGGTAAATGTTGGAAGGTCTAGATTGTGTTTTGTTTGTTTTGTTTGTTTTGTTTCGATCGAGGACTAGCGAAAGCTAAGTGTGGGGGAATTTGATAGGAGCATATTTATGCGACTTAGTTAGCTTGTCTTCTTAGATTTATGTTATTAGTTCTTAGTTATTTTAGTATTTTGAGTTATTTTCGTGTGTTTGTAGGTCCAATTGGTTAAAGTGGCAAGAAAGTGCAATTTGGAGTATTTTGGAGCAGTTTTGGGCTTGGAATGGTTAGCACATGCTTGGAGCAAGGTGGATGGACGAAATTGAAGACCAAAGGAGGTTAAGAATCTGCTTAAGAGATGGAAGAAATTAATTTAAGACTTGGAAGAAAAGGAATCAACCACAAAGAAGGAAATATGAGTCAAACTTCCTTGTTTTGACTTAGTCAATCCTAATCTTTTCCTACTTAGGTTCCAGCTGCATAGGGGGCTCCTAATTGATCTGGGACACTTAAATATAAGTTCTAGAAGCCTTAATCTCAGCCAAAGGGGGATGCCGCACCACCTTACCCCTTCTCCCTTCCTTGCCACGCAAGGCATCCTCATTCCCTTTCCTATTTTCCTTGCCGCAAGTTCCTATCCCTTTTCCCTTGCGATTCTGACTTTAATTGTCCTTTTCCTTGTGGATTTGGGGTCCAATTCTATCCCAAAAATATTTAATTAAAGCTAGGATCCTTTCCCTAAAATATATACCCTTTGCCGCACCTATACACACATCCATTCATTCATATACACAATTTCAACCATCATTCATACCTCTCTTCACCCATAGCCGCATCCTTCCATTCAAACATCACCCTTACACACTTCCACACTCTATGATCTGATAGGAGCATATTTATGCGACTTAGCTAGCTTGTTCTTGTGCATTTGTGTTGTTATTTCTTAGTTAATGTAGTATTTCAACTCATTTTCGTGTGTTTGTAGGTCCAAAGGGTTAAAGTACCAAGAAAGTGCATTTTGGTGCACTTTGGAGCAGTTTTTGGCACTAAATGGATATCACATGTATGGGCCAACATGGATGGACAAATTTGGAGTTCAAAAGGCTAGGAATCTGATAAGAAGATGAAGAAATTAAATTAAAGACAAAGAGGATAAGGAATCAGCTCAAAAGAGGAAACATTATCCAAAACCTTATCTAACCTTATCTTATCCAAACCTTATCCTATCTTATCCTAACCTAATCTTGTTCCACCTTAATCCTAGCTGCAAGTGGACCTAAAAACATGATTTCTAGAAGCCTTATCTAACCATAAAAGGGTGCTGCACCCTTCCCCCTTTTATCTCTTCTAGAAAACCCAAAATCAGACACAAAACACCTAGTTTCTAGAAGGCCCAATTTTGGACGAATTTCCTAAACCTTTATCCTTTTGGATTTTGATTTATAGGGCCTCATTCCTTGTGGATTTGGGTTACACAAATCCTTTTATGAAACTAATTGGGCCAAACCCTCTCCTAAGTGGATTTAACTCACTTGTGCCGAACCCTAGGGCCCTAATCCAATAAATCTGCTAAGTGTAACCCTAATCTTATTAACCCTAGGACTATATAAACATATTTTCAGCCACAAATTTGGAGGAACCCGTTATGCCATTCAGAAACTCCTTGCCGCAAGCCCTAGCCTCCATTCTTCATCCTTCATCCACTCCCTACACCTTCATACACAACCTGCCGCACTCTACCACCATAATCAGCCATTATTCACCATCCTAAACAAGAACACACCATTCAAAACCCCCAAAACCACCACCCACATCTTGTGACGCAGCAAGGAAGAAGAAGGAAAGCCCTAACAGTGCATGCCATTCGAGTTCGAATTGCTGGAACGTTTTAGGTGTAATCTTTCTTGTATTTTTCAATGTTTAATTTCAAGAAACTTTGCTTTATGAGTATGAGGAACTAATCCCCTTTTGGCTAGAGGGAATTGCGAAACCATGGCTATACTTGCATTATGATTTGATTACTTCCAGTTGTGATTTCATGAATGGTGAATTCAATTTACTTATCTATTTGAATTAAAACTTGTTTATGTATATCAATTGAGATTGCACACTTAATTTGCATGGATAAATCTGATGCTAGGATATAAGGAAACTTCACCTAATCGTTAGGAACTTATATTCATAAGTAGTAAAGATTGTTGGTCACAATCATGTTAAGTAAATTCTTGGCATAAGTATCATGTGCTTTCATACTTACGAATGGCTCGTCAACACTTATGATTTTCATAGAATTTAATGATCTTTGATTGTTTTTCTATTATGCGCTTTCATGTAGAGAACTTTTGAGGAATAATTTGATTGCAATGCGCTAGTTCCATTCAATTCAATGACCTAAGGAAAATTTGAAGGTTAATTTAAGCGTACCTAATTAACTTCGGGTGTTGAGGTTCATGATTCATTGAAAAAGCAAATGGAGATTGTTTTGTATGCAAGTATGTCATGTGTGGAGAAAGACCTCCTAGCTAGGCCATCATCCATCTAATTTCACCCAATTTGTGCAAATCTGCATAGTTTAAAGTCTTGATTTTGTTTACTTTATTCTCGCCCAAAACCAAATCCCCCTTTATTTTAGAGTGTCAAACTAGTTAGGATATGTTTTAGATTGTGTTTTCAAGTGTTTTGAGTCAAGTCGAAATTCGTCCAAAATTGTGTTTAGATTCAAATTTGCCCAGTTTGTGTTTTTCGACAGTTTTGAGTGTTTTTAGCTTAGTTTGAGTCTTGTGAACTTGTTTTGAGTCTTCTAAGTTGAGTTAAGTGTTTTAAAAGCTTAGTTTTATCTATTTGAGTCAGTTTAAAGTGTTTAGCAATCCATCCTAATCCCCGGTTTAAGAACGATCCCTACTTACATATATACTACAATTGTCAAAAGAGGGTTTAATTTGTGTGTTAAATTAATTTCCGCATCATGATCCATCATACTTCCCTATCATTCATCAATCATTCACCATAACACACCAAAACCCAATTTCACACCCTTACACCCTTGTGCCATAGCCTAGCAAGGAACAAGGAAAGGAGAGGCAGCCTTGGACGTTTTTGGCTATTCAAGTTGGATTGTTGGAACATTTTTAGGTGTAATCTATCTTTTGTTTTCAATGTTTAATTTAAATTCTCTTTGTTTTGCTGTGAACATGAGAGGCTAAACTTGTTTTAGCTAGACGAGACTTTGAAACCATGACTATATTTGTGATATGAATTGATTAATTCCAGTTGTGATTTCATAAATTGTGAATGCAATTTACTTAATCGTTTGATTAAGAACTTATTCTTGTATGTTGATTAAGGAGGCCTGCTTAGTTTGCATGCTTGAATTTGATACTAGAATATAAGGGAGTTTCACATAATCGTTACAAACTTATATTCACAAGTAGTCAAGGTTGCTGGTCACAATCATGTTAAGTTAAATTCCTGGCATGAGTATCATGATGTCATAGTTACGAATGCCTTGTCAATGCTTATGATTTTCACGAAACTTAATGATCTTTGCTCTTGTCTCTATTATGCAGTTCATGTAGGGAACTTGGGAAGAATAATTTGGTTGTCGATGCGTTGTCCATCCAATTCAATGACTTAAGGAAAATCTAAGGGTTAATTAGTGATGTCACGGTTAATCTGGGGTGTTGAGGTTCATGGTTTATTGAAAAAGCAACTGAAAGCATAAAATTGATTGCATAACAAATAACAAGATGAAGGTGTTTAGTTACCACCAGAGCCAAAAAGCTTTATCCCTTGCATATGTATTGTAGGTTTAACCCCTTTGAGCCTTATTTAGCCTATTTTCTTTGTTAGCCTGCATTATCCTTACCTAGCCTAGTATAGGAATATCCATACCCTTGTTCTTAAAGAATAGTGAAGCATGACTTATTGGGAATTCCTTTTGATCTACAATTTGCAGAAAAAACAAGTGTGGGGGAAGAATTTGTTCTTTTGAATTCGGTGAAGTAGTGCTTATGTTTTTTGTTTCAAAAAAAAACGGAAAAAGAAAAAAAAAAGAACAAGAAAAACATTGAAAAAAAAGGAGAAAAGAAAAAGAATAAAAAAAAAAGAGGTTGAAAAGAAGTGAGAATGATTTTGTAAGTGTTGGTTGTTGAAGAAGGGTTCAAAAATGTGAATATGACCCTAAAGTAGTACAAATCTCCCCTTTGTGTTTAAAGTTAGGTGCTACAGTCAAAAGTTGAATTCTAAGTGTTGATTTCATTACTTTGCTTACTATCACTTTAAGAACCTTTGTTTATCCATAACCTTTCTTTGTTAGCCAATACCTTAGCCCCATAACCCTTGATACTTTTATCTTGATTGTTATGTGATTCAATATGTGGAGTTTGAAATTGGTATGAGAATATGGAATCCCTGGTTCTCACTTCTAAGTAATGGCATTCCATTCATGAGATCATATACATGTTTGTATTAATAATTCCAGAAAGTGCCTTATTTGTTATAACATATGTGAGTGCTAGTCTAGATGTTTACATCAATCTTCTCACATATACTTAGTTTAGGGAGTGTAGTCAGAAAATCTATGTGAAAATAGAGAGTATATCCAGTGAGGAATTGAGTGAATTGTCTAAAGCATGTTACTACTTTCAAATGTTGTTTTAATTGATTAAATGCAAGCTAGTAAGTGGTTACTGTAGTTAAGTATAAGCTCAAGAGTAAGGATGGCTAAAATCAATGTAAGTAGTGATTTTTAACTTGTCATGTTTCGTTGGAAATCCCTGAGGCAATTGTTGGAAGGTTTAGGCTTTGTTTTGTTTTCTTTGTTTTGCTCAGGGACTAGCAAAAGTTAAGTGTGGGGGAATTTAATAAGAGCATATTTATGCGACTTTGTTATGTGATTTCTTTACATTTATTTTGTCACATCCCAGCCCGAGGCGGGTCACTTCCCGGGCCCACTCCACCACCGTAGCACGATATTGTCCGCTTTGGGCTTACCATTCTCTCACGGTTTTGTTTTTGGGAACTCACGAGCAACTCCCTAGTGGGTCACCCATCATGGGATTGCTCTAGCCCCCTTCTCGCTTAACTTCGGAGTTCCTACGGAACCTGAAGCCAGTGAGCTCCCAAAAGGCCTCGTGCTAGGTAGGGATGGGAATATACATTAAAGGATCACTCCCCTGAGCGATGTGGGATGTCACATATTTAGTTAATTTCCATTTATTCTAGTAATTTAATTATTTTCGTATTATTATAGGCCTAGTTGGTAAAGATGACAATAAATAGCCAAATGGAGCAATTTGGAGTAGTTTTGGACTTGGATTGGATAGCATATGGGCTGGATGTTTTTAGTGTTTAAATGGTGCTAGAAATGTGCTAAAATCTTGAGAAATTAAAGTTGAGACTTGGAAGGCAAGGAATTACACAAGAAAGAGGAATCCTAGTTGGAGAGGAACATTATCTTATCCTATCTTATCCAGCATTGCCTTATCTTATCTTATCTCCAGCTGCAAGGAGGAATCCTAATCACATTTCAACACTTTCCTAATTCTTAGAGTCCTAAAATAATTCAAAATGCCAAAACATTTTCCTCCTTGGATTCAGCCATTCCCTCCCTATATATATGAAATTCATGCACGTTTTAGAGTGTGTTGCGCCTACCATTCAACCATTGAAGTTGCTGAAATTTTCAGAATTCTTTCTCTCTTTGTTTTAGTTTCAATGTTTATTTTAGATTATTTTTTAGTTATGATGAACATGTGTAACTAAGTTTCTTTTTAACTAGAGGTGAATTCGAAGCCATGATCATATGTTTTATATAAATTGATTACATCCAATTATTGTTTCGTAAGACATGAATGCCATTTACTTATCTGCTTTATGAACTTATTCTTGTATGTTTACTAAGGATGCATACTTAGTTTGCATCTAGTGATTTGATACTAGAATATAAGGGATTTTCACCTAATCTTTATGAACTTATATTTGTAAGTAGTAAAGTCATTAGTCATGATTGAGTTAAGTAAATTCTTGGCAGGAGTATCATGCTTTTCATGGTTACGAATGCTTTGTCAATGCTTATGATTTTCACTGAACTTAATGATCTTTGAGATGTATCTCTATCATGCTTTTGATAGTTAAGGAACTTGAGAAAAAATAATTTGGTTGCGTTGCTGAGTCCAATTCAATGAACTTTAGCAAAATCTGAGAGTTAATTAGTGACATTCACTGTTAATTTGGGGGCATTGTCATTCATGGTTTATAGGAAGAATAACTAGAAATTGATTTGTATGCATATGTTTCATGTGTGAAGAAGAATCATTTAGCTATCCTTTCATCCATATTTCATTCACAACTTAATTTACTTGCTGCCATTTATTTTTGTTTTAGTCAAATTCGTCCAAAATCCCCTCAATCATTGTTTTGTTGTTAGTTTAACTTAGTTTTCAGTTTTATAAGTTTAATTTGTGTCGATTAGCATCCCTTCTAATCCCCTGAATAGAACGATCCCTACTTACTCGTACTACGATAGCATAATTTATAGGGTTTAATTTGTGTGTTAGTTTCTACCACATCACAAGCACTCCTTCGGATATTCCTAACCCCCCCCCCCCCCCCCCCCACTTATTGAGTGGTTGGTCTACCAACACTGTCCTGATCATTTTGATTCCATGCTTTGTACTTATGAGTTCCATTGCCCCTTCTAGTTGGACCACCAGTTCATCCACATTTTGTTGAGCCATGATACTCCCTCTGGGCCTTGGTCTGAATAATCTCCTGGTTGGAAGCACTTTTTGGGTGTTAACTCCGAAAGTAGATCCGTATTCCTAATTTCGCTCTTGTTCCTCTAATAAACTCCTTCAACAAAAAGCCAAAATCAGAATGCACAGGAAAGCAATAGGAATTTGTGATTGTTGCCTTCTTGGTACCGTAATACCTCTTGCTCCAAATCTTGTCATAACTTCCAAGATTTGGGTGATTGGTTGTGCCATCCTAGATAATAAATGTCAAAGGGGTTGAGATTGAGTAATCCCCATAGGTTCTCCGCCCACAGCTACCAGTTCAAATTGTACCAGAGTAAATAGGGAATTTAAGGTGGGTTGCTGAGGCAGATAGGCTAATAACTCTAAAAAAATTTGTTTGATGCTCTATGCAAGTCGGGGGGTTTTGTGGGAATGTTCCTAGGAAATCAAATCAAATCAGAGGTGGTGGTTAGATAAGGTAGGATGGGAAGTAAATGATGTCGCAGAGATGAAGAGAAAAAACCAGATCCCCATTTCGCTTTGCTATTTTGCATTCAAGCCTTCCCCGTTGTGAGACTTAGCCCATCCTCTTTCCTTTAGTATAGATACTATCATTTATTCAAAAAAAAAAAAAATCAAGTGGCATTTGGGCTAATTTCAGACGAAGAGGAGCAAGAGATGTTGGGATATTGGGTCGTGCTTTAAAGGTGATGGATTGGACTTTTAGGCTAACTAGAAAATAATCTTGAATGCGCATGATAGAATCATGTAGAATCATGCGGGCATGCATGCACCCAAAACAAAACCGAATGCACAAAGCACTCTTGCATAAAGGGCGGAACTAAAATATTTTAACGGGTGGGCTAGCTAGAATAATTATCTGCTGATCAATGTCTTTTTTTTTTTTTTTTTTTTCTTTCTTTCTTATAGAAAAAACAAAAAAAATTAAAGAGAATGACCAAGAGTACAATCAATTTGGAAGAGTTCTATCCCACGCATGAAGGTTATTGAATCTAAAACCCGCATCCATGATTGGATCCGCCAAAAAATTAGTCTCTCTAAAGATATGGCTCCAAGTGATGCCCTCAAATGAGCTAGCCAAGAATTTGATGTCTTTAATAATGTTTTTCAATCTCTAAGAAATCAAGCAATGACCAAAAATAGAGTCAATCACAAGCTTCGAGTCTCCCTCAATTTAGATCCTCCTGAAACCCCCGGATCAAGCCATCCTAAGCGCATCTCTTAGTGCAACACATTTAGCAACATTGATAAAATGATTTCTCCAAGTTCCTTGCCCCACCAGGAATAGGTCTGCCATTTTCATCCCTTACAACATGGTTCTTAATTACAGAGCCATCAAAATTTATTTTAAGGTTCCCCTTCAATGGAGGAGACCATTTGATAGACTGATTTCCTTTGCTTACTTTTGTACTAATCTTATTTTCATTTAAGTAATCTTCGCCAAGTTTGGTGGCAAGAAGAATAATCCTACTTGGGTTGATAGTATTATTTTGAAACACAACACTATTTCATTTTTTCCAAATTTGCCAGCTGATAGAAGGGCAAGACTTAAGCTTGAGAATTTATCATTATCCTTAGAATCTAGGGAGTTCAACCATTCCAATAAGGTGTTGTTACTATTGTTTCTATTAGGGTTAATGTAGTTAATATTGGACCAGACTTACTCGGCCACATTACAATTTATGAATAAGTGATTATTACTTTCAACATCCTCATTACAAATAGGGCAGCAGGGACGAAGGGAGTGAATATATTTTGAGAGTCTATCTCTGGTTTTCAATCTTCCTAGAATCAGTAATGTCGATGCAAATTTCCTCCGCCTCTTGCTTTGATGAAAATGTACCTGCAAAACAATCAACACATTTGATCAAAGACCTAAGCCTCATGTGCCCACGAGGTTTTTTTTTTGGTGGGGGGGGGGGGGGGGGGGCGGCATGTGGGGGTGTTATGCCAATGAATCTCTGATGCCTAAGTAAGTTTCTCTAAAAAGAGTAAATGTTTAGGGCTTTTTCAGGGTAGAAAAGCTTACCAAAATTTGGTAGAATTGGAGATATATATAGGGAAGAGGGTTGGCCATAGTGTTAGGGTTTTACCCTACACATATTGGCCAGGGTGTATGGAAAGAATATTCTCAAGATATTAAATAGAAAATAATATCTTCAGATAATGGAGTAACTATCCCTAATTGATTTAAGTATGGATTACTTATTTGAATGGAGTCAATTTTCAATTGGGAATGTATGAAAATAGGATTTGGGTAATTAATCCTTATCTTTAATGCTTTGACTTTTTCTTGCCAATGGCAAGTCAGCTGTGGGATGTTGTATTCAGCTGTGTAGACCTTCAGGGTGCTGAGCTACACGTGGGAGTATCTACGGAGCCTGCCCATTTAATAAAAGTCCACATGTCGCCTCTAGAATTTTTGGGATTACTTTAGATTCCACAAGTAACCAACTAAGTAACCTATCTTTGTTTGCAATATTGAGATTCCACATTTTCTAAGCAACTGAAAATTTAGATTAGGAGTAATGTTGCTATTTTGTATCCATGTTGCTGATTTAACAATAAACTTACCATTGGCATTGAAGACCCATAACATATAATCTTCTTGTTGGGCTATAGGCAACGATATACTACAAATTTTATTAACAATATCTTGATCAACCAAATTAGAAAGAGTCATTGTATCCTAGCAGTTCTTATTGATGAAATTACTAACTTTCATATTTTTATCTATGCTATTAATTTCGTTGCCCTACAAAAGATGAATGTTTTTTTTCTTGTACAAGCAGTTCCTAGTCTTAGAGCATCCCCACTTGGGTTAGCAACTTTCTGATGCAGAGCGCAATGGATAGAAATGAAATAAAACGAAAAGGGAAACCGATATATAGGGTCCACTATCTCCTAGTGTGAGGAGAGACCTGAAAACCCGAAAACCCCATCCTCTAAATAATTACTGATACATGTGTCATAGTTCATGCATCGTTACTAGAGGTCATGAACTCATTAATATTAACCCCACTTAATCTACCCCAATAACATATATTTATTACATTAAATAAAGATTGACTAATATTGTAACATACGAGATACTAAATAACCAAAATAATTGCTTTTAATCTAGCCCACCAAATATAATTATTACAATGTATATCGGCTGAATTTCAAAAGCCAAATGTATTGAATATTCCGATGATCTTATTTCATGTCCTGCATCATTTTCACCGAGTCAGAGAGAATTTGTCCTCAAATTCGAATCACCATCCGCTTTGGAGACAAAATATCGATATCTTCCACTCCAAACAAATAGATACTTTGAATAAATGATAAACTTTGAATAACATAAAATATGCTCCATAGCCAAGGTCTTGATATGGACGTCTTCCCAATAAATCTTAATTTGATTAGTTGTATTTCCAAAGTTCCTTGCAGTACTTGAATTGAAATTACCAACTCCAATCAAATCAACATATTCAGAAGTATCAGTCTCCAAAATATAAATTGTGTCACATGGCTGGACCGATGTCAAGGTTTCATAGAGAATTAAAAGGTCGTGACAAACAAATATTTTGGAAGCCTTGACAATGAATTCCATATTCTCCTCTTTTGAGTTGTAATCTTTCTCTCTCTCTTGTTGTCTTAAAGTTGAAGTTGCGTTACAGATTTCACAATCATCACAACAAAGATCAAACACCGGAGGAAGATCAAGATTTAAAGAATTATCACCTGAAGAATTTTCACAACATATTAGACATGAACTTTTCAAGCAACGAGCAAATATTGGAGGAAGGTCCAGATTTAGATCTTCATGTATTGGTAGTTGCGACTTGTTGGTATTGTTACCCTTGATACAACGTCACCCTTGGATCGAGCTAATGCTCTGATACCAACTGATGCAGGGCGCAGCAGATAGAAACGAAATAAAACGAAAAGGGAAACTGATATATAGGGTCCACTATCTCCTAGTGCGAGGAGAGACCTGAAAACCCCAAAACCCCATCTCTAAATAATTATTGATACATGCATCATGGTTCATGCATCATTACTAGAGTTAATGAACTCATTAATATTAACCCCATTTAATCTACCCCACTAACATATATTTATTACATTAAATAAAGATTGACTAAATTGTATCATATGAGATACCAAATAACCAAAATAATTGCTTTTAATCTAGCCCACTAAATATAATTATTACAATGTATATCGGCTGAATTTCAAAAGCCAAATGTATTGAATCTTCTAATGATCTTATTTGATGTCCTGCATCACTTTCTTTCTTGGGTAACATAAAATTGGGCTACATCTAGCCCCAAAAAATAGTGAGTCCCACAAGAAAAATAGCAACCCATGTGAGTCAAATTCTATCACTCTCCCTCTACTTGTTAATACACTTATACTCTCTCCTTCTTTTCTTTTTTTTTAATTCTTTTTTCTTACATATTTTTGTTCCAAAGATGCTCCTACATTTTGTTTGTATGTTTAATGCTAAAGACATAAAATGATATAAGCTATTATACTATAAAAAGCTCACCTTCATTAATCTAAAAATTTTGGATTACCCCTTAAAACTCATTTTTCTTTGTCTTTAACATATCGTATATATTTTTCACTGACTTAAACCCATTTATTGGGTTTAACAAAAAAAATCTCATTAAATTTGTTTTATGACTCAAATTAAAATATTTTATAGTCCTAAAATGCCCCTTATTATGTGATGAAACATTTGATTGTGTTTGTTTGTAATTTATTGCAAATTGGCTAATTAATGATTGTTAAATTCCATAAGAATTAAAATTTCAAATTAATTTAACGTTCATGGGCATTGGTGGCTGAAATTTTCAAATAAATTTTCTCGAAATTGTATGATACTAATTTACCAATTGGTGCTAGGTAAATTGTTGTGTTGTACGTGAAAATCAAATTATTTCAGAGGGCGAAGTGGGGGTTTGTCTTTCAACGGATGAGATTGGGATAAGAGATCTAATCCAACGAACGGTTCATAAGTAATGAAATCTAGCTTTATCAGAATTTGAACCTTTTTAGGTTGAAAGGTTCATAAAAATAAAAATAATAAAAAATTAAGATAACACGTCCAAAAATCAACTTAAGAAAAGTTAACACAAAAAAATTAGGGAGTTTTAACGAAAAGCCCACAGTACTGTTCATTTTAACGAAAAACCACATTTTTACACTAAAAAGTCAATCATGGTACTATTCAATTTACCCTTTATTTTGTCCTTATCATTAAAACTCAAAGGTTTCAAGCCATTTTCGTTAGTTTTCCTAAAAAATTATTGCATAATCAAATTATTACATAAAGAAATATATATAACCCCATCTAGAGCCCGAAAGAAATAACCCCTCATTGGGAGAGATTCTTTTATAAAGCCCCAAAAATCATTTGGACCTCTAAAATGGGCTATGTCCACCATTTTTCCAGCCTCATATAGACTAGATATAACTAAAATTATATAAATAGCTATTTCACGATTCTATTCATTTATGGTTCCAACATAAAACAAACACATGAAAGTGCAACAATAAAAACACATTATCACAGGTTGATGAAAATGAGTTCAACAAAAGAATTGGAAATGTATCCTTTCAGTTTAATTCCTGGCTCCAACCGAATAGGTTTCGCCAATGAAAATTGAAAATTATACAAAATAATTAATTTCACAAACATATGAGTTGTAAACACAAGAAAAATAGAATGAAAGCAATATATTTTGGAGGGGTAGGGGTAGGGGTAGAGAAGAATTGCCAAGGAGTAAATTTCATTTAAAAATTACTTATATTTTGTGAACAAATCAATGAAAAAGATACAAATTGGGGAGTTTAGGCTGTTAAACCTAGGATCAAAAAGTCCGTTCATTTTCTTGATTTATTAATGAAAAAGTATTGCCCTTGATTATCCACTGTTTACAAGTTACAATTATTGGGGCTATATAAAACAATGTTGTAGGCCTAATTTACTGAACAATATAAGAACAGACAGAAGGGATGCGGCGGCAATAGAGACAAAAGAGAGAGATATGTAATTGTGAGGTATGTGTTATCTCACCCCATTGTGCCTTTATTTATAGTAGTAGGTAAGGCAAATTGTCACATCCCCGCCCGGGCGGGACTACTTTCCGGGCCCGCTCCACCACCGTAGCACGATATTGTCCGCTTTGGGCCCCGACCACGCCCTCACAGTTTTGTTTTTGGGAACTCACGAGCAACTTCCCAATGGGTCACCCATCATGGGATTGCTCTAGCCCCCTTCTCGCTTAACTTCGGAGTTCCTACGGAACCCGAAGCCAGTGAGCTCCCAAAAGGCCTCGTGCTAGGTAGGGATGGGAATATACATTTAAGGATCATCCCCTAGACGATGTGGGATGTCACACAAATTCCTTACCCCAATATGATAACAACTCTAATAGGCTAATAACTAATTTAAGAGATATGGTAGAATCTTAAAAGGATATTCCAGATATGATAAAATTTTCACAATGACATTCCTAAACTAATAGGATTACAACACTATCCCTTAAGTGTGGTAGAATCTCAAAAGGATATTCCAAATATGATAAAATTTTCACAATGACATTCCTAAACTAATAGGATTGCAACACTATCCCTTAAGTGTGTAAATCTCATGACGCTCAACGAAGCAAACACTGGTTGCTACATCTTCTAATCACTCATAAATATTTGCTCTCCATGAATCTAGTTGTAGTCTTTTTGGTTAAGAACAATGGTCCATCACATTAGGAACTCATGTGGCCTATCTTTAAAACCAAACACTCCAACTATCATTCATGAGAATAATGCAGTGTGTATTGCACAAATGAAGGAAGGGTTCGTCAAAGGAAATAAGACTAAACACATATCTCCAAAGTTTTTCAATACACATGAACTTCAAAAGGTTAAAGTTACTGAAGTTAGACAATTTCATTACAATGATAACTTGGTAGACCTATTCACCAAATATGTACCAAATTGTACATTCCAAAAGCTAATGCATGGTATTGGATTACGTCGACTTAGTAATCAGTCAGATTGAAGAATGCAGAATCATGGGGAAATACTCATTAGGGGGAGCATCCAAGACACATGCCGTTATACTCTTTTTCCTTCAACTAGGACTTTTTCCATTGGGTTTTTCCTAGCAAGGTTTTAATGAGGCAACAAAAGTGCGCTCAACACTATATCAATGATCCACGCAAAGTTGTATTCTTTTTCCTTCGCTACGATTTTTTTCCCATAGGTTTTTTCCGAGTAAGGTTCTAACTAGGCAGCCGATATTGATATATGGGCGTACAAGGGGGAGTATTGTGAATGGTGTGATGTGAATGCCCATTCAAATGAAAGTCAAAAAGCTACATGCCCTATATAGTGTGTTAGTTTTTTTTATTTTTTATTTTTTTTATTGTTTTGTTGTGTAGATTTTTCATAAGCACTAAGGGAGATGTTAGATGAAACCTCTATATAAAGATATATTTTTTTATCATTGCCAACAATAACATAAAGATAAAAGTTGAAAGAAATTATATAAGTTTTCCTCACTTCTCTACTTCTTCATTTCCATTGTTTGACACAAGTGAAGAAAACAAGCAGAGTAATACATTGATCGCATTCCAGTTCAATGTCCAGCACAGAGTCTCTCTCATTATCTTTTGCCTATTTAGAGCAGGTTTGATGTTTTGTTTTCCCCAAAACCCCCGGGTACAGCCTATCATACCCCACTATGTAGTCATTGTAGTCATTCTTGCATGTACTGAGATTAAAACATAGAATGCTTACATACGTTAGGTTGTGCTCATGGTTTGCACATGATCCGTATTCATGGCAATATTTATAATTTATTGACAATATTATGATAGTAAAGTGATAATACACTATCTACCATATAATGATAATATAAAGACAATACATTATTTATATATTTTATAAGGAGGATACATTGTATATATTTTATAAAGGTGATACATTGTCAATGCACTATCTACTTGGTCATGCGCAAACTTGCGCACATTCCATGTGTATGGGTGAGCAAACTTAATGATGAAAATTTTGAACAAGAAATAATAAATAAATAAAAGCCCACTCACGCTAGGCAGCTTTAGACTTTCTTTTAAGGAAACGATAATAGATTTATTCAAAAAAGGGGTCACTACAAGTCAAATCATATAGAGCGAGAGTCCTCCACAAGCAAATCTAAAATTAGACTCGGAGGATCATCTAGCCAGGTACAACCCTGACCAACAATAAGATCGAGCTGAGCAAGCATGTGAACAAATTTAGACTATATATGACGAGAGAAATTTAAGTTATCCGATTGCATTCAAAATTTTGTTATAGATGCTTGCATGATACAATAATAGTCATAGAAAATGTGAAGAATACGTAAAAATCATAGCGTGCAATAATGGTATGACCTCGTTAAAACTTTGCATGAACTTTGTATGAACTGTGCATGATGCACTCTCTATTCCACACTAGATAATGATAATCTGTAAATTTTCTTGAGTCACGGCGACGAATTGGAAACTTTGATAGTCGAAAGAAAATTTCTGGAAGCTCTCCTCTCCTATGACTGATTATTTACAAGATTAATTCAACAAAGACCCGAAATTAAATGGCTTAATTATTAAACCACATTATTGTTTTTGTTGGAAATTATTAAACCACCAACTGAAATTCCTTTGGTCAGTTGGTGTACTACGTTCAAGAATCGATACCAAAAATATGCATTTCCTTTTTTCATAAAAATTAAAAAGAATTGTTTCTCCTATGAGTGTGGGGAATAAAATTATAGGAAAACTAATGAAAATGGCTTGAAAATTTTGAGTTTTAATGATAAGGACAAAATAAAGGATAAAGTGAATAGTATCAGGATTGACTTTTTAGCGTAAAAATATGGTTTTTCGTTAAAGTGAACAGTATTGTAGGCTTTTCGTTAAAACTCCCTAAAATTATAGAAAAAAAAAAATTAACAACTAGATATACTTAATGATATTATTATTTTATCAATTTTTTTTTTAATAAACCATTGTATCTACATTAGAGGGGGTAGGATAGGGAGCTAAATCTTACAATATGGTTACTATAATCATGTGGTTTAACTTTATTTTTAACGAGAATTGAACTCTTCACTTCCAAATAAAAGAGGACAAAAAGAGCTCTTACCGCATATCAAAGGGACAAAAATACCCCTTCTAGCACCAGAACGATGTCGTGTCATACAGGAATAAGGGAGGACTATAGTTACTTCTGTATGTGTAACTGCAGAGTATCACACCCACTCAGTTTGAAGACTCAGTCGGCCTTGCATTTGTGTGTTGCTATTTGCTTCTCTTGTTGTTTCTACGAGGAATTTTTCGTAGCAATTTCGTGACATCATCGCTTGGAGAAAAATGAGAAGTCAACGAATTAGTCTTCCTCCAAGTCTGCGTCTCTACACTTGCGACTTCCATCAAAGAGTTTCCTTTTATTTTTCTATTTTACTTCTTTATTTGGGGCAAGGTGAGGAGGTTGTTGGAGGGTTTCACGGCAAATTTCCAGAATTTTTCCCTGATGGGTTTGTGAAAATTTTGAATTTTGTTTCCTGGGTTTTGTTTAATCTTCGTTTTTCTTCGTGGGTTTTCGAATTAAAAGGTTAAGATTGGTGGGTTTTTTATTTTTTATTTTTTGTTTTGTTATGATGTTGGAATCGCTGGTTTTTGGCTGAATTTTGTGAGCTCCGGTATGGCTGCTGTGATGAGAAAACTGAGTTCTGCTATGGCGGCTTCTAGTGGCGGCGACAGGGATGGTGGGGATTTTAGCATGGAGTTGGAGTTTTCGTTTGCCGTGGAGTACAAGGGTCCTCCGGTGGGTTATGATATCCCAAATGCATTTCCTGTTGACATTCGCCACATCCCAACTGCTGCTCCGGTTTCTTCAGCCTCTCTCTTGAACAATTTGTCCCTCCCTGTTATTCATCCGATTGCGAAATCCACCAAGAAACCAAAAGAAGAGACGAAACTTGAAACTGAAGTAAAGTTTGGAAAGGAAATTGTTTCTTCCAATTCAGTAACCCCTGCTGAATTGGAAATTAGCAATGGCGAAAAGGGTGTCTCGACTTTATCAGATAAGGGTGAAATCTCTGGGAAATTGGGGTCTTCTGGCAGTCTGTCTGGAAGTTTGGAGGGTGTGCTTGAATTGCCTGATGATGGTCAAGAAGCTCAAGGCTTTCAGAATTATATGAGCCCCGGTAACTGGGGTTCATCAGAGTCTGGTTCGAGTTCGCGGAGTCTTTCCTCTGAGGTTTTCTCTGGTAGAGAGGAAGCTTATACGGATGCAATTCCTCACCATGTCAAAAGGCCATCAGCTGTGACATTCCGTGATCCTGACTCGAATGACATTGTTCAGGAAGAAGAGTTTGATCTTTCTGAAGGGGAAGAAGATGTGCGAGTGAGGCCAACGATTGAGAGAAGTGGGAAGAAAGGGTCGTGCTATCGATGTGGGAAAGGAAACAGACTCATGGAGAAGGAGGTTTGCATTGTTTGTGGTGCTAAGTTTTGCTATAATTGTGTGCTAAGAGCAATGGGGTCAATGCCGGAGGGAAGGAAATGTGTTACTTGCATTAGTTTTGAAATTGACGAGTCAAGGCGAAGGAAACTGGGCAAGTGTTCTAGGATGCTGAAGCGGCTTCTCACTAAATCGGAAGTTGAACTGATAATGAAGGCCGAGATATCTTGCCAAGCAAATCAACTGCCAGGCAATCTTATTTTTGTGAATGGCGAACCTTTATCGCAGGAAGAGCTGGTTCGATTGCAAAGTTGCCGAAACCCACCAAAAAAGATAAAACCAGGATACTATTGGTACGATAATGTATCTGGTTTTTGGGGAAAGGTAAATTTTGAACTCAGCTCAATTTTTATCAGCTTGTTAATATTGGACCTCTATTTTGTCGTAAATTGCACCTCAATGCGATGATGATTCTTCTTTAAATGAACAGGAAGGGCATAGGCCTTGCCAAATCATTAACCCCCGGTTGAGTGTAGGAGGCCACATACAACGAAATGCTAGTAACGGGGATACAAATATATTGATTAACAATCGGGAGATCACTAAGTTAGAGGCGTTCATGCTGAAGGTTTTTATACTGGACTGGTTCAAGTTCTTTTGTATATTATATACTTTGAAAAACAAACCACATTGTATTGATGCATTTTGTTTGAATTATGCAGTTGGCTGGAGTGCCATGTGAAGGAAATCTTCACTACTGGGTGAGTGCAGATGGGGAGTATCAGGAAGAGGGAATGAATCAAGTAAAGGGAAAGATATGGGACAAGGTGTGTACGCGTGTGATGTGCAATAAATTGTGTTCCTTTCCGCCCTTTCCTAATTAATGTTATGATCAAGCATCCCTTAACTGTGGAGTTACTTCTTTACAGGCTACAATAAAGATGGTTTGTAACATCTTGTCTTTGCCATTTCCTTCTGGTTCACCAAATCTTTCCTCTGACGAAGTGAACACCTGGAACACCTTTGAAGAGAAAAAGCTTAACAAAATTGTTCTAGTTGGACATCACAAATCTGGTACAAGCACTATATTTAAACAGGTAAGACATTTGGGGAGGAATAACCCGATTACCCATCACTTAATATTATAAAGGTCAGAACCTAGGTGGTGAATTTCCTTCCGTAGCTTCAGGGTCAGTAAAATTATTTACCCTACAAAGCTTTAGATGATAGTAATCATTGGTGAAACTTGACAGGGAACTAGTATTGACATGACTTGAAGTTTTCAAGAACTTTTTTTTCTGATTTATTTGGTATATTTATACCTGTAAAAAGTTGACGGCGAGTGCATATCAGAGATGTGTAAACATATATACATGTATGCATGTATGTATGTATGTAAGTATTTTTCTTAATGCACCACTATGTGATGTGTTTGTACTAATAATGTATTAGTGCATCCACTCGGCAGCAGTGTTCTTCTATTTAATAACCAAGTGCTCTTCTTTTACCACAACAATGTTGTCGTTATATTTTAAGTGACACATTGTTTTTTGTTTCCCTTCCACATCTGTAAGTCTAGTTTGGTACACTTTTTCTATTGTATTCAATAAACTTTTGGAGGGAAATGTGATAGTAACTTCAACATTTCTCAGTGGGTGGTTGAGTGTCCAGTTTAAAACAGCGCTGCTAGGAATATTGGTTTAAAAGGCACTTAATGAAACCAAACACTTAATTCCAATAAATTTATTCCAAATGATAGCTTTATTTTTTCTGACACTAAGTACTCGCTTATTTTAGGCCAAGTTCTTGTACAATGTTCCTTTCTCTGAAGATGAGCGCCAAAGTATTAAGTTCGTGATCCAGAGCAGATTGTACAGTTATCTTGGTATATTGCTTGAAGGGCGTGAGTGGTTTGAAGAAGAAAGTTTGATTGAGAAGAGAAAAGGAAAAGGACGGCTTTTGGATGAACCTGGCCCTTCAGGTACAAATCGATCTATTCTTTGTTTTCTTCACTCCATTATGTTTATGATCTAGCTTTTTTTTTACATCAAAGGTGAGACCCCCAAGCCGACAAGGCTCCTCGCTTTGCGAGGGTCTTTGTGGTGGGTGTGGGGTGTTGGGGAAACGTCTATCGTATGCAGCCTTACCCTTGCTTTGCAAGGAGGCTGTTTCCACGACTTGAACGTGTGGCCTTTCAGTCACAAAGGAGCACCATACCGTTACGCCAAGGCTCGCCCTCAGCCTTTGTACATCAATTTGTAATTTTTATGTTGGATGGCATTTTCACTAAAGTCAGTTGCCCCGTTCCTTTCTAACTGTATGATAAATTAGTTATGTGGATAAATGTAGATGAGATCTGTGACTATTTTTGGTTTGTATAAGAAACACAATTAAGATGGGTTACCCTATCCAGCACGTGGAAGAAAGGCTGTAAATAAACTGTTAACAAGAGATAACTCAAATTCGGTTTAGATCCTTTTGGCAAATAATGATAACAGGGGATGAGGGATAACATTGTTTGAGTTTCTATAGCTTTACCTGTTTGGTCTAGTGAATTATTTGTTATGTGTTTCTCTTAATCATTTGTGCATCTCAGTTGTGAGTGTCGATTTTCAATTAATGAATTGTCCACCCACTTTATTTTGGACCATTGATCTTCTAAACCCGTCTAACAGTGGTTCAAGAAAATGTGTTGTCTTCTATGAATTAGTTATAAGGGATAAAGAATATTTGTTTCACTGATATCATGAACTACATATAATATGTTATGAGCTACTACTGATAAAATTAGATTTCTGCCTTTCTTGACCTTGAGAGTGCATATGGACATACCCATACAAATGTTAGATTTTGAAATGGTTTCAAGAATACATACATACATACATACATACATACATACACATATATATATATATATATATATATATATATATATTAGGATTTCAACATTTGTATCTCTATTGAATCCCTCATAACTTTGGGTCCAACTCATGGCGGAGTTTAATACTTGGAATTTCGTTCAGGTTAATGCAATAATTCGTAGAAAGAAGGGATTACAAGACCTTTTGGATGATTAAAAGGAACAAAATAAGATTCAGAAGTGAATGTTGGAAAGTCTGGGAATACCGTTTCCCTTCACTGCTAAAGCGTTAAAACTTTAGGGTCAACTGACTATCGAGCTTTGACAAAATCATTTTTTTCAATTTGTTATTTATAGTACTTTCCAGATGTTGGTTTTACAAACTGAAACGTTGGTTGTTTTTTACTCATCAATAGTTTGTATAGGATAACAGCTCGTTCCTTTTGGATACATTTAGTGCTTTTCTTATGGGTTACTATCTTTTACTTTCCTGTCAAGTTGATGTATCTTTCTAGTATATGATTGTATTACGTTATCGTTCGGCTTATAAATAACATATTAAAACTTTAAACATCAAGTGAGATGCTTGCCTTTTGTATGAATTTATTGCTATCAGTATTTGTCATTATGGAGTTGTGCCTGAAGTTATTCAGTTTACATAGGGAATACAAGCCAGCTTGACGATAAAACAAAATATTCCATTGGTCCAAGACTGAAAGCTTTTTCTGATTGGCTCCTCAACTCTATGGTATCTGGTAATCTGGAAGTCATATTTCCAGCAGCTACCCGTGAATATGCACCATTTGTTGAGGATTTGTGGAAGGATCCTGCTATTCAAGCCACATACGACCGGAGGAATGAAATAGAAATGCTGCCCAGACCAGCTGCATATTTTCTTAATCGGGTGAGATCACGCTCTGTGTTCCTTGTCTTTTAGTTTTAAGCCAATTCACATTCTCAAAGTGCTTCTGCTCATATTTTTTATTTGTTTATTTTTAAATTCCTTTTAGCTTTAGTTCTTTTGAGTTTTCAATTATTCTTTAGGTCGTGGATACATTTAAATATGAACATGGAATGTGGATAATACATGATCACTATATTATATGCGTGTTACTCAGTTCAAATATTTATATTTCTGTGTAGGCTGTTGAGATTTCAAGGACAGATTATGAGCCCACAGACACGGACATCTTGTATGCCGAGGGAATCACCTCATCCAACAGCCTTACGAGCATGGAATTCTCAATTCCCCCATCAGCTGGAAATAGCAATCTGGACCCTCCTTATCAGCATGACCCTTCGTTAAGGTTAGAGTTCCGGATTCATGCATCAAGTAAATTATACTTGAGCAACAAATGCATTAATCTTTCTTCATTGAGTTGGCCAAATATCTTGCTTAATCTGGCTGATTAAATTTATTGTCGACATGCTTTGCCCAATATATAGAAATTGCTGTGCAGTTTTAGATTAGTTATAACTAGGAAAAGTCGTCTTCACTACGTAACACATGGTTAAGATGAAACTTTTATAATACATACACAATAGTCAATGGAATTTTGAGAGTATGCTTTGCCGATAAAGGAAAACACAGGTAAGGAATATAACTGTTTGATGCTCAATAAGTTACTTGAAAATCAATTTCTTTTCCAAGATATGATCTTGAATTCGAAGTTCTAAACCGGTCCTTTTTTATCCAGTTTCTTTGTTGTTGAAACATTTCCTAGTAGTATATTTATATTAAAAAGAAAAACTTGAGCAATTTTATTTGATGGAAAACAGTGTTTTAAAATGCACTGGCATTGTTTTCTTCGCAGGTACCAACTAATTAGAGTGCATCAGAGCACCCTCGGAGGAAACTGCAAGTTGGTTGAGATGTTTGAAGATGTTGATATGGTCGCATTTTGTGTTTCATTGACAGAATACGATGAGTTTTCTACAGATGCTAACGGGGTTTCCATAAACAAGATGATGGCAAGCAAGCAGCTATTTGAAAATATTGTTACCCATCCAGCCTTTGACCAAAAAGGCTTCCTTCTGATACTCAACAAGTATGATCTGCTTGAAGAAAAGATTGACGAAGCCCCTCTCACTCGATGTGAATGGTTTCATGACTTCAATCCGGTAACCAGCCAAAATCCCAGTGGTAGCAATAACAACAGTAATAACCCCACGTTGGCTCACCGAGCCTTTCAATATATTGCAGTGAAGTTCAAAAGACTCTTTCATTCTCTAACAGATAGGAAGCTGTTTGTTTCACTGGTTACAGCGCTAGAGTCTGATACTGTAAATGAAGCTCTTAGATATGCTAGTGAGATTCTAAAATGGGAGGAAGAGGTACCCAGATTAATTCACGAGATCTCTTCCGCTAGCATTGAGGCAAGTTCTTCCGCTTAAATGTCTTTCTGTAAATGCAACCATTGCTGTTGTGCAAATTGTTTATATAAATGCACTAGGAAACACAGATATACAGTGAGAAAATAGAGTTCATATTCTTTTTCAAGTTCTGTTTAAACAATGAAAGATCTGTTTTTTCTTTTTCCCCAACGAAGTCCGTAATTTTGCAACACTATCAAGTTGAAGTATTTTAAAATTTAGTTTTTGGTTATATTATTGAAGAAAAGTAAGCAGTTAAGTACATAGAAAAAACTGAAAGCGGCAAAAATGGGACAGGACAAAGGATTAGGTGAGTTGAACTACACGTAAAGGCTTCGTCATCCGCTCAGAGCGGGTAGAACAAACCAAAATTGCCGTTACAGTCTCATGTCATAACTTTTTTCACTGACATTGATTTTTCCAATTGGTATATGATGCGAGATTTATACGCACACAAATTAAACCCTCTTTTCGTCAAATTGTAGTATATGTATAAGTAGGGATCGTTCTGGACTGGGGATTAGGAGGGATTGCAAATCACTTGGAAACTGACTCAAAAACGTAAAAACACAAAATAAATGTATTTCTAACTAATCTAACACTTTAAAATAAATGGGGGATTGGTTTTGGATGAATTTAAACTAAAACAGAAACTTGGAAACAGATTATAAAAACGAAATTGATAAAATAGAATGATGAAAAACTAGTTAGAGGGTTCCTTATCCACACATGAACATAAGCATATAATTTGACTCCCAGTTATGACTTCAACAAACGATGAATGACAATACTCCAAGTTAATTAGGTCCGCTTAAATTAACTTTCAGATTTCCCTAGATTCATTGGATTGGATGATTGCATACGACAATCCAAAGCATTCCTAATCAAAGTCCCTAACCATGGAATACGCATGATAGAGACATTTAACAAAGATCATTAAGTTCAATGGAAATCATAAACATCGACTAGGCATTCATAACTATGGAAAACGCATGTTAATCCAGCCTAGGGTTTACTAAACACAATCGTGACTAGCGATTTTTACTACTCATGAATATAAGTTCATAACGATTAGGTGAAATTCCCTTATATCCTAGCATCAAGTTTAGGCATGCAAATTAAGTGTCGACCCTCAACCCACATACATAAACAAGTTCTTAATCAAAACAGAAAAGTAAACCACATCTAAAGTTCATGAGTTCATAACTGGAGTAAATCAAATCATAACCAACATATGTCCATGGCTTCAAATTCGCCTCTAACTAAAAAGAAATTAGTTTCACATGTTTAACATAATTGAACAACAAGTTAAATTAAACATGAAAACAGAAACAAGAAAAGAAAGAACAAATGGATGGAAAGTTAGCTACGGGGTTCATCTCCACATATGTTATACTTGCATAATAAAATGATTTCCAATTGCGTTTCAATAAATCATTAATTCTCAACTCCCCAAGTTAACCGTGATGCACTAATTAACCTTCAAATCTTCCTAACGTTATTGAATTGGATGATTGCATACGACAACCCAAAACATTCCCCACAAGTCCCCTACATGATTGCATAATAGAGATACAAGCAAGAATCATTACGCTCTATGAAGATTATAAGTGTTGATGAGGCATTCGTTACTATGATTGCATGAAACTTATGCCAAGAATTCGTTTAACGCGATTGTTTATAAGCAACCTCCACTACTTGTGAATATAAGTTCATAACGATTAGGTGAAACTCACTTATATTCTAGCGTCATATTCATGCATGAAAATTAAGTGTGCACTCTTAATAAACATACATAAATAAGTTATCAATCAAATAGTTAAACAAATTGAATCCACAACTTATGAAACGTAATTAGAATTAATCAAATCAAAATGCAAGCATAAACATATATTTCGAATCCCCCCCTAGCCAAGGGGGGTTTAGTTCCTCATACAAAACAAAGAGAATTAAAATTAAACATTGAAATCAAAGAAACACCTAAACATTCCAACAACTCAAACTTGAATTGTATGAACGTTTAGGCCCTCTTCTCTTCCTCTTTATTGTAGCATAAGGTCTAAGGGATGTTGTTGGTGTGTTGAATGGATTGGGGAATGATTGAAATGGAAGAGGAATGGTGTTTGGATTATAAGGGAGAGATGGGAAGCCACGGCAAAGGAAGTTTGGTGGTGTGTTTGTGGTGTGTTGTGTATGAAATGAGATGATATTGAATGAATGAATGCAAGGGTATTTATAGGAGTAATGGAGGGAACATGACAGCTAGGAGGTGGGTGGAAATGTGGCTGCAAGTTTGGTGAATGATTATGAGTGAATGCATGTGAATGTGGCTAGGTTGGAAAGCTGGAAATCTGAAAATGCAAATGGGAATGCTGAAATGCAAAGGTGGCCACGGTTTTGAGTGTGTTTTGTGTTGGAAATGCATGTGAATGCATGTGAATGTTGTTTGTGTGAAGTGTGTGTGGGTTAAAGAGTGAATGGTGGTGTAATGATGAAGTGTGATGGCTGAAAATGTCAAGGGAAATGCATGTGATTGCACGGCAAAGAATTTCAGGATGCATGTGTGTTGGTGTGTTGTGTGATTGTTTTGTGGTTGAATGATTAAGTGGCTGAATTAAAGAATGGGAGTGCATGTGGCTTAGGTGGTGTAATGATGAAGTGGGAATTGAAAGAATGTGGTTGGAAAGTGGAAGGGAAGGCACGGCACAAAGGGGGAAGTGTTGGAAATGCATGTGATGCATGCCAATGTTGTCTTTTGGTGCATGTGTGTGTTGAATGGTGTCCTTTAATTATGCACGGTTTAGGGCTGTTAAGGGGAGAGAAATGGGAGTGAATGTGGCTTAATGATGAAGGGGGAAAGCTTGGAAAGCATGTGGCAAGGTTGGTTGCATGATGATGATGCATGTGAGTTGAAATGCATATGTTTAAATGGTTGAAATGTGTAGATGATTATGAGTATGATAAGTGATAAGTGAATGATGTATTAAGTGATAAATGAATGATATGTTAAGTGATAAATGAATGATATGTGGTGAGTGATAAGTGAATGGAAGTGATAAGTGATAAGTGAATGGAAGTGATAAGTGAATGATATGATAAGTGAATGCTTATAATAAGTGAATGATATGATAAGTGAATGCTTTAAGTGTTTAAAATAGGGAACAAAGCCCTTCCTTGCATGGCAAGGAAGGGAGACACAAGGAAACACACGACAATGTCCTAAGGTTGCAAGGAATGTTGTTTTTGTGTTCTAAAATGCGTAGGAGTCTTCAATGATGCTTAAACATGAGGTCTTTTAGGATTTAACTTTCCTACTTCAAGTCTTTAATTTCGTCCATCCTCTTGGCTCCAAGCATATGATATCCATTCCAATCTCTAATTTGCTCCAAAAGGCTCCAAAAGGCATCCTTTTGCATACCTTGCCCTTAGAACCTGAAAACACACAAAAGAAGCATAAAGGGCTAAAATAACTAGAGAAACATAACGTAAATGCACGAGAACAAGCCATTTAAGTTGCATGAATATGCTCCTATCAGTATATGCTTGAGATTTGCTTCCAATTTGATGTGATAAAAGATAGCACACAAATTAAACCCTCTTTTTGACAATTGTAGTATAGATATAAGGCCGGGGATTAGGAGAGATTGCTAATCTAATGAAAATCGACTCAAAGATGTAAAAATATGCTTTAAAAACTTAAACAACTCAAAAGACTCTTAACTAAACTTGTATGACTCAAAACAAACTTCAAAGACTCAAAACTACTCAAAACAATCAAAAAGACTCAATTTCGACTCTAGGACTCAATTAGTTTTGACTCAAAAGACTCAAAAAGACACTTTTGGACAGATTTGGAACAAGTAAGTAAAGGGGATTTGATTTTGGATGAATTTAAAAGAAAAACAAGTAAATTAAAACTTTAAAACAGATTTTGACGAAATTAAGAAAAACCAATGGATGATGGGATAGCCAAGTGATACTTCTCCACACATGATACATTCAAACATAAATTGATTTCCAGTTGCTTTTCCGATAAACCATGAACCTTAACACCCCAGATTAACCGTGACATCACTAATTAACCCTCAGATTTCCTTTAAGTTAGTGGATTGGATGACATCATACGACAACCCAAAGCATTCTTCAAAAGTCCCCTACATGACATCATAATAGAGATACAATCTAAGATCATTACGTTCAATGGAAATCATAAGTATTGACAAAGCACTTGTAACTATGACATCATGATACTCATGCTAGGAATTTACTTAACATGATTGTGAAAACAACCTTAACTACTTGTGAATATAAGATTGTGACGATTACGTGAAACTCTCTTATATTCTAGCACCAAATTCAAGCATGCAAATTAAGTAGGCCTCCCTAATCGACATACAAGAATAAGTTATCCATCAAACGGTTAAGTAAATTGCATTCACAATTTATGAAATCACAACTGGAATTTATCAATTCATATTATAAACGTAATCATGGTTTCAAAGCATCCCTAGGCTAAAACAAGTTTAGCCTCTCATGTTCATAACAAAACAAAGGAAAATAGAATTAAACATTGAAAACAAAGATAGATTACACCTAGAAACGTTCCAACACTCCAACTTGAATGCACAAACGTCCAAGGCTTCTTCTTTCTTCTCTTCTTCCTTGCTAAGTCACGGCACAAGAGTCTAGGGTGGTTTTGTGGATGATTTTCTGGGTTTTAAATGGATTTAGGAAGGTAGGGTGGTGCGGCAAGGGTTGATGGTGGTGTATGGAGGCTTGGATGAAGGTTTGGAAGTAGGGGAATGGTGGAAAGTTGGATGGAAGGCTGTGGCAAAGGTTGGTTTTCTGAGTGAATCAAGGCCGGTTGTATGGAAGGGTGATTAGGTTTCAATAAGGGTGCGGCATAGGGTATTTATATGGAAGAAAGAATCCTAAGGCTTTATTACTTAGTTTAGGAAATGAATTAACTCCAAAACTTTAAAGAAAAGGAAACACAAAGTCAGAATTTGAAGGAAAAGGGAAGGGAACCTGCGGCATTCAATTGTGATAAGGGGAATGTCATTTATTTCTGAAATTAGGCAAGGACTTTGGAATAGAAAAGGGTATGTGAGTTATGGCTGAGTTTGATATGAAAAAGGAATGTGTTTGAATGCTTTAGAATAGGAAAGAAGGCCCTCCCTTGCACGGCAAGGAAGGGAAACACTAAGGGGATACACGGCAAGGAATTTATGTTGCAAGGAAACTTTGTTTTCTGTCCTAGAATAGACAGAAGTCCTTAATGTTGCTGAAACATGGAGTCATTAAGGATTAGGAAAGGTTAAACCAAAATAGGAAACCTTGGCTTAACTTTCCTACTTTAAGTAGGAAACCTTCTTTGACTAGGATTCCTCATTTGATTAGGAATCCTCTTGTGATTAAGAATCCTCTTGTGATTAGGAATCCTAACTCTTTTAGGTCTTCAATTTCGTCCATTCCTTTTGCTCCAAGCATACGCTATCCATTCCAAGTCCAATTTTGCTCCAAAAGGCTCCAAAATGCACCTTTTTGCTTCCTTAGCCATATGAACCTAAAAACACACGAAAATGGCTTAAACTACTAAAACAACTATGAATTAATAACATAAATGCACGAAAACAAGCTAAGTAAGTCGCCTAAATATGCTCCTATCACAATTGAAATGTGGAATCTTACCTCCAACATAAGACTCCAAGAACAAGGAAATAATAGAAATGGAATCCCGCCACTAAGCAGGAAACCACAAGCTGAAGGCAGGTTGCACAAGTCGGCAAATCAAGTCAAAATCTGCGCGCTGCATATTCGATTGCATTCACCACCCAGAAAAGATGAACCATGAAGACCGACTGCAATACAAGAAACCCAAACCAAATTGACGAGCAGAAGCACCAGCAACGAACCATTCACCAAAACCAAGTAGCAAGAAGCAAAGATAGCGAGGAAAAAAGTCTTTCATCTTCGAAAATCTTCATCTTCACACTCAGCTAACTTTGAGGTTTCATTACCTGCTGATTTGACGGTCTTGATCGCCAATGTTAGAGTAGAGGTAGCAGAAGTAGCAGAAGTAGTCATCTTCCAAAAACAAACGACACAGACATTTGGATGGTATCAATAACAGTGGGGCGACGTTAGTGAATGGAGTACTTGTAGTCACATTCACTTCTGAAATGATGTTATTCTCATTATTTCCTCATCCTCAAAGCAATATCTTTCAACACTTCAATACTGCTTGCTGTCATCATTGCCTCGGATGGGAATGGGACAATTTCTTCACCAAACCTTGATGAGCAGGTATCTTCATCGGCCAATACCTCCATAAACACTTTTGTCATCTTCAAGGTCTTCATCCTGTGGCATTACCAGGTGGACTCCCCAGCTTTTATAGTGTAGCAAACGTTTGCTAAGAAAGTCAAAATTGAAACGCACTCTGCACGTAAGAGGTGGCTGTGTCAGACGCTTGATCTCCTTCAGCTCCGTGAACACTTGTGCTGACTCTAACTTAGTTGAACAAAACTCATACATATTACTGATAGGAGCATATTTAGGCGACTTACTTAGCTTGTTTTCGTGCATTTATATTGTTAATTCATAGTTGTTTTTGGCGTTTAAGCCATTTTCGTGTGTTTTTAGGTTCATGTGGCTAAGGAAGCAAAAAGATGCATTTTGGAGCATTTTGGAGCAAAATTGGACTTGGAAGGGATAACTTATACTTGGAGCAAAAGGAATGGACGAAATTGAAGAGTTGATGTCACAAGGATTCCTACTTGAAGTAGCCACACACCTTCCACATTTCAGCCACATGCACTTGTTCCTCCATCATTGCACCAACAACAACATTGCACATGCACTCCCTTTAATTAATTAACCCACATGCACCCTTTATTCTTTCATCATTCCAGCCACTCCACATCCCTCACCAAGAAATCATTCAACACATGCATCCATAATCATTTCTCCACACCAAAACCGTGCACATGCATTCCCCTTGTGCAATTCCATCATTCCACACCTCCATGGCAGCCACCAACCAACCTAGCTGTCATGTTTCCCCTTTAATCATTCAAACATTCACCCACATGCATTTCTAACCCACATGCACCCTAGATTCTAATCAGCCATTCACATTTAATCATTCATTCCCATCAGATTTCTAGCATATTCACATGCATTCATCCTAGCTGTCATGTTTCCCCTTTCATCATTCCCTCACATTCTTTAAATCAGCCAACACATGCATCTACCTTTCTCCCATCAGATTTCCAACATTGCACATGCATTTCCACCCTTTAATCACATGCATAAATCAGCCACATGCATCTCCCATCACCATTCCAGATTTCCACCAAGTTCCTAGCTGTCATGTTTCCCCCATTTCACCTATAAATAAACCTTCATTGCAGCCACAAAGGGGGGGATCCATTCACCACAGAAATAAGGCCTTTGTGCCAGAAATTCATCCATTCCATAAACACTTCCATTCCATTGTACATACCACCAACACTTCCCCCTTTGTGCCGTGAGTTTCCCTTACAATCCAAACACCATCCTTCCATTTTCACCACTCCCCAAACCATTCACACCATCAAACTATCCTTAGACCTTGTGCTACAACGAAGAGGAAGAGAAGAGTGCCTAAACGTTCATACAATTCAAGTTTGAGTTGTTGGAATGTTTAGGTGTTTCTTTGATTTCAATGTTAATTTCAATACTCTTTGTTTTGTACGTATGAGGAATGGAAGAGAAGAGTGCCTAAACGTTCATACAATTCAAGTTTGAGTTGTTGGAATGTTTAGGTGTTTCTTTGATTTCAAAGTTATGAGGAAATTCGAAATATATGTTTATGCTTGCATTTTGATTTGATTACTTCTAATTGCGTTTCATAAGTTGTGATTCAATTTGTTTAACCGTTTGATTGATAACTTATTTATGTATGTTTATTGAGAGTGCACGCTTAATTTTCATGCATGAATATGACGCTAGAATATAAGTGAGTTTCACCTAATAGTTACGAACTTATATTCACAAGTAGTGGAGGTTGCTTATAAACAATCGCGTTAAACGAATTCTTGGCATAAGTTTCATGCGTATTCCATAGTAACGAATGCCTCGTCAACACTTATAATTTTCATAGAGCGTAATGATTCTTGCTTGTATCTCTATTATGCAATCATGTAGGGGACTTGTGGGGAATGTTTTGAATTGTTGTATGCGCTAACCCATCCAATTCAATAACGTTAGGAAGATTTGAAGGTTAATTAGTGCATCACGGTTAACTTGGGGTGTTGAGAATTCATGGTTTATTGAAATGCAATTGGAAATAATTTTATTATGCAAGTGTAACATGTGTGGAGAAGAACCTTCTAGCTAGCATTCATCCATTCATTTTCATCGCATTCATATTTACATTCTGTCTAGTTTATTAAACTTGTTTCGTTATTTCAATTTTCGTCAAATTAAATTCCCCCTTTACTTTATTGTCTAATTTAGTTAGAAAGTGTCTTAGTTTGTGTTTATAAGAGTTTTGAGTCATTTTGTTACACAAATTCGTCCAAATTTGTGTTTGTACTCAAATCTGCCCAGAAAGTGGTTTTTAGGCAGATTTGAGTGTGTTTGTGTTGTTTTGAGTCTTTTGGTTTGTTTTAGTGTTTTAAAGGTTAGTTTTGCATTCTTTGAGTCTAGTATAGTGTTTTATATTGTTATTTTACGTTTGAATCAAGCCATAATCTTAAATTCGTCCAACATTGGGTTTAAGGTCAGAAACTGCCTAGTTAGTGTTTTTAGGCAGTTTTGAGTCTTTTGAACTTGTTTTGAGTCCTTTGAGTCTTTGTGAACGTTTTTAACTTTATTTTACGTTTTTGAGTCAGTTTCCAAGTGATTTGCAATCCCTCCTAATCCTCGGTTAAGAACGATCCCTACTTATACTTATACTACAATTGACAAAAAGAGGGTTTAATTTGTGTGCGTATAAATCTCGCATCAATTACCCCAAATTTGTTCTTCATTGATATGGATCGCGGCTGCAAAACGGAAAGCAAATTCATCCCGCATTTTTTCAACTACATTAGAGCTAACCATGATGCATCGAAGGCATTCAAAATCTTACTAAAGCTGAACCACCTTGGAGCTTCAGTTCCTGGAAATACATTCTCGAATTCAGATTGCAGACGATAGAAAGAGAGAAGCGATCAGCCTCGCCATTCGACAATATAGTTTTCATTTTTGTAACATTGTTAGCATGATTGTTTGAGTCTCTGGCAGTTAGACAAGTCCATCCAGTTAAACATTTGTGCATCTCCACGTTCCAAAATGTTTGACAATTTTGAAATTTTGTCAAGGATACACAATCACTGACATCTACTCACCCTACCTTCGGAGGAAGTTCTGGAATTTCCACAAGCCTGTTGCATCCATGCATGTCAAGTATCCTCAAGCTGACAAATTTGGTAATGCATTCGGGAAGAGTAATAAAATTGCTTCGTGATACATCAAGTTGATAATGCATCTGGGAAGACTAACAAAATTGCTTCGCGATACATCAAGTTTGAATAAGGTGGACACACAATCAAGAACAGAAAGGAAATTCATTTCTGATAACTCCATCCTTGTACATTTAATTGCTCAAGACTGGGAAGCGCTAAAGAACACAACTGTTGTGTGAATCCTTGAGCTAGTTGGGAGCACCAATGGAAGTGGTTGTACACTACATGAAGCTCCAGACGACTTCACCTTATATGGTAATGTAACGAGTTTCGGGCATCCACGGACATAAAGACCAGTTAAAATGTTGCATCTTAATAATGCTGAATGACAGATTTGCAAGTTTTTTTAGTGTTTGTGTAGTGGTTTTTGTATTTGAATCCAAGCATAAAATGAGATGATTTTCCTTTGTCAGCTTGAGCTTCTTCTTCAAAGTTTTCAGGTTTTATAATGCACAAATTGCACTGAGCTAGCACTCCACTTAAACTCTTCCATTTAAGTGGAGTATTGAAGTTTGAATGTCTATTTCTCATTATTATGGAACAAGATACAAGGAAAGCTCATATATATGAGCTGAAGAAAAGGAGAAAACAGAAGCAGAAATCAAGGGACAACACTTCCTTGATTTATGCTTTACCAACAACTAAAGATAAGGACAATCAGCTAACAACTAAAGCAAGGTAGAAATCCCTTGAATTAGTGAGAATGACAACTATGACAGCCATACACAACCATGGCAGCCATACTTAGTTGTTAGACTGCAGTGCACCATACATACACCTATGTCTGCCGACTAGGGTTTGGGATTTAACTTAGACTAACCCTAGAACTTCTTCCAATACTCCCCCTCAAGCTGGATCAAAGGGATCAATTGATCCGAGTTTGGATAGGAGATGATGAAAAACGGTAAATGGCAGTCCTTTGGTGAAGATATCTGCAATCTGATCATGACTACGAACGAAGTGTGTAGCAATTACCTTGGACTGCACTTGATTCCGAACATAGTGACAGTCAACTTCAATGTGTTTTGTTCGCTCATGGAAGACATGATTGGATGCGATGTACATTGTTGCTTGATTGTCACAATGAAGAGACATAGGTTGCGGATGAGGAAACCCTAGGTCCAAGAGTAGAGTTTTGAGCCAAGTAAGCTCACATGCCGTTGATGCCATAGCACGATATTCCGCTTCTGCACTTGAGCGTGCAACCACACTTTGTTTTTTGCTCTTCCAGGTGACAAGGTTACCCCCTACGAATGTGCAAAAACCAGTGATAGACTTGCGATCGAGAGAGTTCCCTGCCCAATCTGCATCTGTATATCCTGAGATTTGAGTATGACCATTATTGCGCATGAGGATCCCTCTACCAATGGAACCCTTCAGATAGCGAAGCACACGGTGAACGATCTTCATGTGATCTGTGTTTGGAGCATGCATGAACTGGCTAACAAGGCTCACAGCATATGCTATATCAGGACGAGTGATAGTTAGGTAAATGAGCTTGCCAACCAGTCGCTGATAATATTCTATGTTAGGAATGAGATCACCATGGAACTGCAGCTTCAAGTTGCTATTCAAGGGTGTTCGAGCAGGTTTACAATCTGTCATGTTTGCCTCATGAAGAAGGTCAATGATGTACTTTCGCTGATTTAGAAAACAGCCCTTGTGGGAATGTGCCACCTTGATTCCTAAGAAGTATTTAAGAGTGCCGAGATCTTTGATAGCAAATTTATGACTGAGATATTGCTTAAGGGCACTAATCTCAGAAACATCATCACCTGTAACAATTAGGTCATCGACATAAATAAGCACAACAAGTTTACCAGATGTGCCCGATCGCACAAATAGAGAGGAATCTGCATTGCTCCGAGAGAAATCAACTCCCTCTAGGACATGACTGAGCTTGGCATACCATGCTCGGGAACTTTGCTTGAGTCCATAAATAGATTTATGAAGTCTGCACACCAAGTCTGGATTGTTTGATTGAGGATGACCCGGAGGGATTTTCATGAAAACTTCTTCTTCTAGTTCCCCATGTAAAAAAGCATTTTTAACGTCCATTTGGAAGAGAGGCCATGCATTGTTAATGGCAACAGATAACAACACCCTCACTGTATTCATCTTTGCCACACGTGCAAAGGTCTCTTTGTAATCTACTCCATAAGTCTGAGTAAATCCACGAGCAACCACTCGAGCCTTGTGTCTTTCAATCGTGCCATCTGAATGAAACTTGATTTTGTACACCCAACGACTTCCTACAGCCTTCTTTCCCTTAGGAAGCTTCATGATGGTCCAGGTGTTGTTCTCGTGAAGAGCTTGAAGCTCTTCTGCCATAGCAGCTCTCCATTCGCTGTGTAATTTTGCTTCTTGAAAGCTTTGAGGTTCATGTGTCTCAGTAACTGTATTAAGAAATGCAGCAAATGAAGGTGACACTTTGCTGTAATTAATAACAGAAGTCAAGGGGTGCCTGACATTATAAGTTACATAATCATTTAACTTGGATGGGAGTCTCCTCTCACGGGAAGGATTTCGACGAACTGTGGAAGGTTGAGCCACTGGTAGTTGAGCAGTCTCTTGGTTGAAAGGACTCCTTGAGGGTTCAGATGAGATAAGTTCATCAGGTACCACTGGCTGAGAATGGACCTCATCCAGTGTTTGGTCCCTTAAGACATCCGTTGCGTCTTCTTCACATGGATATGGCATTGGAAACAAGTCAAGCAGTTTCTCCCCCTCTTGAGAGTAGTCCAGGGGTTGGGTGAAGTAAGGCATTGGTTCCTCAAATCTTACATCTCTTGAAACAACCATCTTCCTAGTTGTGGGATTGTAACATTTGTAACCCTTTTGAGTAGAAGAGTAGCCTAAGAACACACATTTTGCAGCCCGTGGTTCTAGCTTGTCACGTTTCTGTGCTTGAATGTGAACAAAACATGTACATCCGAACACCCGTAAGTGTGACAAATCTATCTGTCTGCCTTTCAGAATCTCATAAGGTGATTTAAAATTCAAAACCTTACTGGGCAATCTATTGATAAGATAAGCAGCAGTAAGGACACCTTGAGACCAAAATTTTTTTGGTACGTTTGAGTGAAACATCAGTGCCCTAGTTTTTTCAAGCAGGTCTCTATTTTTCCTTTCTGCTACCCCGTTTTGTTGGGGTGTTCCAACACAACTGGTTTGATGTAATATGCCATGTGTGCTTAGGTAATGAGACATATTATGGGACATATATTCGGAGCCATTATCTGATCGTAAGACATGAATATTTGAAGCAAATTGAGCGTTTACAAGTCTATGAAAATCTTGAAAAACTTCCAGCACTTCACTTTTAAATTTCAAAAGATATAACCAAGTTATCCTTGTGAAATCATCCACGAAGGTTACAAAGTATTTGTATCCATCAAATGACTCTAAAACTGGTCCCCAAACATCGGAATGCACGATTTCAAAAGGATTACTAGCCCTAGATAGGGAGGAAGTGAAAGGTAACCTAGTGAATTTAGAAAAATGACACACATCACAAGAACTTGTAACCTTGCACAGGTTTGGAAACAAAAAAGATAGGACTTTATCAGAAGGATGTGCAAGGCGTCGATGCCAAAGTTGTTGTTCTTGAATCAGGCTTGAGGTGACTTGAAAAGCCTTGGGAGTTTGAACATGCTTGGAAAGGTAGTAAAGACCGTTTAGAAAAAAACCTTCACCAATCGTCTTCTTGGTGGTGATGTCCTGAAAAATCACAATTTTGGGAGAGAAGATGATAGTGCAGTTTAGTGAGTTTGTGATTTTTCCAACAGATAAAAGCTGAAAAGGGAATGAAGGAACATAGAGTGCCTCAGACTCGACATTATTAGAGATCAGATGTATTTTTCCTTTACCTATAACCATGGCACCCTTGCCATTAGCGACTGACACTTGAGATGGACGTGAAAGTTTTTTAAAATCATACAGATTTGTGGACTTGTTGGTCATATGATCAGTGGCTCCTGAATCTATAATCCAATAATCATGCCTATTACCTATTTTAAGAGCAGTTGAGAAGGATCGCAAGATACCTAGAATATCTTGTTGTGTCATGCCTTCTTTCCCAGCCAAAAAACCAGCAAGCTGTCCAAGTAGAGCAGCTGGTTTGTTGTCACCCTGACTGGTTGATCCTTCATTCTCTCCACCACCTTGTTTCTTGTGAAGGAAGGCAGCAAACTCATTTATCAGCATGGCCGGATTAGATGTGTGATGCGAGAATTACTTGACACTCAAATTAAACCCTCGTTTGACAATTGTAGTAGAATGGATAAGTGAGGGATCGTTCTAGACCGGGGATTAGGAGGGCTTGCTAAAACCTTCTAAATTGACTTAAAAACATAAAAATACAATATAAAACACTATTTAATGCTCGAAGAAAGCAAAACTAAAAATTAAAACACTAAAACAAATCAAAAGACTCAAAATGCTTTTAAAAACTCAAACTAAAATGCTATACTAAACTCGAAGAATTCAAAACTAAAAATAAAAAAAGATTAAGACTAAGACTTTAAACGAAATATGGGGGGATTGATTTTTGACGAATTTAAACTAAAATGGATAGATTGTAAAGAAAACAAATTGTAAATATGAAATTGACGGAAATGAATGGATGGTATGGCTAGCTAAGGGGTTCATCTCCATACATGTTACACTTGCATAATAAAATGATTTCCAATTGCATTTCAATAAACCATGAATTCTCAACACCCCGGGTTAATTAGGTCCGCTTAAATTAACCGTCAAGTTTTCCTTAAGTTAATGAATTGGATGATTGCATACGACAACCCAAAGCATTCCTCACAAGTTCCCTACATGAATTGCATAATAGAGAAACAAGCAAGAATCATTAAGCATCATGAAAACTATAAGTGTTGACGAGGCATTCGTTACTATGATTGCATGAAACTTATGCCAAGGATTCGTTTAACGCGATTGTTTATAAGCAACCTCCACTACTTGTGAATATAAGTTCATAACGATTAGGTGAAACTCACTTATATTCTAGCGTCATATTCATGCATGAAAATTAAGCGCGCATTCTCAAAAACATACATAAATAAGTTATCAATCAAACGGTTAAACAAATTGAATTCACAACTTATGAAACGCAATTAGAAGTAATCAAATCAAAATGCAAGCATAAACATTTATTTCGAATCACCCCCCTAGCTAGAGGGGGGTTTAGTTCCTCATACAAAACAAAGAGAATTGAAATTAAACATTGAAATCAAAGAAACGCCTAAACATTCCAACAACTCAAACTTGAATTGTATGAACGTTTAGGCCCTCTTCTCTTCCTCTTTATTGTAGCATAAGGTCTAGGGATAATTGGTTTGGGGGATGGAAGTGTGGAATGGAAAAGGAGTTATGGAAATAGGTGAGGAGTGGTGGAGAAAATGGTGCAGAAAATGGAGAGAAACTCACGGCTAGAGAAGGAATGGAGTGTTTGTGTTGTGGTATCTACAATGGAATGAGATGTTCTTGAATGAATGAATGCAAGGGTATTTATAGGAGTAGTGGAGGGAACATATGGTTGTTTGTTTAAGATGCAAGTGGCTAATTAATGATGGAAAAGTATGTGATTTAAAGGATGCAAAGTGAATGAATCATGAATCATTGTGGATGAAAGGTTGAAGTGCATGTGTTGATGACTAGGTTAGTGGGTGGAAATCTGAAAATGGCATATAGGAATGGGAGCTCACGGTTTGAATGTGTAAAGTGTATGTAAATGCATGTGAAGATGCAATAAATAATGCATGTAGGGTTAGGAAATAATGAAGAAATGCATGTGAGATGTTTGGAAAGGAAATGGGAACCCACGGCAATGAAGTTGTTTTGTGTTGTGAATTATGATGAATGCATGTGAGTTGAAGAGGGAGAATGTGGTGAAATGATGAAGTAGGAAGGTGGAAATGCATGTGAGATGTTTGGAAAGGAATAAAGAATGAATGGTGGAAATGTGAGTGAATGATGTGCATGTGTGAGAATGCATGTGGAATTAAGAGGAGTATGGAAGTGAAATAAATGAATGATATGTTAAGTGATAAGTGAATGATATGTGGTGAGTGATAAGTGAATGGTTTGATAAGTGATAAATGAATTAGTTTAAAGGGCTAGGGTTTAAGTACATAGAATGGGCCTAAAATAGGTTGGTTTGTATGGCATAATGTGTTTGATTGGGCTAGAGCCATTGTTTTGTGTCTTCAAGTGCATACAAGGCCTTCAAATTCGTCCATCCTCTTGGCTCCATGGATAAGCTATCCAATCCATGCCCAAAAATGCTCCAAATGGCCTCAAAATGCACTTTCTTGCTCCCTAGGCCCTTAGAACCTGAAAACACACAAAAGAAGCATAAAGGACTAAAATAACGAGAGAAACATAACGTAAATGCACGAGAACAAGCCATTTAAGTCGCATGAATATGCTCCTATCAAATACCCCCACACTTAGCTTTTGCTAGTCCTCGAGCAAAACAGAATAAAAACAAATAAACAAAACGACACTAAACACGTAAAACACAACCTAAACCTTCCAACAACCGTCTTAGGGATTTCCAATGCACATGACAAGTTAAAAATCATCATTCTCACAGATTTTAGTCATCTTCACATTTAAGTACATTCTTAATCATAGTCACCATATACTAGTTCACAATTAAGCATTTAAAACCATGTTTTGAATGTAGTAACATGCCTTAGAGAATTTGCTCAATTCCGTTCAAGATATGCACTCAATTTTTACTCAGATTTTCTAACTACACACCCTAATCTAGTCATATGTGAGAAGATTGATGTAAACATGAAAACGACACTCACATATATGTATCACAAAGAACGCAAATTCTGGAGTTAATAATCAAGTTTAGATATGATCTCATGAATGGAATGCTACTACTTAGACGCGAGAACCAGTGACACCATAAGCTCATACCAAGTTCAAACTCCACAAATTGAAATACACAACACTCAAAACAAAAACACTTAAACATTCTCTCCCCCACACTTATTTTCTTTCATAATGTAACTCAAAAGGAATTCAATTAAGTCATGCTCACTATCTTTTAAGAACAAGGGTAAGGACGGTCATATTCTAGGTTAGGTGAAGATAAAGTGGGTAAACAAAGAACATGGGTTAACATGGCTCAACGGGGGTAAAACTTACAACATATACGAAATATGGGAAGCGAGGCTATTTGGCTATGGTGGCAACTACACAACTTCATCTTGATATATGTTATGCAAATCAATAACATGCTTTGAATGAAATGGGCATGAGTTCTAGCATTTGGAACTATATGATGAAACGCCTTCTAAGTAGTAACCAAGCAAAGAATAATGAGATCATGCAACGATTTTAGAAAACAAGAAATCACAGATTATACTCTCCAAAGAACGTTATAGGCTCAAGTCTCTCAGGGTTGTAGCATTTGTTTGAGTTCCTTCCTTCAGGCATGTTACAAAAACTAAATTTTCTTTTATGATTGCATGTGAAGTTATACATTATAACCATAACCAAGCATATACCAAGAGTAAATCAAACTTTTCTCTATGTTAATAACTCTTTTTAACAGTCATGCAATTACAAACCAAATCCTTATCTTTGTGTTGGAAGGTATCCTAAGACACAAACACACACACAAAAACAACTTTAAAACAACTCTTTTTGGGTTTTTCAAAACAATTTTTCAAATTTTTATGGGATTTTCGAATTTTTAAGACAAAACACACTAAAACAGTTTTAAAACAGTGAGAAACAACATGTGAAGTGATAGGTGATAAAATCCAACGAATTTGCATCAAATATACTTAGTTACCCCCCCCACACTTAAATCAAACATTGTCCTCAATGTTTTAAGCATAGATTCACACAAAGCATAAGTAAATACACAAAAAGCACTTAAACATACTAAACATGGCATAATGTAATTAACAAAGAGAAGAGTTTAGAGACGCAAATCTGGTTATAGAGTGTAAATTCCATCTTCTCTTTGTTGATTGCATTGAGGCTTGATCTTGATGATTCCACAGGCTTACTCTCGAACTGGTTTCCGCCCATCATTGATTTTCCTTTGTGCTACTGGGCTGGAGGATTCTTTTGGTCTTCCCCGAAGGTCTGAGCTTACCCCTTTGGTCTGTTTCTTTGTTCAATCTTTCCAATTCGTAATGAAAAGGGTTGGAGGATAACTCAGCCTAAGCTTGTCTCCACATGCTTCAATGTATCATTTTCACTTGCCTTACTCGCTCCCCTTTGCAGAAGTGGTCCCTTCTCCGGAAGTGTATCAACCGTTGAAGATGACTACTCGAGAGCAACGCCAGGTAAGCAATCAGGAATAGATTCCAGGCAGTTGGCTCCAGAACGGAAGACTGACTCCAAGTGCCGGCTGATTGCTTCTTTTACTTTGCCATGCGAGTAAGAACAAGGACAAAGAAAAAGACAGGGAAATAGCATGATATGAGATACTTTTGCTTTTGACCTTGATGATATGAGATACCTTTGCTTTTGAAGAAGCGGTGAATGAATCAGCACATGTATTTGTTGTGCTGTTTCCTCCTGGGTCATCTGTACTCCAGGCATCTGGTATCATCTTTGGGGAAGAAGAAAGAATTGAGTATTTTGAAAGGCTTTGCTGGGAGTGCGCCCTCAGAGGTGAGGGAGAGTTGGGCATTTTCTTCAGGTTTGCCCTGCCATAAAAGACGAAGGTCGACATATATAGAGATAATATCAAGTGGTGGTACTCTTTACCCTTGTCGACAAACGTTTTGATCCCACAAATCCGGCTCTTTGAAATAGTGGCGCCTCTTCAATCTTTGAATACGCCTCTTCGATTTCTGAGCAGGCGCCCCTTCGATTTCTGAACGACGCCCTTCGCTTTCTGAACGACACGTGGTAGTGCAGATGCGGCTCCTTTTGACAAAGCTGCACACGTTTTCTGAAAAGCAGAGAAAGCGTCGCCGAACTTTGCGCTTGTCGGCTAAAGAGGTGTAGTTGCGATGATGGCCTCCACGTGCGTCTTCTGAAAAGTCGAGAACGCGTCGCCTAAATTACGCCGGAAATTCCGGCTTTTTGAATTGGTGGACGCGTCGCCTTGGCTTCTTATAGAGCTATCGATCACCACAACAAACACACTCTGAAGAACTCCCATTCTTGAAAATCGACTCCGACCCTTTGAAAATTTACTCCATCCACCCCTTCTCTTTGAACACTTTTGAAAGAAAATGGCAAACTCATCGAACCTTAGCTTAGATTTGAGTCTCAGCAGCGATCCGGTTGCGCCCCGTCAAGGTAATGTATGGTGCCCTTCTTTTTTATCTTCTAACGGTCCTCTTTCAGGTGAAGACTCTGTGATGCAGGACGCCACAACAGCTACAATAGTAGCTAAGAATCTCCTCACTCCAAAGGATAATAGGCTGCTGTCAGGACGGTCCGATGAGTTGGCCGTTCAAGAGTCCCTCGCACTTATTGTTCAGTGTGCGAGCTCTGTGTCTAACATGGGCCTACGCCTGCTTGCTCGGTCCCGCCAAGTGGAATCGTTGATGGCAGAGGTGGAAAGACTTAAGCAAGAGATCCAGCAGCTTAAGTACGAGAATAGAAGTTTGCATGTGCTTGCAAATAACTATTCGTCGGGGATGAAGAGGAAGCTTGATGAGCTGCAAGAATCTGAGGGTCGAATTCACAGTGACCGTCAAAGGCTTGCGTCTTATCTCCAGAGGCACCTTTTTCCTGGGTCATCCAGCGCTTGGCCAAGTATTGAGGCCTGGAATGCTCTAGCTCCGATGCCTCCCGCTCCGATGGCTTCCGCTCCGATGCCTCCTGCTTCTATGCCTCCCGCTTCTGCGCCTTCTGCTTCTGCGCCTCGTAGTGGGGCTTCACGTAAACAACCTTTGTGAAGCTCCACCTTTCTCCATGTTTAGTATCTTTTTTTATTTTATTTTTTATTTTTTATTTTTTATTTTTTATTTACATAAATAAAATCAAACGGCATGGAATTTATCTTTGAATGGGCGGTGATACTTGAAATGATCCGGTAATAGTTTAAATTCCAGATTGGGTGCTTGAATCATTAACCACATGTTAGTATAAAAGAAAATTGAAATTCGGGGAGGCGGCTTACCTGTGTGCTCCAAAATGAACTCCAGAATAAACACCCCTTCGAAAGTTATGACTTGTCCCGTGTCATAAAATCCAACTTCCTTGGGAATTGTGGTTTCAAATATGTCCTCTTTGATGCCTTCTACATCTTCTCCAGCCACTACCTTCTCTTGAATCATTCTTCTTGGTGTACAAAGTCCTTTGAAGAATTCAACACCATCTAAAACTTGCTGTGTTGCACCAAGAATTGGAATAGCATTTTGCACCTTTGGGAAGGCTTCCACGATGTCCTTTTTACTCTCTTCTTGGTTGGGAATCAAAAACCTGCTAGGAAAAGGGACATTGGGTGGAATAACATCAGAATAACATGAAATTGGGACGTCCTTACTGGTGGTGGGTGGTTTAGAGGGATTAGGGGGCTGCGGCAAGGGTTGTTCTACCCTTGCCGTGTGCATGTCTTCTTCCTCCTCCTCAATTAGCAGCTTTTCATCCACTTCTAGGCTATGTTTGGACATTTTTAGGTCAGCTCCAACCTCCATAGCACTTCCCAAAGTGATAGCATTATGGATTTCAAAATCTTCCTTCGAGTTTTCAATAGTTGAGTTGGAAAGTTCACTTTGCTCTTGAATTTGTTTCATGAACTCCATAATCTGCCCAAATTGCTCGTCCAATTTACCCAACTTCTTGTCTTGATTTTGTTCGTCCTGCGTCAAAGAGGTTAGTAATTGAAAATTTTTATCATTATCCATGGACATACTTGAACTTGATTGGAATTGTTGTGGGGGAGGTTGTGGTGGCTGCATAGGTGTTGTATTGAACTCCTCATATGGTTGCCAATATGCTTCTTGTTGAGCCTCCTTGGCTTGATTTTGTGACCCCTGCGCCAAAGAATTTATTTCATTAAGAATTTGAATATAATCTACTGGCGAACTTGAATTTAATTGAGCATATTGCATATGAAGTTGTGGTGGCTGCATAGGTCTTGAATAGAACTCCTCATATGGTTGCCAATATGCTTCACGTTGAACTTGTTGATCTTCCCACCATATAGAGTTTGAATGATCCCTCCAATCTCTTTGTGGACATTGATTGGCTTGAAATCCTTGCCTATATGAAGCACCAAATGTAGGGACACTCTGCATTGTGGTCCTTTCGGCATACGGCGACAATTTAGAAGTAAGATTTGCCAATTGAGCTTGAATGCTAGCAAAATCCATATCTTACTTCTCTAGTACCTAAAATCAAAGAAAGAGAACTAAATCAAAAATCAAAAGTAACAACAAACAAAGAAAACAACACTAAGTTAGAAACTAAAACGAAAACAACTAAACCAAAAAAAAAGAAAAGAACCAAGGGATTAGCAAAGTTGCTAATCCCCGGCAACGGCGCCAAAATTTGATGCGAGAATTACTTGACACTCAAATTAAACCCTCGTTTGACAATTGTAGTAGAATGGATAAGTGAGGGATCGTTCTAGACCGGGGATTAGGAGGGCTTGCTAAAACCTTCTAAATTGACTTAAAAACATAAAAATACAATATAAAACACTATTTAATGCTCGAAGAAAGCAAAACTAAAAATTAAAACACTAAAACAAATCAAAAGACTCAAAATGCTTTTAAAAACTCAAACTAAAATGCTATACTAAACTCGAAGAATTCAAAACTAAAAATAAAAAAAGATTAAGACTAAGACTTTAAACGAAATATGGGGGGATTGATTTTTGACGAATTTAAACTAAAATGGATAGATTGTAAAGAAAACAAATTGTAAATATGAAATTGACGGAAATGAATGGATGGTATGGCTAGCTAAGGGGTTCATCTCCATACATGTTACACTTGCATAATAAAATGATTTCCAATTGCATTTCAATAAACCATGAATTCTCAACACCCCGGGTTAATTAGGTCCGCTTAAATTAACCGTCAAGTTTTCCTTAAGTTAATGAATTGGATGATTGCATACGACAACCCAAAGCATTCCTCACAAGTTCCCTACATGAATTGCATAATAGAGAAACAAGCAAGAATCATTAAGCATCATGAAAACTATAAGTGTTGACGAGGCATTCGTTACTATGATTGCATGAAACTTATGCCAAGAATTCGTTTAACGCGATTGTTTATAAGCAACCTCCACTACTTGTGAATATAAGTTCATAACGATTAGGTGAAACTCACTTATATTCTAGCGTCATATTCATGCATGAAAATTAAGCGCGCATTCTCAAAAACATACATAAATAAGTTATCAATCAAACGGTTAAACAAATTGAATTCACAACTTATGAAACGCAATTAGAAGTAATCAAATCAAAATGCAAGCATAAACATTTATTTCGAATCACCCCCCTAGCTAGAGGGGGGTTTAGTTCCTCATACAAAACAAAGAGAATTGAAATTAAACATTGAAATCAAAGAAACGCCTAAACATTCCAACAACTCAAACTTGAATTGTATGAACGTTTAGGCCCTCTTCTCTTCCTCTTTATTGTAGCATAAGGTCTAGGGATAATTGGTTTGGGGGATGGAAGTGTGGAATGGAAAAGGAGTTATGGAAATAGGTGAGGAGTGGTGGAGAAAATGGTGCAGAAAATGGAGAGAAACTCACGGCTAGAGAAGGAATGGAGTGTTTGTGTTGTGGTATCTACAATGGAATGAGATGTTCTTGAATGAATGAATGCAAGGGTATTTATAGGAGTAGTGGAGGGAACATATGGTTGTTTGTTTAAGATGCAAGTGGCTAATTAATGATGGAAAAGTATGTGATTTAAAGGATGCAAAGTGAATGAATCATGAATCATTGTGGATGAAAGGTGGAAGTGCATGTGTTGATGACTAGGTTAGTGGGTGGAAATCTGAAAATGGCATATAGGAATGGGAGCTCACGGTTTGAATGTGTAAAGTGTATGTAAATGCATGTGAAGATGCAATAAATAATGCATGTAGGGTTAGGAAATAATGAAGAAATGCATGTGAGATGTTTGGAAAGGAAATGGGAACCCACGGCAATGAAGTTGTTTTGTGTTGTGAATTATGATGAATGCATGTGAGTTAAAGAGGGAGAATGTGGTGAAATGATGAAGTAGGAAGGTGGAAATGCATGTGAGATGTTTGGAAAGGAATAAAGAATGAATGGTGGAAATGTGAGTGAATGATGTGCATGTGTGAGAATGCATGTGGAATTAAGAGGAGTATGGAAGTGAAATAAATGAATGATATGTTAAGTGATAAGTGAATGATATGTGGTGAGTGATAAGTGAATGGTTTGATAAGTGATAAATGAATTAGTTTAAAGGGCTAGGGTTTAAGTACATAGAATGGGCTTAAAATAGGTTGGTTTGTATGGCATAATGTGTTTGATTGGGCTAGAGCCATTGTTTTGTGTCTTCAAGTGCATACAAGGCCTTCAAATTCGTCCATCCTCTTGGCTCCATGGATAAGCTATCCAATCCATGCCCAAAAATGCTCCAAATGGCCTCAAAATGCACTTTCTTGCTCCCTAGGCCCTTAGAACCTGAAAACACACAAAAGAAGCATAAAGGACTAAAATAACGAGAGAAACATAACGTAAATGCATGAGAACAAGCCATTTAAGTCGCATGAATATGCTCCTATCAATGTGAACATCTGTGCTTCCTCGGAATGAGAAGTTATGGTATTGTTTGCCTTGGGTGATGGGTTGTGTGCTCTTCTAGTGAAGCTCTTGTTGCTGTCCCTCGAGTGCTTGGGCCTTAGTTCAGGATGGAGAATCCAGCAATGGTCTCGTGTATGTCCACCAGTATCACAATAGCTACATTTCACAGTAGGTTTCTTTCCTTTATATCTTCTCTCTTCACTAGCCCTGTGGTTTGAGAAATATACCCTAGATTCTGGTATATTTGACTTTAATTCCACAGTCATGATTTTTCTGCGAGTTTCTTCCCTTTGGATAGTGGCACACACACTTGAGAAGGAAGGAAGTTCAGGATTCATGAGAACATGACTCCTGAGATCTTCGTATTCAGAGCTCAAACTTGCTAGAAGCTGAAAGATTTTATCTTCTTCAGCTCTCTTGATCAGCACGACAGCGTCAATGGTGTGTGGCCGATAAACATTCAACTCGTTCCACATGGTGGTTAACTTGCCAAGATGATGCACAAATGAGTTCCCTTCCTGTTGTAGACTAGCAATATCCTTCTTTAGCTGGAACACTCGAGCTGCGTTATTCTGATTCCCATACATCTCTTTGAGGTTTTTCCAGAGAGTGTACGAAGATTCAGCATAACTGAAGATTTCTACAATTTTTTGATCCATAGAATTGAGTAGCCATGACATGACCAGCTGGTCCTTGCACAGCCAATCATTGTAACCTGATGATGACACATTAGGCGCTGGGATCGCGCCATTAACATAACCCAGCTTCGATCGTCCTCCTAATGCAAGTGTGACAGCCCTCTCCCACGGGAGATAGTTGAACTCATTTAGTAGGACGGAACTGAGACGTTGATTTGGATTAATATCCACGTCTAGATGAGATGGGGAAGACGCAGCATGCGAGTTTACTTCTTCGCCTTGCACGGAGCTCCCTTCAGCCATGATAGAGAAGAAATAGGAACAGGAAGATGATATTCAGAAGCAGATCGATAGAGATCACTGCTCTGATACCATATTGAAGTTTGAATGTCTATTTCTCATTATTATGGAACAAGATAGAAGGAAAGCTCATATATATGAGCTGAAGAAAAGGAGAAAACAGAAGCAGAAATCAAGGGACAACACTTCCTTGATTTATGCTTTACCAACAACTAAAGATAAGGACAATCAGCTAACAACTAAAGCAAGGTAGAAATCCCTTGAATTAGTGAGAATGACAACTATGACAGCCATACACAACCATGGCAGCCATACTTAGTTGTTAGACTGCAGTGCACCATACATACACCTATGTCTGCCGACTAGGGTTTGGGATTTAACTTAGACTAACCCTAGAACTTCCAATATGGAGTGTGATTATAGCTTTGAGAGATTTAGGGTTCAACTTATGAGTTAGAACCAGCAACCAAGGAAGTGGAGACATTTTGTTGATTTGATAGAACTCCGCGACTCTATCAAAGGTTGGTTTTCTGAGTGAATCAAGGCCGGTTGTATGGAAAGGTGATTAGGTTTCAATAAGGGTGCGGCATAGGGTATTTATATGGAAGAAAGAATCCTAAGGCTTTATTACTTAGTTTAGGAAATGAATTAACTGCAAAACTTTAAAGAAAAGGAAACACAAAGTCAGAATTTGAAGGAAAAGGGAAGGGAACCTGCGGCATTCAATTGTGATAAGGGGAATGTCATTTATTTCTGAAATTAGGCAAGGACTTTGGAATAGAAAAGGGTATGTGAGTTATGGCTGAGTTTGATATGAAAAAGGAATGTGTTTGAATGCTTTAGAATAGGAAAGAAGGCCCTCCCTTGCACGGCAAGGAAGGGAAACACTAAGGGGATACACGGCAAGGAATTTATGTTGCAAGGAAACTTTGTTTTCTGTCCTAGAATAGACAGAAGTCCTTAATGTTGCTGAAACATGGAGTCATTAAGGATTAGGAAAGGTTAAACCAAAATAGGAAACCTTGGCTTAACTTTCCTACTTTAAGTAGGAAACCTTCTTTGACTAGGATTCCTCATTTGATTAGGAATCCTCTTGTGATTAAGAATCCTCTTGTGATTAGGAATCCTCTTGTGATTAGGAATCCTAACTCTTTTAGGTCTTCAATTTCGTCCATTCCTTTTGCTCCAAGCATACGCTATCCATTCCAAGTCCAATTTTGCTCCAAAAGGCTCCAAAATGCACCTTTTTGCTTCCTTAGCCATATGAACCTAAAAACACACGAAAATGGCTTAAACTACTAAAACAACTATGAATTAATAACATAAATGCACGAAAACAAGCTAAGTAAGTCGCCTAAATATGCTCCTATCACAATTGAAATGTGGAATCCTACCTCCAACATAAGACTCCAAGAACAAGGAAATAATAGAAATGGAATCCCGCCACCAAGCAGGAAACCACAAGCTGAAGGCAGGTTGCACAAGTCGGCAAATCAAGTCAAAATCTGCGCGCTGCATATCCGATTGCATTCATCACCCAGAAAAGATGAACCATGAAGACCGACTGCAATACAAGAAACCCAAACCAAATTGACGAGCAGAAGCACCAGCAACGAACCATTCACCAAAACCAAGTAGCAAGAAGCAAAGATAGCGAGGAAAAAAGTCTTTCATCTTCGAAAATCTTCATCTTCACACTCAGCTAACTTTGAGGTTTCATTACCTGCTGATTTGACGGTCTTGATCGCCAATGTTAGAGTAGAGGTAGCAGAAGTAGCAGAAGTAGTCATCTTCCAAAAACAAACGACACAGACATTTGGATGGTATCAATAACAGTGGGGCGACGTTAGTGAATGGAGTACTTGTAGTCACATTCACTTCTGAAATGATGTTATTCTCATTATTTCCTCATCCTCAAAGCAATATCTTTCAACACTTCAATACTGCTTGCTGTCATCATTGCCTCGGATGGGAATGGGACAATTTCTTCACCAAACCTTGATGAGCAGGTATCTTCATCGGCCAATACCTCCATAAACACTTTTGTCATCTTCAAGGTCTTCATCCTGTGGCATTACCAGGTGGACTCCCCAGCTTTTATAGTGTAGCAAACGTTTGCTAAGAAAGTCAAAATTGAAACGCACTCTGCACGTAAGAGGTGGCTGTGTCAGACGCTTGATCTCCTTCAGCTCCGTGAACACTTGTGCTGACTCTAACTTAGTTGAACAAAACTCATACATATTACCCCAAATTTGTTCTTCATTGATATGGATCGCGGCTGCAAAACGGAAAGCAAATTCATCCCGCATTTTTTCAACTACATTAGAGCTAACCATGATGCATCGAAGGCATTCAAAATCTTACTAAAGCTGAACCACCTTGGAGCTTTAGTTCCTGGAAATACATTCTCGAATTCAGATTGCAGACGATAGAAAGAGAGAAGCGATCAGCCTCGCCATTCGACAATATAGTTTTCATTTTTGTAACATTGTTAGCATGATTGTTTGAGTCTCTGGCAGTTAGACAAGTCCATCCAGTTAAACATTTGTGCATCTCCACGTTCCAAAATGTTTGACAATTTTGAAATTTTGTCAAGGATACGCAATCACTGACATCTACTCACCCTACCTTCGGAGGAAGTTCTGGAATTTCCACAAGCCTGTTGCATCCATGCATGTCAAGTATCCTCAAGCTGACAAATTTGGTAATGCATTCGGGAAGAGTAATAAAATTGCTTCGTGATACATCAAGTTGATAATGCATCTGGGAAGACTAACAAAATTGCTTCGCGATACATCAAGTTTGAATAAGGTGGACACACAATCAAGAACAGCAAGGAAATTCATTTCTGATAACTCCATCCTTGTACATTTAATTGCTCAAGACTGGGAAGCGCTAAAGAACACAACTGTTGTGTGAATCCTTGAGCTAGTTGGGAGCACCAATGGAAGTGGTTGTACACTACATGAAGCTCCAGACGACTTCACCTTATATAGTAATGTAACGAGTTTCGGGCATCCACGGACATAAAGACCAGTTAAAATGTTGCATCTTAATAATGCTGAATGACAGATTTGCAAGTTTTTTTAGTGTTTGTGTAGTGGTTTTTGTATTTGAATCCAAGCATAAAATGAGATGATTTTCCTTTGTCAGCTTGAGCTTCTTCTTCAAAGTTTTCAGGTTTTATAATGCACAAATTGCACTGAGCTAGCACTCCACTTAAACTCTTCCATTTAAGTGGAGTATTGAAGTTTGAATGTCTATTTCTCATTATTATGGAACAAGATACAAGGAAAGCTCATATATATGAGCTGAAGAAAAGGAGAAAACAGAAGCAGATATCAAGGGACAACACTTCCTTGATTTATGCTTTACCAACAACTAAAGATAAGGACAATCAGCTAACAACTAAAGCAAGGTAGAAATCCCTTGAATTAGTGAGAATGACAACTATGACAGCCATACACAACCATGGCAACCATACTTAGTTGTTAGACTGCAGTGCACCATACATACACCTATGTCTGCCGACTAGGGTTTGGGATTTAACTTAGACTAACCCTAGAACTTCTTCCAATATGGAGTGTGATTATAGCTTTGAGAGATTTAGGGTTCAACTTATGAGTTAGAACCAGCAACCAAGGAAGTGGAGACATTTTGTTGATTTGATAGAACTCCGCGACTCTTCAATTGCTTTGAGAAGCTCCGCTGATACCTCTTTTCCTTTTCTGAGCTTGCCATCTATGAAGATTTTAATACCCTTTCGGATCAAGTATTTGTGCAAATGGCCTGTAAAATTGCGTGTATCCTCACCCTTAAAATTCAGAAAGACATCATATGTCCATGAATGAGTAGGAGAGAAAGAGACTCCCTGAGTGGTGATTCAATCCATAATGTTTGATCACATGCCGGATAACTAAACAGGATGAGATGTTGGGATCTGGTCAAAGGCACTCTTGTTGTATATGTATATATATTATTACTAGGCGTCGTGGTTCTTGCTTGGCAATTTGGCATAATATAATATGAAGCAGGTAGCGAAGGAGTTTCCTGCTACCTTTCACTTGAATGCGAATTCAACTAAAAAATACATATTACATCAAGGAAAGCAAGCACCTAAACTGTAGAATAAAATAAGCCAATGGTGTTTACCAGTTCAGCTGGAGTTACCTACTGGTGGGGGTGTTGAAAATTTGATAAAGACCTTCCCATTGTGCAATTTTTTATTATAATAGCGTCTCCAATGCAAAGATTTAAATTCTAGAACTCCTAAGCTATTTTTAGTTCAAATTGACCTTCTAAACTATTTTTTTTTTGGCAAACTAACCCCATGAACTATTTGAAATTAGCTAATTAACTGCTTGTCGTCAGACTTGATTAAATTTCATCCACTTTGTTGTTAAATTCAATTAAATTCCATGCGGAATTTATTTTCTGTTCATGACATTATTTATCAACATTTTTGTGTCTACACACCTCAACAAAATACCCAAACTCCGACACCGCCTTGGAATGGCTCGTGCATATCTTCTCCACACTCTCTTCTTTAATTAGAAAACACCATTTCAGACCCTTTACGATAAACCACAATCTTATCGACACATGAGATTTTTAGATGTTTAGCGTATGCCACATCTGTCCATCCCAATTCCAAATTCGCTCCCTGAGCTCATAAATGTGTTTTTATTGGCTATTTTTGTGGAATTCGATATTAAAAGTGTTGTATATTCTCTCATGTACTGATTTACAGGGAAACAGATACATATAACAGCTTGGTGAAAGAGAGGCACATACACCATTATGGACCCCATAATTAAGGCTGAATAAAAGGAATACAGCAGCCAAAAAACACTTTTCCTGAAATTAAGGAAGACTACAACAGGTTCTAGGGTTACAAGAAAAATACAGTAGATAAAACAGTAGTTTCTAGGGCTCATAACTTCCTGCAATTAAGGGGTTGACTTTGCACTGATTGACACTGATTTAATCACTGGTTTATATTTCCAATACTCTCCCTCAAGCTAGATCAAGGGGATCGATTGATCCAAGCTTGCTCAATAAACGTTGGAATTGAGCCATGGCCAATGCCTTCGTAAAAAGATCCACTGGTTGATCATGGCTTCATATAAACACCGTCTGAATCACCTTGGACTATACTTGGGCTAGAACATAATGACAGTGCACCTCGATGTGTTTGGTGCGTTCATGGAAGACGGGGTTGGAAGCAATATGCATCACTACTTGGTTGTCACACATGATAGATATTTATGTGTTCTTAGAGATTCCCAAATCACCAAGAAGACCTTTGAGCCATATGAGTTCACAAGCAGTTGATGCCATGCCTCTGTATTCTACCTCGCCACTTGAAAGAGCGATGACAGACTTTTTTTACTTTTCCAAGTGACGAGATTTCCTCACAAAAATGTATAGTAACCTATAGATTTGCAATCAAGGGCATTTTATGCCAAACCAGCGTGTGTGTAGCCCTGAATATTAGTGGAGCCATTGTTTTTCATGAGAATACCATGTCCAATAGAACCTTTAAGATACTGTAGTATTCGTTTAACGACATTAAGACGTTTGATAGTGAGATAATGCATAAATTGGCGCACTAAACTCACACCATGTGTAATGTCAGGACAAATAATCGTGAGATAAATTAAATTTCCCACTAACCTCTAATAGTAGCTAACATATGTGAGGAATTCACCTTCCATGTCCACTTTAAACTTGTAATCCAAGAGAGTCGAGGCTGGTTTACAGTCAAGCATCTCTGAGTCATAAAGGAGATCCATTACATACTTCTATTGATTTAAAAACAAACCTTTGGAAGATGTGGGCATCTCAATGCTAAGAAAATATTTCAACCTACCAAGGTCTTGGATGGCTAACTATTTATGAGTGGCCTTCTTTGGTAAAGTAATCTCATCTATATTATCACCAGTGATGATAAAATCCTCAACATAAATCAAAACAACTAGTTTTCTAGTTGACCCAATTTGAACAAATAGGGAGGAGTCGACATTACTTCTACTGAACCTTACCTTCTCTAAAATGAAACTTAGTTTTGCATACAATGCACGTGGAGGCTGTTTTAATCCACAAATCGCCTTGTGAAGTTTACAAACTACCCCCTCAATGGAAGCTTGAGGATGTCCTGGAGGTAGTTGCATGTTGAAAATGGTACTAAGTAGAATAACCTGCAATTAAAATTCTATATATGCTTAATTGAGTAGTTAGCAACACTAGTAAACTAAGATCAGATTTGTCACTTAACCAGCAGTGGAAATAATAAATTTAAAAACTAGGTTTACTGAAGTGTTCCTAGTTAACTAATGTCTAGTTTAGTGTAAACACAAACCCTGATAAGCCTAGTTGCATGGACAAATCTATGTCCAAGTCAAGGTAATAGTAAGACATAAATCCAAGAAAAGCAATAATCAACACAGGATGTTTTTGGCCAGAAAAACCCACCTCTGGGATAAAAAATCGGGGACTCTCCACTGAGTCCAATCCAATAGTGTAAACAAGATTCTTACAAATTAACCACACAAGTTCAATTCCTAGATCCTAATCTACAGAGCAGTTTGTACCTTTGTGCAATCTTGTCTTACATGAGATAGATTTCTTCAGTCTTCATGAAATGGCAGCTCTTCCTTAGCACTTCACCTTGTGGCACCGAAATCAAATCAACTTATGCAAATGATGTTATGCCGAAGCTGATGTAAATCTGGATTCAATGTCCAGTCAGTTTCACTAGTCAAACACTAGAAAGATGAAACTGACACGAATCTAACAAGAGGTCAAGTTAAAGATTTGAAACTTAGAAAACTTGACCACAAACTTAAAACAAGATCACAATGACAGTGCTACCCTAATATGTAAAGATTTGGGTGTTTAGTGCATGAGTGTGATTTTGTGGCTAGGGTTTTTGATAAGGGACTCAAGAGGCAACTCAAAGCTAAAACAACTCTTTTTCTAAAAATGTGAATCTCCTAGCCAAAAAACAAAAGAACCCTAGATTCAGTATTTAAAAGAGCTTGATATTTCAGACAAGAGAGGGGACCAAAAAGGACATGTGTCTCATGTGCATAAGCAATCTGGAAATATTAAGGGTTGAAAATCCATTTTCAAAAATAAAAAAAATAAAAAGTTGTTAGATGGCCCACGTAGGTTGTCTTAAAGTGTGTGCCCGGCTCATGTGAAAGCAACAAGAAGTTTTGACGAGACAAAACCACTAGAGAGAATAAATTTTAAATAATAGCGTGAAATGCATATCTATGAACAAACCTTTGATGTGAGAAGTTAAGCTCTTAAGCTGATATTTCCAGTAGCAAGATCCCAAAATAGAATTTTAACCCTAAAACTAACTAGAGCATGTGCAGAACAGTTTACGAGATTTGACAAGGAAAGCCAAACAATAATCCTAGACTTTTCACACATGTCTTCTTCAAGCTTCCAGTGAAGGAACACATTCTTTACGTCCACTTGAAATAGTGACCAGCCATGGTTAACTACCACACAGAGAATAACTCAAACAATATTCATCTTCACCACTGGAGCGAATGTGTCTTTCTAGTCCTCCCTAAAATTTTGGGTGAAACCACAAGCCACTAATCTAGCTTTATGTCTCTTGAAAGATCTATCTGAATTGAACTTATTTTTGTAAATCTAACAACTGCCAACTGCTTCTTGCCTTGAGGAAGGTTGACAATGCTCCAAGTATTATTTTCATACAGTGCTTTTAATTATTCTTCCATGGCTTGCCACCATTGTTAGTGCAATTGGCTTCCTAAAAATTAGAAGGCTCAATGTGCATTACGATTGTACCAAGGAATGCAGAATGCGATGTTAAACATTTTTGATACGTTAAGACATTTGAGATTGGATGACGGGCTGCAAAGATGACATAATCAATGAATTTTGAGGTGGTTGTCGAGTAAGAGAATGATTTCTTCAAATATAGGGTTGTGGTGCAAGAACTCTAGCAACTTCATGAGGTTCATGAGACTAAAATGGTGTTGATCAGATGAATGTGATGAAGATCTCAACTTAGTTTGTGGCTCATTTAGAGAACAATCAGGTGCTATTGTATGCAGAAGAGACTATGAGTCAAGAGTAGTACTGTAATCTTTAGAAGTAGGAGTTGGCAACGAAAAAAGATCAAGTAACAACTCCCCCTGACATGAACCTTTATTCTGCGCGAAATAAGGAGAATCTTCCTCAAGCTTTACATCTCTTAACACAACAACTTTGTTAGTAATAGAACAAAAACACCTGTAACCTCTTTGGGTTGAGGAATAACCCATAAAAATACATTTCACAGCCTAGCGTCCAACTTATCATGGTGAGGAGTTTGTAATGAACAAAGCACGTACACCCGAATCCCTTAAATGTGATAAATCAATAGGATGGCCCTTGAGAGTCTCTTAGTGAGATTTGAACTCTAACACTCAACTAAGGAATCGATTAATGAAATATGCCATAGTGAGGACACCTTGAGACCAAAAACGTTTTGGAATGTTCATATGAATCATGAGTGCATGATTTTTCTTGATATGATCTCTATTTTTTCTCTTGGCAACCCCATTTTGTTGGGGTGTGCCAACACAATTAGTTTGGTGAAGAATGCCATGTGTACTCAAGTATTGAGTGATGATGCAAGATATATATTCGGTGCCATTATCCGATCTTAGTATTTGAATTTTCGGATCAAAATTGAGCGATGACAAGATTGTGAAAATCTTAAAACATGTTACCAACCTCATTTTTAAATTTCAATAAACATAGCCGAGTGGTTCTAAAGAAATCATCAGCGAACATCACAAAATATTTATTGTCATCAAATGATTCAAGAATGGGACCCCAAAACATCCGATGTACAATATCAAAAGGGTTACTAGCTCTAGACAAGGATTGGCAAAATGGAACCTAGCAAATTTTTAAAAATGACATATATTAGACTTAATATGTGTTTGACACAAGCTAGGGATCAACTTAGACAAAACAGGCTTGGATGGGTGAGCTAGATGTTGATGCCGCAAGTGTGGGTCTTGATGATGGTATATCCTTTGACACATTAGTAAAGGCCATTTAGGAAAGAAAAAAAATTGCACGACAATTTAAGGTTTTGGTGAGATCAAATTTATTGTCATCTTCTTGGTGGCTATGTCCTAAAAGATCAAATTGTGAGGTGAGAAAATTGCACGACAATTTAAGGTTTTGGTGATTTTTTCCACGAACATAGGTTGAAATGGGAATGAGGGTACAAAAAGTGCAGTTGACTCAACTTGGTTAGAGATTAAATGAATTTTCCCGCTACTTAAGACTGAGACCCCTTTACCATTAGGAACATAAACTTTGGATGACATGTTTTTAAACTCACTCGAGTTTTGAATTGGATTTATCACATGATTAGTGGCACCCGAATCTACTATCCAACAATTTATTGTAAAACCAGTACTTAGAGTAGTTGTCAAGGCACTGAGAATACTTGAAGTGTCTTCATATGAAACTCCTTTGGCTAGCAATCCAGCAAATTTTCCAAGCAAGGTAGTGTGCTTCTCGGTTCCTATTGTTGATGCTCCTTCACTTTCACCATTTCCTTTTTTTCTTTAAAGATAGCCATCAAACTCGTTCAACAACGTTGTTGGATTGGAAATAAAATCCAACAAGCTGTCAGTGAAAGTGGAGGCAACAATTGTGGCATGATTGACTCTTTAAGATAAGCCTTGAGATGTCTTGAAGGTTCCCTTGCCATCCTTTTTGAATTTTGGTTTCAACTCAAGATGGAAGGCCCATCACTTATCCTTGATATGCCATATTCTCAAAACTCTAATGGTAACACAGTGTTCACACTTCAAATCAGGGGGTTCACCCTTGTAATTTCTTGCGTCAACTAACTTGTGATTTGAGGTGAAGGCTCAAGACTCCTGCATGGCTGCTTTCATGTCTAGGTTCATGACTCACCTCCTAACCTCTTCACATTGAATTGTAGCATACACGTTGGGAAATGAGGTGAGTTCCGAATGTTGGAAATAGTACTTGCACATGAGTAACCAGTGTTAAATGAACATGACATAATGGAAAACCTAAAAATACGGTCGAGGCAAGTGTTAGACACTTTATCCTTAAGACAAGTTTACGCCCTACTACGGTGCTTATGGTTGATCAGCGATTGTCTCCCAGGATACAACGACCACGTCCTTGTAATAATAGCACCCCAAATCACAAGGCTCCAATGAACCACAATTGGGTTGAAACCTCTCTCGCATAGACAATGTATACAATCTAATTTTTAGTGCACTAAATGTACAATGTAATGCTGTTTTATGATTATAGGGGGGCTTCCTTATTTATAGAAGATATGATACCTCTTTGGAACGCTTGTGACTATTCATGAAGAGTCAACAATTGCAAGTCTTCATTCGAATAGACACATCTTTCTATCAAAAGGCTCCACTTCTAATTTCCATTCAATTAATATGTTTAATATTTTCGCTTCTCACCAAAGGCAAATTTGAACCACATTATTATTAGCCCATTGTAAGGCTTAGCCAACCCCATCCCCCTAGTATAGATAATATCATTTGTTAAAAAAAGTACTATAATAATACAATTTAAATTTTCCACCAATCTCCCACGTGAATGGAAATTGACTCAACACTATGCTAATTACAATGTAGACACTAAAGAGAGAATTTAGTTGGAAAAGTACCGCATCAGATAGGTAGTGATAGGAGCATATTTATGCAAATTTGTTATTTTATTTCTTTGCATTTACTTATCTTATCTCCAGCTGCAAGGAGGAATCCTAATCACATTCCAACACTTTCTACCTAATTTTTAGAGTCATAAAATAATTCAAATGCCAAAACCTTTTCCTCCTTGGATTCAGCCATTCCCCCCTATATATATGAAATTCTTGCAAAGATTTAGAGTATGCCATGCCTACCATTCATCCATTGAAGTTGTTGGAATTTTTAGAGTTCTTTCTATCTTTGTTTTAAGTTTCAATGTTTATTTGAGATTGCTTTTCAGTTATGATGAACATGTGTAACTAAGTTTCTTTTTAGCTAGAGGTGAATTCAAAGCCATGATCATATGTTTTATATAAATTGATTACGTCCAGTTATTGTTTCATAAAACATGAATGCGATTTACTTATCTTCTTTATAGAGAACTTATTCTTGTATGTTTATTAAGGATGCATACTTAGTTTGCATTCAGGGATATGATGCTAGAATATAAGGGAATTTCACCTAATCGTTATGAACTTCTACTTGCAAGTAGTAAAAGTCACTAGTCATGATTGAGTTAAGTAAATTCTTAGCAAGAGTATCATGTTTTTCATAGTTACGAATGCTTTGTCAATACTTATGATTTTCACAGAACTTAATGATCTTTGAGATGTATCTCTATCATGCTTTTCATAGTTAGGAAACTTGAGAAGAATAATTTGGTTGCGTTGCTGAGTCCAATTCAATGAACTTAGGAAAATCTAAGAATTAATTAGTGTTGTTCACAATTAATTTAGGCCATTGTCATTCATGGTTTATAGAAAGAATAACTGGAAATCGATTTGTATGCATATGATTCATGTGTGGAGAAGAATCCTTTAGCTATCATCTCATCCATTCTTCATTCACAACTTAATTTACTTGCTGCACTTTACCTTTGTTTTAATTAAATTTATCCAAAATCTCCCCCCTCATTGTTTTAATGTTAGTTTAACTTAGTTTTTCAGGTTTACAAGTTTAATTTGTGTTGATTAGCATCCTTTCTAATCCCCGAAATAGAACGATCCCTACTTACTCATACTACGATTGCATAATTTATAGGGTTTAATTTGTGTGTTAGTTTCTACCACATCAAATTTTGGCGCCGTTGCCAGGGATTAGTAAAATCGCTAATTACTCTGTTTTTTTTTTGTTTTTTTTTCTTTTGATATTTGATTTTGTTTTATTTCTTTGATTTTAGATACTAGAGAAGCAAGACATGACAATTGCTAATCTTCAAGCTTAAATGGCAAATCTTACTTTTCTTATGTCACAGTATATCGAAAGTAGGGATTTCAAAAAGAGAGAATTCGGTTGAAAAAGTACCGCATCGGATATGTAGCTTTTGGCTTTGAACCTTCCGTAGTGAAGTACTATCGGATTTACTTGGCTAATCTGTGAATTTGATGTGTTGAACTGCTCAGTTGTTTATGTAAACCAAGACAATAGTAATCACACAATACCTTTATAGACACCCATGGTTGCTCGGCTGTGTTCATTTCGGCCCTAAACAATTCTCGGTTTCTCATGAGTGCTCTAAAGAATTAAGTCCTTCAGAAAACTCTCATAGGAATGGCCCCATTCCTCACTCAAGATAGGTGACTTCCCATTAAGAGTATTCTACAATACTCCACCAGGACTTTTAAGTCTTCCAAGGAATCACTAAAAGTGCAAAGCTTAACCTAATCTTAATGGCAGGCAACATTATTATCATCATGGTGTTGGAAATGTGCCCTAAAACCAATCATATGATGATACTTTACGGACATTTCACAAAGTTAAACTAATGTAGTTTAAATGTAAAGGGCAAAGATTATTGTTTGAGCCGTCTCATATAAATGTTATATGCTTAAACGATAAGTCCAATGAATATGTGATTGGAAGAATGTGATCTAAAGAAGTTAGATTCATGAGACCATTCTTTCGTTGACACATCCTAAACGTTCCTGATCATAGGATTGTCAATTGGGCATTGACAGTCCGTTAAGATCAGTACGTGCTATGTCTTCTCTCAGGGAGAGTGACTAGTCTCGAGTCATTGGTGTGTGTGACATCAAGACAAGTACGTAGGTGCTCAATAGAGAATGAGTTCACTGAACACGATCAACGAAGAGTTCTCATATTCATGTCACATGAGAACTCATGGTTGGGATAATGCAAATTAGTCTTTTGACCTGAGACATCACAGTTGTCTTGTGGTTAGGTCCTTAATCTTTGATTATGTCAAAGTCACTCCATCAGGAGGGTGTCCACGGCATCGTTGGGGTTAAGCCACTTAGCCATGGAGGCAAGTGAATGCGCAACAAGGGATCTCTAACCTTCAAACTGTTTGAGGGAGAATACTCTATGATATGATTAAGAATCTTTGGCCAAAGTATGAATGAGATTTAGGAATGTGTTCCAAATCACATTCAAGGTAATCATATAAGCACACGACTCACATTGGATAGTAGACATGAATAAACTATCAAACCAAACAATGTGGTCAAGAGTATTGTATTAGAGAAAGACCGTATTGCATTTGTAATCCTAAAACTGAATAGGTTCTCCACTTCTTCTGATTAGCTTGGGTAACCATGACATGCTGCTAGGCGTCAACCATGGTTTGTGGAAGCTCTAAAAGTGTATTATCACTAACGGGAGAATTGAAAGTAAGTTTCAATTCACAATCGATTAGAAAGAGTTTTAATCGCCCACTGCCTCGCTAAAAGGAACCTAATGGATCGTTCACCAAGTAAGGTAGAGTTTGAAGAAACAACGGAGATGAGTAAGAATAATTAAATGGTTTAATTATTTATCTAAGGCTAGGATTAATTAATATGTTAATTAATCAAACGAATAAGTTCGTTAAAGACCTCGGGTTAGTTTTGGGCCGCAAGGCCCAATGGGATTTGAATGTCAAGCCCATTAACTCAAGTTGTATGACAACTTGAATAAACAAAGGGCTTGAAAGCCCAATAAACCCTATAGGCCGGCCATGTTAGAAGAATAGGGCTTTTGGTCCATTAGGTCACTTATTTGAAGGGACTATATAAAGGACTTTATAGCCTAAAGTTCATTAAGGGTTGTTTTTGGGGAAAGGATGAGAACACAAGCTCTCCTTTCTCTCTAAAATTTCAGCCACCTTGGAGGGATCATCTAGCAATCAAACTCCTCCAAGGTCACTCATTTCTTCTTCATTATGCCTTGGTGATGAATCATTAGAGGTTCTCAATTTTGGGAACTTTGGAGAAACCTTTTTCATCCATCCAAATCCATAGATCTAAGATGCAAGGAATGAAGGCCCTCTCTTTGGGTGATTAGCCTTTGTTTAAATACAAAGAGGAATCTACAAAGGTATATATTTCAACTCACTTTGTTTTGAGTTGATTATTGATCCACCATTTTACTAGGCTTTGAACATTCATGGGTAATGTTTTGTTTTTAAGTGCATGCTAGCATGATTCCGCCTTTAATTTGTTAATTGCATGCTAATGATGTTGCTTAAATGAACATGTCATCTTCCAAAATAATCCTTCAAGTGGTACCAGAGCCTAGGCCTAGTTTATGGTGGATCCTTTTGGGTTTTGTGATTTTTCATATTTTGTGATTTAAGTGTTGTAAATGTTACAAGCTTTGTTCTTGCTTTGAATATAAATTTTGCTTGAAAATTTAGCATCTCAAATGTTGTAGATGTATTTCATTAAAGCATGAATATTGGAACTAAAAGTTGGTGCCAAGTGTTTTGGGATTTTCGGCCAAATCCAAAGGGTGATTTTTTGGGTTCTTGTTAGTCTTGTTAAAATGGTTTTAAAGTGCTTTTTGGAACCCCTAAGTACCCTAGGATATTAACCCTCTTTTGAGTTGTGAAAATTTGAGTTTTTGGTGAAAGAAAACATCCATGGAGCTATTATGAGTTTTCATGTATGTTCTTCATATTTCTTGAAGTTCTTGCCAAGAACAAAAAGGTTTTGAAGTTTTGATTCAAAAGTTTTATGTTTTTCATAAAGTTTTGTTTTTCAAATGGTGGATGATAGTTATTGGTGAGATGTGACTAAAAGAATTTTAAAGTTTTATAAAAAACATTTTCTTACAAACCATCAAAGTCACCTTTGTCTCACCTACCAAAAACCACTTTCAAAACTTTAGATTTTTTCAAATTTTCAACAATATGGCCGGCCACCTTTGGAAATGTTGGAGGGACTTTTGTGCAACTATATAAAGTTTTGATACTTTTGTGTATTTGCATTTTGACCCCAAAAGTTTTTTTTGTTTTAACAAAGTGACCCAAATTGTTGTGGTCATTGTTTTCGGCCCAAAACAAAATGAGAACAAAATTGTTTTGTCTCTTTAATGAGAATTTGATTTTCATTATATTTAGTTCCATTTAAATCAATTCTATGGATCCAAAAACCAAATGATAATTGTTGCATTCAATTTAATTAGTTAAAGTGTTAATTAATTAAAGGGTGATTATGAACCTTAGCCTACGATAATTGAGCTATGTGAATGGCCGTTTCAAATTTGTTTGAACCATGGGAATGAGTAGATTAGATTTTGGTTGTAATTTGATTTCTTTACTTTAAAGTAATTAGTTATATTCAATTGTTGTAAAGAGCATAAGCTCATATTTACTTTGAAGTACTTCTTTCTTGCTTTATTTGATATGCATGAAATGAAGTAGTTGGGTCCAACGCCCTAAGACAACACGCCTTAATGTTATCAAAACGCGTAACTAAAATCAATCTCCATCCCTAGTCCGAGATTCAACACAAGGCTCGTGTTGGATCTAATCAAAGGTTCATAGTCATCCTAAGGCCCTAAGGCAACTATATAGTCCATCAATGAATGCAAACCTTATGTTAGTAGTATCATATACTCTTGCTTTAAAAACCGTTTTAAAAGCTTAGTGGGAGTATTATATACAACTAAATCAATCATATGGACCAATAGTTGTAATAGGACCAAATTTTTTTTAATTATGATTAAAATGAATATATATATATGTGATGAGACCTAAAACCCTCAACAAACCATTATTAAGTTGATAAGCGAGAGATGCTTTGAATATCTCTTCGTGGCCTTCCACCGTGATAGGCTCCAATCGTTTATGACTTGTACACCACCTTCACCCTATCATGGGGAAGAGCATCGTGCATGCTTATATTCAGGAGGAGTCCATAAACATATGATGAGGTAAGTGTAGGCAACGAGGATGGCCGATATCATATCATTGTGAGGCTATTCTTGAACCCCTTCATGAACTAAGCATGGTGGGAATAACTTAACTAAATGCAATGGTGCCAATATCGTATCATCGTGAGGCCACATTCTCTAGAGGCCAAACTAGATGGGTAATTACAAGAGTTGTAAATGAGTAAAGTGTTATTCTCTCATCATTATTTTTGCTAACCGATATCGTATCATCGTGAGGTGGGCTTGGTAATGGTGAGTCTCCCATACCCCGCTAAGAGTTCAACAAAACTCTCGAATTCCGATGAGGGATATGGAATTTGCCAAAAATAGTGGGTGGTGCTATTTGATTTAAAGACCCGAATCAAATGGCTTAAAATCAATCAATTTACATTCGTTATGTATTTGTTTACCAATATATTTGCAAACGCTATCCAAAACTTGACAAAGAAAAGCCGAATGCTTTAATTTCCGGACTTAGTTCTACAATCCCATAGATTGTCTTTAATGGCTTGTAGATGTAACTAAGTAGTCTCATCCTCACAATCTTCCTATTGATAATGTATCATTGGAAGAATATGTTAGATAAGTCTAACATGAGAAGGACAACACTTTTAATGTCATAATTCTTCAAATACAAATTGTTGTATGAAGAAATAAGAGTTGCTTTGAACAACCCTTAATCAACACAAACTTTAGTGCTTGTTTCTTTGTTACATAAACAAGGAACTTTTGAAGTAAGCACAAGGGCATGGACGCTTTATGTGCCATGATTCTTCACTTACAAATTGTTGTATGAAGAAATGAGAGTTGCCTTGAACAACTCTTGAAAGTTTGTAATTATGTTTAGAACATAATGGTTGGTTGACAAAAATAGTCCATCAACATGGACTTATGATGATTTTGAATCATTGAGTGTTGAAGTGTTAAACCACTTAACGAGACGGAAATTAGGCAAGGACTTCACCTTTGTGTCCCTATCCTAATGGTTCACTAAGTTTATTGTAAACTATACAGTGAACAATAACCACACACTCTCCAAATTGTTTGATGTGTATAAACACAATTGAAATAAGTTTCAAGAGAGATAGTGGGAGTTTAGGGACCATGACTATTGTAGTCAAAGGAGAAGTCAAATGAAGAAGGCAAAATAACTCCAAGGGAACAAACTTTCTTTATGAAAGGATGGACATTGGAAGGGGTATTTGCAAGAAATGTCTTGCAAGTGTCAAGAACACACCTTTCGAAGGTGTTGTAATATGTTCTTGAAATAGTTCAAAACAGTTGGTTCTTCTACTTGAATGCTTGATTCCGTATTAGTAACTATGTTTTACAATTGTTGTAAAAGTGTGCTAATAAAAAGTAGAAGATTAATGAGAGAAGAGAAAGTACTTCACATTCGGAAAGTGAATAAAATATAGATCTCTGCGAAAGCGGATTGTACTTACTTCCTCATATGAACTACCAAAGAAATTGGAAAATACTAAAGATTGTCTTTACATTCCAATTTTAAGGAACTTAAATCCGTCACTATAGTAGAGATGGATAAATGTTTTGTTTGACAAAACATTGTTCTTTATTAATCAATAATTAGATTATTGTAATTTAATTGGTTGTCTCTATAGTAGAGATGATGTGGTAGTTTAACTGTTTAGAATACGATGATGCTTAAAACCCAAAAGGTTGCAAGGTAGTGACTAATCCCAACTGAGTTGTGATACCTCTAAAACATAAGTTACGAGTTGGTCATAGATGGATGCTTTGGATCGTTAGATCCGGATCCAATACCTTCTTGTTAAAATTGTATAGAGGCGAAATGTTCGAATCTTTATTCTTTTGGAAAGAAGAAAGAATCACAAAGTTGTTGAGGTTAATTCACTTAGATGTTAGTGGCACTTGTCCACAACATAATACTGCTCATGTTGTATGACATTCACCGAAGATCACTCTCGGTTGGACTATAGTTTATTTTGAATAAACACAAGTCCGAATACTTTGCAAAAGGTTTCAAAGAATTCAATAAATGTAAGTAGATGAGTAAGACGTCTAAAGTATTTACCTCCTTAGATTTGATCCAAGGAAAAAGTAACACTTTAGATTAATTTCCTTGAAAAATATCAAGGAAAGTAGCATCGTAAGATAATGAATTTCTCCATTAGGAGAAGAATGAACATGAATAAGATTTAGTTCGTCGGACATTATCAATTACCCATATATATATGATATATACTTCTAAGACAACCTAGTTCCTATACCACAAGCTCCAAGGTAGTCCAGAAGGATTTATAAACCGTCTCAGTTGAATGGTTTGAACTTTATGACTATGTCATAGAGTTGCACCTCTTAATTCGAAAGAAATAAGAATGAAAATCCTTATGACTACATTGAGTGTATATACGATATATACTCAAGGAAATGGTAAAGTACCATTTGACCCGAAATAATGAAACCTTCACAGCTAATTGGTAGCTTAAGGTGACTACACTCAAAGAGAATGGTTGACTTTGAAGAAACCATCTTTGACGTAGTCTTGGTTTCAATTAATTCGAAGATTGCTAGCTACAACTAAATGGTGATTTAGTGTTTGGACATAATATGGGTTTCCGAAACCATTATTAAGATAGTCTTGATAATATATGTCTAAAACTATAAATCACAAGACAGGTTAGTTGTAGAGATCCATCCATCATGGATCTTAGCAAGCTAGTGGGAGCTATAAGCGTCTTATGAGAAAAGATCAATTGTTTGATTTCTCATAAAGATGTAAATGAATCTTTTGTATACTAGGTTTACAAAAGATTAGTGGGAGTTAATCGTATTCCTAAATTTAAATATATATATATATGATATATTAATTTTTTTGGAAATGAAAAGAGTATATCTTCGTTAAAGTTATTCTATAACGATAGAATGTATATGGGAGATATAGTCTATATAATGGAATGGAAATCTATAATGATATATTTCAAGATATAATTGGATTATATCAATCCCTAAAATAGACAAGAGATGCTAGGAAGTTTCTAATTTGATGATAAACTTCAATTAGAATGACAATTCTAGTGAGACTAGGAAGTTGTTCTTCTCAAAGGGAATGTACTCTTTGACACCCAAAGAAATAATGCGTAAAAAGAATCCTTTATGCATAAGCAGAAAGGTGATTTATGTATTTCATATTGTATGAAAAACATTGATATAAGATGTACCTAGAAAGGTACAAGACAATATCAGTGCAAGCCCAGGATCAAAACCATGGCAACTGTCAAGTGAGTCCTTAAGTATTTGAGAAATACTAAAGGATATATTACTCAATAATTGAGAAAGAATTAGAGTAACGTAATGGAAGCGTAAATGTATTAGATTATGAATCTAATCCATCATTGGATATTTCTTCATTATGAATGAAGAGATAAACAGATATCTCTTTATTATGACTAAAAAGATATTTGGATGGAAACATTAAAGTAATGACTTTAGTGTGTTCCATTATGAATGCAAAATATATTGCCATATAGAAGTTTACAACAATGTTGTTTGGATGGGAAAGTTCATTTATGAACTCTCTATTCGGTTCCAACCAGAAAGTGTATGACACTAATGGGGCGATAGCTCAAGCCAGGGAATCAAGGTCTCATCAAGGTCCGAACTCAAATGAGAGACTGAACCACATGATTAGGAATCATGAATAATGGTGACGTCGTTATTCTCAAGGTTGCTTCTATGGATAACATATAGATATCCATCTTGTTTAGGCCTACTACTCAGCCATTTATGAAATGAATTACAGAAGAGGTATCATCACTGATAACCAAGCTGATTAGCTCTAGTGCAAGTGGGAGATTGTTGGAAATGTGCCCTAAAACCAATCATATGATGATACTTTACGGACATTTCACAAAGTTAAACTAATGTAGTTTAAATGTAAAGGGCAAAGATTATTGTTTGAGCCGTCTCATATAAATGTTATATGCTTAAACGATAAGTCCAATGAATATGTGATTGGAAGAATGCGATCTAAAGAAGTTAGATTCATGAGACCATTCTTTCGTTGACACATCCTAAACGTTCATGATCATAGGATTGTCAATTGGGCATTGACAGTCCGTTAAGATCAGTACGTGCTATGTCTTCTCTCAGGGAGAGTGACTAGTCTCGAGTCATTGGTGTGTGTGACATCAAGACAAGTACGTAGGTGCTCAATAGAGAATGAGTTCACTGAACACGATCAACGAAGAGTTCTCATATTCATGTCACATGAGAACTCATGGTTGGGATAATGCAAATTAGTCTTTTGACCTGAGACATCACGGTTGTCTTGTGGTTAGGTCCTTAATCTTTGATTATGTCAAAGTCACTCCATCAGAAGGGTGTCCACGGCATCGTTGGGGTTAAGCCACTTAGCCATGGAGGCAAGTGAATGCGCAACAAGGGATCTCTAACCTTCAAACTGTTTGAGGGAGAATACTCTATGATATGATTAAGAATCTTTGGCCAAAGTATGAATGAGATTTAGGAATGTGTTCCAAATCACATTCAAGGTAATCATATAAGCACACGACTCGCATTGGATAGTAGACATGAATAAACTATCAAACCAAACAATGTGGTCAAGAGTATTGTATTAGAGAAAGACCGTATTGCATTTGTAATCCTAAAACTGAATAGGTTCTCCACTTCTTCTGATTAGCTTGGGTAACCATGACATGCTGCAAGGCGTCAACCATGGTTTGTGGAAGCTCTAAAAGTGTATTATCACTAACGGGAGAATTGAAAGTAAGTTTCAATTCACAATCGATTAGAAAGAGTTTTAATCGCCCACTGCCTCGCTAAAAGGAACCTAATGGATCGTTCACCGAGTAAGGTAGAGTTTGAAGAAACAACGGAGATGAGTAAGAATAATTAAATGGTTTAATTATTTATCTAAGGCTAGGATTAATTAATATGTTAATTAATCAAACGAATAAGTTCGTTAAAGACCTCGGGTTAGTTTTGGGCCGCAAGGCCCAATGGGATTTGAATGTCAAGCTGATAGGAGCATATTCATGCGACTTAAATGGCTTGTTCTCGTGCATTTACGTTATGTTTCTTTAGTTATTTTAGTACTTTAAGCTATTTTCGTGTGTTTGTAGGTCCAAAGGGCTAAAGGAGCAAAAAGATGCATTTTGGAGACTTTTGGAGCACTTTTGGACTAAGGATGGATAGCTTATGCTTGGAGCCAAAGTGTTGGACGAAATTGAAGACCTAATTGAAGACCAAAGTGTTGGAACCTTGTTCCCTTTAGTTTTAGGACATTTAAACCTTTCCTAATCCCATTCATCAACACATGCATCCACATGCATTCACCCTTTAAACCATTAAATCCACATGCTTTCCTATTCAATTAAATCAGCCACATGCATTCATCATCATAACCTAGCTGTCATTCCACTTCATTGCACATGCATCTTCAAAGAAATCAGCCATTCCACATGCATATTCAACCTAGCTGTCATTGCACATGCATTCACTCTTTAATTCACATGCATTTACTCTTTAATTCACATGCAAAACATCCCATTCCATCTCCCATCAGATTTCCATCATATTCACATGCATTCCATCCTTTAAAACATTGCACATGCACTCCCTTTAATTAATTAAGCCACATGCACTCCCATCCATTTCATCATTGCAGCCAACACATGCTTTCACATGCATTTTCAGATTGTCCCCTTGCACATGCAGCCACATATTCATTGCACATGCAATTCCAACCCACATGCATCCTTTAATCATTCAAACATGCAGCCACATTCCCTCCTAGCTGTCATGTTCCCCCCATTTCACCTATAAATAAGCATCCATTGCATACACAATCCATTCACCACAGAAATAAGGCCTTTGTGCCAGAAATTCACCCATTCCATACACATTTCATTCATACACTCATCCATTGCAGAAATGTAGACCATCAAACTCCCTTGTGCCGTGCTCTCCCCTACAAATCCAAACACCATCCTTCCATATTCCACCACTCCTCTTCCATTCCTCCACCACTTCCCAAACCATTCACACCATCAAACTATCCCTAGACCTTGTGCTACAACGAAGAGGAAGAGAAGAGTGCCTAAACGTTCATACAATTCAAGTTTGAGTTGTTGGAATGTTTAGGTGTTTCTTTGATTTCAATGTTTAATTTCAATGCTCTTTGTTTTGTACGAATGAGGAATGGATGATAAGAGGGCCTAAACGTTCATACAATTCAAGTTTGAGTTGTTGGAATGTTTAGGCGTTTCTTTGATTCTCTTTGTTTTGTACCATGAGGAACTAAACTCCCCCTTGGTTGGGGGGTGATTCGAATATATGTTTATGCTTGCATTTTGATTTGATTACTTCTAATTGCGTTTCATAAGTTGTGATTCAATTTGTTTAACCGTTTTATTGATAACTTATTTATGTATGTTTATTGAGAGTGCACGCTTAATTTTCATGCATGAATATGACGCTAGAATATAAGTGAGTTTCACCTAATAGTTACGAACTTATATTCATAAGTAGTGGAGGTTGCTTATAAACAATCGCGTTAAACGAATTCTTGGCAAGAGTTTCATGCATTCATAGTAACGAATGCCTCGTCAACACTTATAATTTTCATAGAGCGTAATGATTCTTGCTTGTACCTCTTCTATGCAATCATGTTGAGGACTTGTGGGGAATGTTTTGAATTGTCGCATGCATCATCCAATTCAATAACGTTAGGAAGATTTGAAGGTTAATTAGTGCATCACGGTTAACTTGGGGTGTTGAGAATTCATGGTTTATTGAAATGCAATTGGAAATCATTTTATTATGCAAGTATAACATGTATGGAGATGAACCCCTTAGCCATTCTATCATCCATTCATTCCATTCCATCAAATTCGTTTTACAATCTGTTTAGTTTATTAACTTGTTTTGTTATTTCAATTTTCGTATAAATCTAAATCCCCCTTTACTTTAATGTCCAATTTAGTTAGAAATCAATTTAGTTTGTGCTTTTAAGTGTTTTGATTCATTTTATTTCCCAATTTCGTCCAGATTCACCAAAGTGCTCAAAACTGCCCAGAAAGTGATTTTAAGGCAGTTTTGAGTGTTTTGGGTAATGTTTGAGTCTTTTGGTTTGTTTTAATGTTTTAAAGTTTAGTTTTGCATTCTTTGAGTCTAGTATAGTGTTTTATATTGTTATTTTACGTTTGAATCAAGCCATAATCCTAAATTCGTCCAACATTGGGGTTAAGGTCAGAAACTGCCTAGTTAGTGTTTTTAGGCAGTTTTGAGTCTTTTGAACTTGTTTTGAGTCCTTTGAGTCTTTGTGAACGTTTTTAACTTTGTTTTTATGTTTTTGAGTCAAATCCAAGTGATTAACAATCCCTCCTAATCCCCGGTCCAGAACGATCCCTACTTATACTTATACTACAATTGACAAAAAGAGGGTTTAATTTGTGTGCGTATAAAAAACGCATCAAATTCAAAATTTGATGCGTGAATTATACGCACACAAATTAAACCCTCTTTTCGTCAAATTGTAGTATATGTATAAGTAGGGATCGTTCTAGACCGGGGATTAGGAGGGATTGTTAACCACTTGGATTTGACTCAAAAACGTAAAATAACAATATGAAACACTATACTAGACTCAAAGAATGCAAAGCTAAACTTTAAAACACTAAGACAAACCAAAAGAGTCAAAACAACACAAACACACTCAAATCTGCCTAAAAACCACTTTCTGGGCAGATTTGAGCACAAACACAAATTTGGACGAAATTAAGTAATAACTTGACTCAAGAACGTAAAAACACAATATAAAACACTAAACTAACTCAAAGAATGTAAAACTAAACACTTAAAACATTAAAACAAACCAAAAGACTCAAACATCACCCAAAACACTCGAAACTGCCTTAAAATCACTTTCTGGGCAGTTTTGAGCACTTTGGTGAATCTGGACGAAATTGGGAAATAAAATGAATCAAAACACTTAAAAGCACAAACTAAATTGATTTCTAACTAAATTGGACATTAAAGTAAAGGGGGATTTAGATTTATACGAAAATTGAAATAACAAAACAAGTTAATAAACTAAACAGATTGTAAAACGAATTTGATGGAATGGAATGAATGGATGATAGAATGGCTAAGGGGTTCATCTCCATACATGTTATACTTGCATAATAAAATGATTTCCAATTGCATTTCAATAAACCATGAATTCTCAACACCCCAAGTTAACCGTGATGCACTAATTAACCTTCAAATCTTCCTAACGTTATTGAATTGGATGATGCATGCGACAATTCAAAACATTCCCCACAAGTCCTCAACATGATTGCATAGAAGAGGTACAAGCAAGAATCATTACGCTCTATGAAAATTATAAGTGTTGACGAGGCATTCGTTACTATGAATGCATGAAACTCTTGCCAAGAATTCGTTTAACGCGATTGTTTATAAGCAACCTCCACTACTTATGAATATAAGTTCGTAACTATTAGGTGAAACTCACTTATATTCTAGCGTCATATTCATGCATGAAAATTAAGCGTGCACTCTCAATAAACATACATAAATAAGTTATCAATAAAACGGTTAAACAAATTGAATCACAACTTATGAAACGTAATTAGAAGTAATCAAATCAAAATGCAAGCATAAACATATATTCGAATCACCCCCCAACCAAGGGGGAGTTTAGTTCCTCATGGTACAAAACAAAGAGAATCAAAGAAACGCCTAAACATTCCAACAACTCAAACTTGAATTGTATGAACGTTTAGGCCCTCTTATCATCCATTCCTCATTCGTACAAAACAAAGAGCATTGAAATTAAACATTGAAATCAAAGAAACACCTAAACATTCCAACAACTCAAACTTGAATTGTATGAACGTTTAGGCACTCTTCTCTTCCTCTTCGTTGTAGCACAAGGTCTAGGGATAGTTTGATGGTGTGAATGGTTTGGGAAGTGGTGGAGGAATGGAAGAGGAGTGGTGGAATATGGAAGGATGGTGTTTGGATTTGTAGGGGAGAGCACGGCACAAGGGAGTTTGATGGTCTACATTTCTGCAATGGATGAGTGTATGAATGAAATGTGTATGGAATGGGTGAATTTCTGGCACAAAGGCCTTATTTCTGTGGTGAATGGATTGTGTATGCAATGGATGCTTATTTATAGGTGAAATGGGGGGAACATGACAGCTAGGAGGGAATGTGGCTGCATGTTTGAATGATTAAAGGATGCATGTGGGTTGGAATTGCATGTGCAATGAATATGTGGCTGCATGTGCAAGGGGACAATCTGAAAATGCATGTGAAAGCATGTGTTGGCTGCAATGATGAAATGGATGGGAGTGCATGTGGCTTAATTAATTAAAGGGAGTGCATGTGCAATGTTTTAAAGGATGGAATGCATGTGAATATGATGGAAATCTGATGGGAGATGGAATGGGATGTTTTGCATGTGAATTAAAGAGTAAATGCATGTGAATTAAAGAGTGAATGCATGTGCAATGACAGCTAGGTTGAATATGCATGTGGAATGGCTGATTTCTTTGAAGATGCATGTGCAATGAAGTGGAATGACAGCTAGGTTATGATGATGAATGCATGTGGCTGATTTAATTGAATAGGAAAGCATGTGGATTTAATGGTTTAAAGGGTGAATGCATGTGGATGCATGTGTTGATGAATGGGATTAGGAAAGGTTTAAATGTCCTAAAACTAAAGGGAACAAGGTTCCAACACTTTGGTATTCAATTAGGTCTTCAATTTCGTCCAACACTTTGGCTCCAAGCATAAGCTATCCATCCTTAGTCCAAAAGTGCTCCAAAAGTCTCCAAAATGCATCTTTTTGCTCCTTTAGCCCTTTGGACCTACAAACACACGAAAATAGCTTAAAGTACTAAAATAACTAAAGAAACATAACGTAAATGCACGAGAACAAGCCATTTAAGTCGCATGAATATGCTCCTATCAAATACCCCCACACTTATCTTTTGCTAGTCCTCGAGCAAAACAAAACAAAAGAAACCAAAAACAAAACAAAACGAACAAAACACAACCTATACCTTCCAACAATCGTCTCAGGGATTTCCAATGCACATGACAAGTTAAAAATCATTATTCCCACAGATTTTAGCCATCTTTACACTTAAGTACATTTTTAATCATAGTCACCACATACTAGTTCACAATTAAGCATTTAAAACCATGTTTTGAATGTAGTAACATGCCTTAGAGAATTCCCTCAATTCCTTACTAGATGTACTCTCGTTTTTCACACAGATTTTCTAACTTCACACCCTACACTAGTTATATGTGAGAAGATTGATGTAAACATGAAAACGAACACTCACATATATGTATCATAAAGAGAGCAATTTCTGGAGTTAATAAGCATGTTTAGGTATGATCTCATGAATGGAATGCTACTACTTAGAAGCGAGAACCAGTGACACCATAAGCTTATACCAAGTTCAAACTCCACAAATTGAAACACATAACAATCAAGATAGAAGTCAAAGGGTTGTAACGAGGCTAGGCAATTGGCTAACAATGAAAGGTGAAGGATAAGCAAACATTCTTAAAGCAATAGTGAGCAAAGTATTGAATTAGGTACTTAGAATTCCCTTTAGAACGCAGAAGTCAACTTTGAACACCCAAGGGGAAGTCACAAAACTTCGGGCCATATTCAACTTTTTGGGCCCTTTCTTCAACAATCACACTTGTGAGTCCATTCTCACTTATTTTCACTCTTTTTCTTTCTTTTCTTCTTCTTTTTCTCACATTTTTTTTTTCTTTTTCCCGTGCCTCCTTTAAGACTTAGGCACATACATACACACAAAAATCCCTTCCCCCACACTTATTTTCTGCAACATATTAATCAAAAGGAATTCATTATCCGTCATGCTTACTATGCTTCAAGAACAAGGGTACGGATGGTCCTAATCTAGGCTAGGTGAGGATGATATGGGTTAACAAAGAACATGGGCTAAACAAGGCTCAATGGGGTTAAAACTTACAACATATACGAAATATGGGAAGTAAGGCTATTTGGCTATGGTGGCAACTACACAACTTCATCTTGATATATGTTATGCAATTCAATGTCATGCTTTGAATGAAACGGATATAAGTTCTAGCATTTAGTTCTATCATGATACAATTGCATTCTAAGTAGCAACCAAGCAAGGATAATGAGATCATGCAACAACTTTAGAAAACAAAGAATCACAGAAAATAACTCTCCAAAGAAAGTAATGGCTCGAGTCTCACAGGGATGTAGCGTTATTATGAGTTTCTTCCTTCAAGCATGTTACAAAAACGAATATTTCTTTTATGATTGCATGTGAAGTCATACATTATAACCATAACCAAGCATATACCAAGAGTAAATCAAACTTTCATCCATGTTTATAACTCTCTTTAACAGTCATGCAATTACAAACCAAATCCTTATCATTGTGTTGGAAGGTACCCTAAGACACAAACACACAAAAACGACTCAAAACACTCTTTTTAGGCTTTTTAAAACATGTTTTTCAACTTTTTATGTGATTTTCGAAGTTATAAAACAAAACATACTAAAAACACTCTAAGACAACTTAAAAACACCTTAAAACAGCAAGGAACAACATTTGAAGTAATGGGTGATAAAATCCCACGAATTTGCATTAAATATACTTAGTTACCCCCCCACACTTAAATCAAACATTGTCCTCAATGTTTTAAGCATAGATTCACACAAAACATAAGTAAACTCACAAAAAGCACTTAAACACACTAAACATGGCAAAATGTAATTAACAAAGAGAAGAGTTTAGAGACGCAAATCTGGTTATAGAGTGTAAATTCCATCTTCTCCTTGGTAATTGCATTGAGGCTTTTGATCTTTGTGATTCCACAGGCTTACTCTTGAACTGGTTTCTGCCCATCGTTGATTTTCCTTTGTGCTACTTCTTGAACTGGGCAGCATGATGGTTCTTTTGGTCTCCCCCGAAGGTCTGAGCTTACCCCTTTGGTCTGTTTCTTTGTTCAATCTTTCCAATTCGTATTGAAAAGGGTTGGAGGATAACTCAGCCTAAGTTTGTCTCCACATGCTTCAATGTATCATTTTCACTTGCCTTACTCGCTCCCCTTTGCAGAAGTGGTCCCTTCTCTGGAAGTGTATCAACCGTTGAAGATGACTACTCGAGAGCAACGCTAGGTAAGCAATCAGGAATAGATTCCAGGCAGTTGGCTCCAGATCGGAAGACTGACTCCAAGTGCCGGCTGATTGCTTCTTTTACTTTGCCATGCGAGTAAGAACAAGGACAAAGAAAAAGACAGGGAAAGAGCATGATATGAGATACTTTTGCTTTTGACCTTGATGATATGAGATACCTTTGCTTTTGAAGAAGCGGTGAATGAATCAGCACACTTCAATCCGCCATTTCCTCCTGGGTCATCTGTACTCCAGGCATCTGGTATCATCTTTGGGGAAGAAGAAAGAATTGAGTATTTCGAAAGGCTTTGCTGGGAGTGCGCCCTCAGAGGTGAGGGAGAGTTGGGCATTTTCTTCAGGTTTGCCTTGCCATAAAAGACGAAGGTCGACATATATAGAAATAATATCAAGTGGTGGTACTGTTTTTTTACCCTTGTCGACAAACGTTTTGATCCCGCAAATCCGGCTTTTTGAAATAGTGGCGCCCCTTCGATTTCTGAACGACGCCTCTTCGATTTCTGAGTGGCCGCCCCTTCGATTTCTGAACGACGCCCCTTCTCTTTCTGAACGACACGTGGTAGTGCAGATGCGGCTTCATTTGACAAAGCTGCACGCGTTTTCTGAAAAGCATAGAAAGCGTCGCCGAACTTTGCGCTTGTCGGCTAAAGACGTGTAGTTGCGATGATGGCCTCCACGTGTTTTCAGCTTTGTCAGAAATCTTTTGACAAAGTTGAACGCGTCTTCTGAAAAGCCGAGAAAGCGTCGCCAAAATTACGCCGGAAATTCCGGCTTTTTGAATCGGTGGACGCGTCGCCTTGGCTTTTTTATTGAGCTATCGATCACCACAACAAACACACTCTGAAGATTTCCCATTCTTGAAAATCGACTCCGGCCCTTTGAAATTTAACTCCATCCCTTTTCTTTGAACACTTTTGAAAAATGGAAAACTCATCGAACCTTAGCTTGGAATTGAGCCTTAGCAGTGATACGGGCGCGCCGCGTCAAGGTAACGTATGGCGCCCTTCTTTCTTATCTTCTAACGGTCTTCTTACAGGTGAAGACTCCGTGATGCAGGACGCCACAACAGCTACAATAGTAGCTAGGAACCTCCTCACTCCAAAAGATAGTAGGCTGCTGTCAGGACGGTCTGATGAGTTGGCCGTTCAAGAGTCCCTCGCACTTAGTGTTCAGTGTGCGAGCTCTGTGTCCAACATGGGCCTACGCCTGCTTGCCCGTTCTCGTCAGGTGGAATCGTTGATGGCAGAGGTGGAAAGACTTAAGCAAGAGATCCAGCAGCTTAAGTACGAGAATAGAAGTTTGCATGTGCTTGCAAATAACTATTCGTCGGGGATGAAGAGGAAGCTTGATGAGCTGCCAGAATCTGAGGGTCGAATTCACAGTGACCGTCAAAGGTTTGCGTCTTATCTCCAGAGGCACCTTTTTCCTGGGTCATCCAGCGCTTGGCCAAGTATTGAGGCCTGGAATGCTCTAGCTCCGATGCCTCCCGCTCCGATGGCTTCCGCTCCGATGCCTCCCGCTTCTATGCCTCCCGCTTCTGCGCCTTCCGCTTCTGCGCCTCGTAGTGGGGCTTCACGCAAACAACCTTTGTGAAGCTCCACCTTTCTCCATGTTTAGTATCTTTCTTTCATTTTTTTTATTTTTTTTTTTTATTTTTTTTTTTTAACATAAATAAAATCAAACGGCATGGAATTGGTCCTTGAATGGAAGGTGATACTTGAAGTGAACCGGCATTGGTTTGAATTCTAATGTAGGTGCCTGATTCATAAAAAACAACAAGTTAGTATAAAATGTAATGGAATTTGAAAAAAATGACTTACTTGTTTTGTCTGACAAGAACTCAATGACAAACACCACTCCTTTGAAAGTTTCAGGGATATTGGACTTGGCCAGATTGCATGTGATGGTTATGACTTGTCCAATGTCATCAAATTCAACTTCTTTGGGCATTGTTGTCTCAAGTATATCCTCTTTGATGAATTCATGAAATTCCCTACTTTGCACCTTTGGAAGGTCTTCCAAGATGTCTTTTTCACTTTCATCTTCCTTGGAATTCATGAACCTGCAAGGAATAGGGATATTAGGTGGAATGGGGTTAGAACTAATTGGAACAACCTTACTTGAATTAGATGGCGTAGGAGCAATAAGTGCTTCCAGCAAAGGTGCTTCAAATTCTCCCTTCGGTTTTACAATGGTTGAACTAGGGAGTTTGCCTTGGTCGCAAAATTGTCCTACGAACTCCGCGATCTGCCCAATTTGCTTTTCCAAGTGGTCCAACCTTTTGTCTTCTTGTCGAGCCTCATTGTCTTGATTTTGTGAGCCCTGCACCAAACAAATTAATTCGTTAAGCTTTTGATTATAATCTATTGACGAACTTAAGTTTTGTTGGGCATATTGAATATGAGGTTGTGGTGGCTGCCAATATCCTCCTTGTTGAGCATTTTGAGGTTCCCACCACATAGAGTTTGAATGATCACTCCAATCCGAATTGTAAGTATTGGAAAACACGTTATTCCTTGATTGAAGATTCAATATATCAACTCTTTGCATTTGAGACCTTTCCATGAGCTGTGACAAAAGAAAAGCATTATCAAGTGCCATGTTGTTCTTCTCTAGTATTTGAATTCAACAAACAAAACACAAATCAAAAACTAAAACTAAAATACATAACAGAAACAAACAATCCAAGAGATTAGCAAATTTGCTAATCCCCGGCAACGGCGCCAAAATTTGATGCGTGAATTATACGCACACAAATTAAACCCTCTTTTCGTCAAATTGTAGTATATGTATAAGTAGGGATCGTTCTAGACCGGGGATTAGGAGGGATTGTTAACCACTTGGATTTGACTCAAAAACGTAAAATAACAATATGAAACACTATACTAGACTCAAAGAATGCAAAGCTAAACTTTAAAACACTAAGACAAACCAAAAGAGTCAAAACAACACAAACACACTCAAATCTGCCTAAAAACCACTTTCTGGGCAGATTTGAGCACAAACACAAATTTGGACGAAATTAAGTAATAACTTGACTCAAGAACGTAAAAACACAATATAAAACACTAAACTAACTCAAAGAATGTAAAACTAAACACTTAAAACATTAAAACAAACCAAAAGACTCAAACATCACCCAAAACACTCGAAACTGCCTTAAAATCACTTTCTGGGCAGTTTTGAGCACTTTGGTGAATCTGGACGAAATTGGGAAATAAAATGAATCAAAACACTTAAAAGCACAAACTAAATTGATTTCTAACTAAATTGGACATTAAAGTAAAGGGGGATTTAGATTTATACGAAAATTGAAATAACAAAACAAGTTAATAAACTAAACAGATTGTAAAACGAATTTGATGGAATGGAATGAATGGATGATAGAATGGCTAAGGGGTTCATCTCCATACATGTTATACTTGCATAATAAAATGATTTCCAATTGCATTTCAATAAACCATGAATTCTCAACACCCCAAGTTAACCGTGATGCACTAATTAACCTTCAAATCTTCCTAACGTTATTGAATTGGATGATGCATGCGACAATTCAAAACATTCCCCACAAGTCCTCAACATGATTGCATAGAAGAGGTACAAGCAAGAATCATTACGCTCTATGAAAATTATAAGTGTTGACGAGGCATTCGTTACTATGAATGCATGAAACTCTTGCCAAGAATTCGTTTAACGCGATTGTTTATAAGCAACCTCCACTACTTATGAATATAAGTTCGTAACTATTAGGTGAAACTCACTTATATTCTAGCGTCATATTCATGCATGAAAATTAAGCGTGCACTCTCAATAAACATACATAAATAAGTTATCAATAAATCGCGTTAAACAAATTCTTGGCATAAGTTTCATGCAATCATAGTAACGAATGCCTCGTCAACACTTATAATTTTCATAGAGCGTAATGATTCTTGCTTGTACCTCTTCTATGCATTCATGTTGAGGACTTGTGGGGAATGTTTTGAATTGTCGCATGCATCATCCAATTCAATAACGTTAGGAAGATTTGAAGGTTAATTAGTGCATCACGGTTAACTTGGGGTGTTGAGTATCATAGTTTATTGAAATGCAATTGGAAATCATTTTATTATGCAAGTATAACATGTATGGAGATGAACCCCTTAGCTAGCCTTCATTCCATTCAATTCTATCACACATTCACACTTACATTTTGCTTTTACTTACAATCTGTTCTTTTCGTTTAAATTCGTCAAAACCTAACCCCCCCCTTTACTTTCTTGTTCTTTAGTGTTTAGACTTTGTTTAGTTTATGTTTTAAAGTGTTTTGATTCAATTTATTTCCCAAAATTCGTCCAAATTCACCAAAGTGCTCAAAACTGCCCAGAAAGTGATTTTAAGGCTGTTTTGAGTGTTTTGGGTGATGTTTGAGTCTTTTGGTTTGTTTTAGTGTTTTAAAGTTTAGTTTTGCATTCTTTGAGTCTAGTATAGTGTTTTATATTGTTATTTTACGTTTGAATCAAGCCATAATCCTAAATTCGTCCAACATTGGGGTTAAGGTCAGAAACTGCCTAGTTAGTGTTTTTAGGCAGTTTTGAGTCTTTTGAACTTGTTTTGAGTCCTTTGAGTCTTTGTGAACGTTTTTAACTTTGTTTTTATGTTTTTGAGTCAAATCCAAGTGATTAACAATCCCACCTAATCCCCGGTCCAGAACGATCCCTACTTATACTTATACTACAATTGACAAAAAGAGGGTTTAATTTGTGTGCGTATAAAAAACGCATCACAAGCCCATTAACTCAAGTTGTATGACAACTTGAATAAACAAAGGGCTTGAAAGCCCAATAAACCCTATAGGCCGGCCATGTTAGAAGAATAGGGCTTTTGGTCCATTAGGTCACTTATTTGAAGGGACTATATAAATGACTTTATAGCCTAAAATTCATTAAGGGTTGTTTTTGGGGAAAGGATGAGAACACAAGCTCTCATTTCTCTCTAAAATTTCGGCCACCTTGGAGGGATCATCAAGCAATCAAACTCCTCCAAGGTCACTCATTTCTTCTTCATTATGCCTTGGTGATGAATCATTAGAGGTTCTCAATTTTGGGAACTTTGGAGAAACCTTTTTCATCCATCCAAATCCATAGATCTAAGATGCAAGGAATGAAGGCCCTCTCTTTGGGTGATTAGCCTTTGTTTAAATACAAAGAGGAATCTACAAAGGTATATATTTCAACTCACTTTGTTTTGAGTTGATTATTGATCCACCATTTTACTAGGCTTTGAACATTCATGGGTAATGTTTTGTTTTTAAGTGCATGCTAGCATGATTCCGCCTTTAATTTGTTAATTGCATGCTAATGATGTTGCTTAAATGAACATGTCATCTTCCAAAATAATCCTTCACATGGGACATGGGTAGAAGTAGAATTTATCTCCGTTGCACTACTCCGAGTTGTCATAATTTAGTTATCCCTTTTGAATCTAGATATTCGGATCTCCAGTCAACTAGGTAGGGTTTCCACTATGACTACTGATAGGAGCATATTTATGTAACTTAGTTAGCTTGTTTTCTTGCATTTACATTGTTAGTTTCCATTTATTATAGTGTTTTAAGCTATTTTCATGTGTTTGTAGGTCCTAATGGCAAAGTTGGCAAGAAAGTGCATTTTGGAGCTATTTGGAGCAGTTTTGGGCATGGAATGGATAGCTTGCATATAGAGCAAGGTGGATGGACGAATTTGAAGATCAAGAGAGGCTAAGAATGTACTTAATATCTGGAGAAACAAATTTGGAAGCATTGAAGATAAGGAATCAGCTACAAAGAAGGAACATTATCCAAACAAACCTTATCTTATCGAAACCTTATCCAGCCTTATCTTATCTTGTCTTATCCTAATCTTTTCCTACCTTAATTCCAGCTGCAAAGAGGACTCATTTTCACATTAAATCACCTAAATATTAGGTTCTAGAAGCCCTATTTTCGTGCCTTAAGTTTGTGCCACATATCTTATCCCTTTTCCTTCTAGAAACCTGCCAAAATACCCTTTCTAGAAGGCTAACCCCTGCCACAGGTTCTTAGTCCTTATTCTCCATGGTTTCTGCCATGTAACTAATCCTTTTTCCAATACAAATCTGCCATAAAACCTTAACCTTTTCCCCCAAGGATTGTGCAATCCTTTTCCCTTCAAAAATTGTGCATAACCCTAGCCTATAAATACATGTCTTTGCCGCATAATTCAAGCACCACCCTCTACCATCAGATCACCACACCATTGATAGGAGCATATTTATGCGACTTAGTTAGCCTGTTTTCTTGCATTTACATAGCTAATTTCTACTTGTTAGAGTGTTTTTTATGCGAGATTTATACGCACACAAATTAAACCCTCTTTTCGTCAAATTGTAGTATAAGTATAAGTAGGGATCGTTCTTAACCGGGGATTAGGAGGGATTGCAAATCACTTGGAAACTGACTCAAAAACGTAAAATAAAGTTAAAAACGTTCACAAAGACTCAAAGGACTCAAAACAAGTTCAAAAGACTCAAAACTGCCTAAAAACACTAACTAGGCAATTTCTGACCTTAAACCCAATGTTGGACGAATTTAAGATTATGGTTTGATTCAAACGTAAAAACACAATATAAAACACTATACTAGACTCAAAGAATGCAAAACTAAACTTTAAAACACTAAAACAAACCAAAAGACTCAAACATCACCCAAAACACTCAAAACAGCCTTAAAATCACTTTCTGGGTAGTTTTGAGCACTTTGGTGAATTTGGACGAATTTTGGGAAATAAATTGAATCAAAACACTTTAAAACATAAACTAAACAAAGTCTAAACACTAAAGAACAAGAAAGTAAAGGGGGGTTTTAAATTGACGAGAATTGAAATAACGAAACAAGTTAATAAACTAGACAGAATGTAAAGATGAATTTGATGGAATTGAATGGATGGGAACCTAGCTAAGGGGTTCATCTCCATACATGTTATACTTGCATAATAAAATGATTTCCAATTGCATTTCAATAAACTATGATACTCAACACCCCAAGTTAACCGTGATGCACTAATTAACCTTCAAATCTTCCTAACGTTATTGAATTGGATGATGCATGCGACAATTCAAAACATTCCCCACAAGTCCTCAACATGAATGCATAGAAGAGGTACAAGCAAGAATCATTACGCTCTATGAAAATTATAAGTGTTGACGAGGCATTCGTTACTATGATTGCATGAAACTTATGCCAAGAATTTGTTTAACGCGATTGTTTATAAGCAACCTCCACTACTTGTGAATATAAGTTCGTAACTATTAGGTGAAACTCACTTATATTCTAGCGTCATATTCATGCATGAAAATTAAGCGTGCATTCTCAATAAACATACATAAATAAGTTATCAATCAAACAGTTAAATAAATTGAATCCACAACTTATGAAACGCAATTAGAAGTAATCAAATCAAAATGCAAGCATAAACATATATTTCGAATCCCCCCCTAGCCAAGGGGGGTTTAGTTGAATTTAAACATTGGAATCAAAGAAACACCTAAACATTCCAACAACTCAAACTTGAATTGTATGAACGTTTAGACCCTCTTCTCTTCCATTCCTCATTCGTACAAAACAAAGAGTATTGAAATTAAACATTGAAATCAAAGAAACACCTAAACATTCCAACAACTCAAACTTGAATTGTATGAACGTTTAGGCCCTCTTATCTTCCTCTTCGTTGTAGCACAAGGTCTAAGGATAGTTTGATGGTGTGAATGGTTTGGGGAGTGGTTGGAGTGGCTGCAATGGAGGAGAAAAGTGTTTTGGTGGCTGCTGCAAGGGTGTGGAGAGGTTTTGACGAATTTCTGGAATATGGAAGAGTGAATGAGTGTGAATTGTGTATGGTATTTATAGGGAGAAAGAGAGGGAACATGACAGCTAGGAACTTGGTGGAAATCTGAAATGGTGATGGGAGATGCATGTGGCTGATTTATGCATGTGATTAAAGGGTGGGAATGCATGTGCTTTGACAGAAATGAAAGGGAATGCATGTGCAATGAGTGTGGAGTGAATGATTGAATGCATGTGGCTGATTTATGAAGAGTGAATGCATGTGGTTGATAGGTATGAATGATTATGGTTGCATGTGGGTGGAAATGCATGTGGGAATGCATGTGCAAAGCTGGAAATGCATGTGGAATTAAAACTAGAGTGAATGATGATGAATGCATGTGGATTAAAGAGAGAGAATGTGGTGTAATGATGAAGTGGAATAAGTGCATGTGGATTAAAGATGAGTGAATGATTATGGGTGCATGTGGATGAATGTGCATGTGCAAGGTTGTTGTTGTGATAAGTGATAAGTGTATGGTTATGATAAGTGTATGATATGATAAGTGAATGATATGATAAGTGAATGATATGATAAGTGGATGATATGATAAGTGGTGAATGATAAGTGGATGATATGATAGTGGTGAATGATAAGTGGTGAATGATATGTAATGATATGTGGGAGTGTGGCTGAAATGAAGAAGTGGAATGTTGGAATGTTATGCACGGCTAAGGATATAGGAAAGGTTTAAATGTCCTAAAACTAAAGGGAACAAGGTTCCAACACTTTGGTCTTCAATTTCGTCCAACACTTTGGCTCCAAGCATAGACTATCCATCCTTAGCCCAAAAGTGCTTCAAAAGTCTCCAAAATGCATCTTTTTGCTCCTTTAGCCCTTTGGACCTACAAACACACGAAAATAGCTTTAAAGTACTAAAATAACTAAAGAAACATAACGTAAATGCACGAGAACAAGCCATTTAAGTCGCATGAATATGCTCCTATCAAATACCCCCACACTTATCTTTTGCTAGTCCTCGAGCAAAACAAAACAAAAGAAACCAAAAACAAAACGACACTGAACAAGAAAAACACAACCTAAACCTTCCAACAATCGTCTCAAGGATTTCCAATGCACATGACAAGTTAAAAATCATTAGTCCCATAGATTTTAGTCATCTTCACACTTAAGTACATTCTTAATCATAGTCACCACATATTATTTCACAATTAAGCATTTAAAACTATGTTTTGAATGTAGTAACATGCCTTAGAGAATTTGCTCAAATCCTTACAAGATATGCACTCGTTTTTCACACAGATTTTCTGACTAAACTCCCTACACTAGGTATATGTGAGAAGATTGATGTAAACATGTAGACGAACACTCACATATGTTATAACAAGGAAAGCATTTTCTGGAATTATTAACATGTAAATATATGATCTCATGAATGGAATGCCACTACTTAGATGCGAGAACCAGTGACACCATACGCTCATACCAAGTTCAAACTCCACAAATTGAAACACATAACACTCAAGATAGAAGTCAAAGGGTTGTAACGGGGCTAGGGTATTGGCTAACAATGAAAGGTGAAGGATAAACAAACATTCTTAAAGCAATAGTGAGCAAAGTATTGAATTAGGCACTTAGAATTCCCTTTAGAATGCAGAAGTTAACTTTGAACACCCAAGGGGAAGTCACAAAACTTAGGGCCATATTCAAACTTTTTGGGCCCTTTCTTCAACAATCACACTTGTGAGTCCATTCTCACTTATTTTCACTCTTTTTCTTTCTTTTCTTCTTCTTTTTCTCACATTTTTTTTTCTTTTTCCCGTGCCTCCTTTAAGACTTAGGCACATACATACACACAAAAATCCCTTCCCCCACACTTATTTTCTGCAACATATTAATCAAAAGGAATTCATTATCCGTCATGCTTACTATGCTTCAAGAACAAGGGTACGGATGGTCCTAATCTAGGCTAGGTGAGGATGATATGGGTTAACAAAGAACATGGGCTAAACAAGGCTCAACGGGGTTAAAACTTACAACAAGTACGAAATATGGGAAGTAAGGCTATTTGGCTATGGTGGCAACTACACAACTTCATCTTGATATATGTTATGCAATTCAATGTCATGCTTTGAATGAAACGGATATAAGTTCTAGCATTTAGTTCTATCATGATACAATTGCATTCTAAGTAGCAACCAAGCAAGGATAATGAGATCATGCAACAACTTTAGAAAACAAAGAATCACAGAAAATAACTCTCCAAAGAAGGTAATGGCTCGAGTCTCACAGGGTTGTAGCGTTTGTTTGAGTTCCTTCCTTCAAGCATGTTACAAAAACGAATTTTTCTTTTATGATTGCATGTGAAGTCATACATTATAACCATAACCAAGCATATACCAAGAGTAAATCAAACTTTCATCTATGTTTATAACTCTTTTTAACAGTCATGCAATTACAAACCAAATCCTTATTATTGTGTTGGAAGGTACCCTAAGACACAAACACACAAAAACGACTCAAAACACTCTTTTTAGGCTTTTTAAAACATGTTTTTCAAATTTTTATGTGATTTTCGGAGTTATAAAAACAAAACACACTAAAACACTCTAAAACAACTTAAAAACACCTTAAAATAGCAAGGAACAACATTAGAAGTTATGGTGGATAAAACCCTACGAATTTGCATCAAAACACTTTAGTTACCCCCCCACACTTAAATCAAACATTGTCCTCAATGTTTTAAGCATAGATTCACACAAAACATAAGTAAACACACAAAAAGCATTTAAACATACTAAACATGGCATAATGTAATTAACAAAGAGAAGAGTTTAGGGACGCAAATCTGGTTATGGAGTGTAAATTCCCTCTTCTCCTTGGTGATTGCATTGAGGCATTGATCTTGGTGATTCCACAGGCATACTCTTGAACTGGGCTGCATGATTCTTTTGGTCTCCTCCACTTGTTGATTTTCCTTTGTGCTACTGGGCTGGAGTATTCTTTTGGTCTTCCCTGAAGGTCTGAGCTTACCCTTTTGGTCTGTTTCTTTGTTCAATCTTTCCAATTCGTATTGAAAAGGGTTGGAGGATAACTCAGCCTATGTTTGTCTCCACATGCTTCAATGTATCATTTTCACTTGCCTTACTCGCTCCCCTTTGCAGAAGTGGTCCCTTCTCCGGAAGTGTATCAACCGTTGAAGATGACTACTCGAGAGCAACGCTAGGTAAGCAATCAGGAATAGGTTCCAGGCAGTTGGCTCCAGATCGGAAGACTGACTCCAAGTGCCGGCTGATTGCTTCTTTTACTTTGCCATGCGAGTAAGAACAAGGACAAAGAAAAAGACAGGGAAAGAGCATGATATGAGATACTTTTGCTTTTGACCTTGATGATATGAGATACCTTTGCTTTTGAAGAAGCGGTGAATGAATCAGCACACTTCAATCCGCCGTTTCCTCCTGGGTCATCTGTACTCCAGGCATCTGGTATCATCTTTGGGGAAGAAGAAAGAATTGAGTATTTCGAAAGGCTTTGCTGGGAGTGCGCCCTCAGAGGTGAGGGAGAGTTGGGCATTTTCTTCAGGTTTGCCTTGCCATAAAAGACAAAGGTGATGCGTGATTTACTTGACACTCAAATTAAACCCTCGTTTGACAATTGTAGTAGAATGGATAAGTGAGGGATCGTTCTAGACCGGGGATTAGGAGGGCTTGCAAATCTCTTGGAAACTGACTCAAAAACGTAAAATAAAGTTTAAAACACTAAACTAGACTCAAAGAATGCAAAATTAAAGTTTAAAACACTAAGACAAACCAAAAACTCAAAATGCTTTAAAAACACAAACTAAATTGAATTCTAACTAAAATGAACATTAAAGCAAAAGGGGGATTGAGGTTTTTACGAAAATTGAAATAACGAAACAAGTTAATAAACTAGACAGAATGTAAATATGAAATGTATGGATGAATGCTAGCTAAGGGGTTCATCTCCATACATGTTACACTTGCATACAAGATTGATTCTCAGTTGGTCTTTCGATAAATTATGAAACTCAACGCCCCGGGTTAATTAGGTCCGCTTAAATTAACCGTCAAGTTCTCCTTAAGTTAATGAATTGGATGGGTTAGCGCAACGCAATTCACCACATTCTCCAAAAGTCCTTTACGTGAAAAGCACAATAAAGATACAATCAAAGATCATTAAGCATTATGAAAACTATAAGTGTTGACGAGGCATTCGTTACTATGGAATACGCATGAAACTTATGCCAAGAATTCGTTTAACGCGATTGTTTATAAGCAACCTCCACTACTTGTGAATATAAGTTCATAACGATTAGGTGAAATTCACTTATATTCTAGTGTCATATTTATGCATGAAAATTAAGCGCGCATTCTTAATAAACATTCATAAATAAGTTATCAATCAAACGGTTAAACAAATTGAATTCAAAACTTATGAAACGTAATTAAAAGTAATCAAATCAAAATGCAAGCATAAACATATATTTCGAATCCCCCCCTAGCTAAAGGGGGGTTTAGTTCCTCATACAAAACAAAGAGAATTGAAATTAAACATTGAAATCAAAGAAACGCCTAAACATTCCAACAACTCAAACTTGAATTGTATGAACGTTTAGGCCCTCTTCTCTTCCTCTTTATTGTAGCATAAGGTCTAGGGATAATTGGTTTGGGGGATGGAAGTGTGGAATGGAAAAGGAATTATGGAAATAGGTGAGGAGTGGTGGAGAAAATGGTGCAGAAAATGGAGAGAAACTCACGGCTAGAGAAGGAATGGAGTGTTTGTGTTGTGGTATCTACAATGGAATGAGATGTTTTGAATGATGGGAATGCAAGGGTATTTATAGGAGGAGTGGAGATGTATATGGCTATTTGTTTAAGGTGTTTGTGTGGAGGAATGATGGAGAATTGCATGTGGAATGGCTGCAATGATGAAGAATGAAAGCTGGAAAATAAAAGGGAAAGCTGGAAATCTGAAAATGCAAATGGGAATCCTGAAATGCAAAGGTGGCCACGGTTTTGAGTGTGTTTTGTGTTGGAAATGCATGTGAATGCATGTGAATGTTGTTTGTGTGAAGTGTGTGTGGGTTAAAGAGTGAATGGTGGTGTAATGATGAAGTGTGATGGCTGAAAATGTCAAGGGAAATGCATGTGATTGCATGGCAAAGAATTTCAGGATGCATGTGTGTTGAATGATTTCTTGGTGAGGGATGTGGAGTGGTTGAATGTGGTGCAATGATAATGTTTTGTGGCTGAATTGGTGGTGGAATTATGATGGGAGTGCATATGATTAAAGAGTGGGAGTGCATGTGGGTGAATGTGAAGGGAATGCATGTGTTGATAACTAGGTTAGTGGGTGGAAATCTGAAAATGGCATAAGGGAATGGGAGCTCACGGTTTTTAGTTGTTTGTTTGTGTGAAATGTGTGTGAATGCATGTGAAGATGCTAATAAATAATGCATGTAGGGTTAGGAAATAAAATCATAACTTAAAGGGAGATGATTAAAGGGTGTTGAAAGGTTTGAAATGCATGTGTTGAATTGGTGGTTGAATGATGAAAGAATAAGTGAATGATTATGATAAGTGATAAGTGAATGATTATGATAAGTGTATGATATGTTAAGTGATAAATGAATGATATGTTAAGTGATAAATGAATGATATGTGGTGATAAATGAATGATATGTGGTGAGTGATAAGTGAATGGAAGTGATAAGTGATAAGTGAATGGAAGTGATAAGTGATAAGTGTATGATATGTTGAGTGATAAGATAAGTGGTTATTGATATGTAGATGAATGAATGATATGATAAGTAATAAATATATGATATGTGGTGATGATAAGATAAGTGTATGATATGATAAGTGGTGAATGAAGGAGTGGAATGTTGGAATGTTATGCACGACTAAGGATATAGGAAAGGTTTAAATATCCTAAAACTAAAAGGAACAAGGTTCCAACACTTTGGTCTTCAATTAGGTTTTTAATTTCGTCCAACACTTTGGCTCCAAGCATAAGCTATCCATCCTTAGCCCAAAAGTGCTCCAAACGTCTCCAAAATGCATCTTTTTGCTCCTTTAGCCCTTTTGGCCTACAAACACACGAAAATAGCTTAAAGTACTAAAATAACTAAAGAAACATAACGTAAATGCACGAGAACAAGCCATTTAAGTCGCATGAATATGCTCCTATCAAATACCCCCACACTTATCTTTTGCTAGTCCTCGAGCAAAACAAAACAAAAGAAACTAGAAACAAAACAAAACGAACAAGTAAAACACAACCTAAACCTTCCAACAAACGTCTCAGGGATTTCCAAAACACATGACAAGTTAAAAATCATTATTCACACAGATTTTAGCCATCATTACACTTAAGTACATTCTTAATCATAGTCACCACATACTAGTTCACAATTAAACATTTAAAACACATTTCGAATGCAGTAACATGCCTTTAGAGAAATTGCTCAAATCCTTACAAGATATGCACTCGTTTTTCACACAGATTTTCTGACTACACACCCTACACTAGTTATATGTGAGAAGATTGATGTAAACATGTAGACGAACACTCACATATGTTATAACAAGGAAAGCATTTTCTGGATTTACGATAATGACATGAATATGATCTCATGAATGGAATGCTACTACTTAGAATGAGAACCAGTGATTCCATAAGCTCATATCAATTTCAAACTCCACATTATTGAACACATAACGATCAAGATAGAAGTCAAAGGGGTGTAACGGGGCTAAAGGTGTTGGCTAACAATGAAAGGTGAAGGATAAACAAACATTCTTAAAGCAATAGTGAGCAAAGTATTGATTTAGGCACTTAGAATTCCCTTAAGAACGCAGAAGTCAACTTTGAACACCCAAGGGAAAGTCACACAAAACTTAGGGCCAAATTCAACTTTTTTGGACCCTTTCTTCAACCATCAACGCTCGTGAGTTCATTCTTACTTATTTTCACTCTTTTTTTTTTTTTTTTTTTTTTTTTTTCTTCTTTTTCTTTTGAATCTCAAAACATACATATAAACGTAAGAACAAACTTTTACTCCCCCACACTCATTTTCTTGCATAATGTACTCAAAAGGAATTCATTTTAGTCATGCTCACTATCAATTAAGAACAAGGGTGTGGACTGTCCTACACTAGGCTAGGTGAGGATAATGTGGGTAAACAAAGAATAAAGGCTAAACAAGGCTCAACGGGGGTAAAACTTACAACATATACGAAATATGAGAAGTAAGGCTATTTGGCTATGGTGGCAACTACACAACTTCATCTTGATATATGTTATGCAATTCAATGTCATGCTTTGAATGAAACGGATATAAGTTCTAGCATTTAGTTCTATCATGATACAATTGCATTCTAAGTAGCAGCCAAGCAAGGAATAATGAGATCATGCAACAACTTTAGAAAACACAGAATCACAGATTATAACTCTCCAAAGAAGGTAATAGCTCGAGTCTCACAAGGTTGTAGCGTTTGTACGAGTTCCTTCCTTCAAGCATGTTACAAAAACCAATTTTTCTTTTATGATTGCATGTGAAGTCATACATTATAACCATAACTAAGCATATACCAAGAGTAAATCAAACTTTTCTCCATGTTTATAACTCTTTTTAACAGTCATGCAATTACAAACCAAATCCTTATCATTGTGTTGGAAGGTGACCTACGACACAAACACACAAAAACAACTTTAAAACAACTCTTTTTGGGTTTTTCAAGACAATTTTTCAAATTTTTATGGGATTTTCGAATTTTTTAGTCAAAACACACTAAAACAGTTTAAAAACATTTTTAAAACAGCAAGGAACAACACTTGAAGTTATGGGTGATAAAATTCAACGAATTTGCATCAACATACTTAGTTACCCCCCCACACTTAAATCAAACATTGTCCTCAATGTTTTAAGCATAGATTCACACAAAACATAAGTAAACACACAAACAACAACTAAACATACTAAACATGGCAGAATGTAATTAACAAAGAGAAGAGTTTAGAGACGCAAATCTGGTTATAGAGTGTAAATTCCATCTTCTCCTTGGTAATTGCATTGAGGCTTTTGATCTTTGTGATTCCACAGGCCTACTCTTGAACTGGTTTCTGCCCATCGTTGATTTTCCTTTGTGCTACTTCTTGAACTGGGCAGCAGGATGGTTCTTTTGGTCTCCCCCGAAGGTCTGAGCATACCCTTTTGGTCTGTTTCTTTGTTCAATCTTTCCAATTCGTATTGAAAAGGGTTGGAGGATAACTCAGCCTATGTTTGTCTCCACATGCTTCAATGTATCATTTTCACTTGCCTTACTCGCTCCCCTTTGCAGAAGTGGTCCCTTCTCCGGAAGTGTATCAACCGTTGAAGATGACTACTCGAGAGCAACGCTAGGTAAGCAATCAGGAATAGATTCCAGGCAGTTGGCTCCAGATCGGAAGATTGACTCCAAGTGCCGGCTGATTGCTTCTTTTACTTTGCCATGCGAGTAAGAACAAGGACAAAGAAAAAGACAGGGAAAGAGCATGATATGAGATACTTTTGCTTTTGACCTTGATGATATGAGATACCTTTGCTTTGAAGAAGCGGTGGATGAATCAGCACATGCTTCAAACCGCCGTTTCCTCCTGGGTCATATGTACTCCAGGCATCTGGTATCATCTTTGGGGAAGAAGAAAGAATTGAGTATTTTGAAAGGCCTTGCTGGGAGTGCGCCCTCAGAGGTGAGGGAGAGTTGGGCATTTTCTTCAGGTTTGCCCTGCCATAAAAGACGAAGGTCGACATATATAGAGATAATATCAAGTGGTGGTACTTTTTACCCTTGTCGACAAACGTTTTGATCCCGCAATTCCGGCTTTTTGAAATAGTGGCGCCTCTTCGATCTTTGAATTCGCCTCTTCGATTTCTGAGCAGGCGCCCCTTCGATTTCTGAACGACGCCCCTTCGCTTTCTGAACGACACGTGGTAGTGCAGATGCGGCTCCTTTTTACAAAGCTGCACGCGTTTTCTGAAAAGCAGAGAAAGCGTCGCCGAACTTTGCGCTTGTCGGCTAAAGATGTGTAGTTGCGATGATGGCCTCCACGTGTTTTCAGCTTTGTCAGAAATCTTTTGACAAAGTTGAACGCGTCTTCTGAAAAGCCGAGAACGCGTCGCCTAAATTACGCCGGAAATTCCGGCTTTTTGAAATGGTGGACGCGTTGCCTTGGCTTCTTATAGAGCTATCGATCACCACAACAAACACACTCTGAAGAACTCCCATTCTTGAAAATCGACTCCGACCCTTTGAAAATTTACTCCATCAACCCCTATCTTTGAACACTTTTGAAAAAATGGCAAACTCATCGAACCTTAGCTTGGAATTGAGCCTTAGCAGTGATACGGGCGCGCCGCGTCAAGGTAACGTATGGCGCCCTTCTTTTTTATCTTCTAACGGTCCTCTTTCAGGTGAAGACTCTGTGATGCAGGACGCCACAACAGCTACAATAGTAGCTAAAAACCTCCTCACTCCAAAAGATAGTAGGCTGCTGTCAGGACGGTCCGATGAGTTGGCCGTTCAAGAGTCCCTCGCACTTAGTGTTCAGTGTGCGAGCTCTGTGTCCAACATGGGCCTACGCCTGCTTGCCCGCTCCCGTCAGGTGGAATCGTTGATGGCAGAGGTGGAAAGACTTAAGCAAGAGATCTAGCAGCTTAAGTACGAGAATAGAAGTTTGCATGTGCTTGCAAATAACTATTCGTCGGGGATGAAGAGGGAGCTTGATGAGCTGCAAGAATCTGAGGGTCGAATTCACAGTGACCGTCAAAGGCTTGCGTCTTATCTCCAGAGGCACCTTTTTCCTGGGTCATCCAGCGCTTGGCCAAGTATTGAGGCCTGGAATGCTCTAGCTCCGATGCCTCCCGCTCCGATGCCTTCCGCTTCGATGCCTCCCGCTTCTATGCCTCCCGCTTCTGCGCCTTCCGCTTCTGCGCCTCGTAGTGGGACTTCACGCAAACAACCTTTGTGAAGCACCACCTTTCTCCATGTTTAGTATCTTTCTTTTTTTCTTTTTCTTTTTTTTTTTTTTTTTTTTTTTTTTATTAACATAAATAAAATCAAACGGCATGGAATTGGTCCTTGAATGGAAGGTGATAATTGAAGTGAACCGGCATTGGTTTGAATTCTAGTGTAGGTGCCTGATTCAAAAAAAATAGCAAGTTAGTATAAAATCTAATGGAATTTGGAAAAAAATACTTACTTGTTTTGTCCGACAAGAACTCAATGACAAATACCACTCCTTTGAAAGTTTCAGGGATATTGGACTTGGCCAGATTGCAAGTGATGGTTATTACTTGTCCAATGTCATCAAATTTAACTTCTTTGGATTTTGTGGTTTCAAGAACGTCCTCTTTGATGGATTCATGACATTCCCTACTTGTCACCTTTGGAAGGGCTTCCAAGATGTCTTTTTCACCTTCTTCTTCCTTGGAAGTCATGAAATTTGGAACAACCATACCTGTATTAGATGGCATAGGAGCAATAGGAGCCTCCGGTAAAGGTGTTTCCACCCTTTCCGTGGGTTGGGTGTATTCCTCTTCCTTGTGATTTGATTTTGATGGTTGAGGGTCCGTTCCAACCTCCTTGTCACTTCTCAACATGATTTCCTTGGCAGTTTCAAATTCTCCCTTCTGATTTGCAATGGTTGAACTAGGGAGTTCGCCTTGGTCGCAAAATTGTCCTTCGAACTCCGCTATCTGCCCAATTTGCTTTTCCAGAGTAGTAAGTAATTGAAAAATCGTATCATTATCATTTGAATTACCTACATTACTTTGGGCAGGTTGTGGTGGCTGCATAGGCGTTGAATAGAACTCCTCATACGGCTGCCAATATCCTTCTTGTTGAGCCTCATTGTCTTGATTTTGTAAGCCCTGCACCAAACAAATTAATTCATCAAGCTTTTGGTTATAATTTATTGACGAACTTAAATTTGGTTGGGCATATTGAATATGAGGTTGTGGTGGCTGCCAATATCCTCCTTGTTGAGCATTTTGAGGTTCCCACCACATAGAGTTTGAATGATCACTCCAATCCGAATTGTAAGTATTGGAAAACACGTTATTCCTTGATTGAAGATTAAATATATCAACTCTTTGCATTTGGGACCTTTCCATGAGTTGTGACAAAAGAGAAGCATTATCAAGTGCCATCTTGTTCTTAACAAACAAAACACAAATAAAAAAAAAAACTAAATCTAAAAGACAATACAGAAACAAACAATCCAAGGGATTAGCAAATTTTCTAATCCCCGGCAACGGCGCCAAAATTTGATGCGTGATTTACTTGACACTCAAATTAAAGCCTCGTCAACACTTATAGTTTTCATGATGCTTAATGATTCTTGCTTGTTTCTCTATTATGCAATTCATGAAGGGAACTTGTGAGGAATGCTTTGGGTTGTCGTATGCAATCATCCAATTCATTAACTTAAGGAAAACTTGACGGTTAATTTAAGCGGACCTAATTAACCCGGGGTGTTGAGAATTCATGGTTTATTGAAATGCAATTGGAAATCATTTTATTATGCAAGTGTAACATGTATGGAGATGAACCCCTTAGCTAGCCATACCATCCATTCATTTCCGTCAATTTCATATTTACAATTTGTTTTCTTTACAATCTATCCATTTTAGTTTAAATTCGTCCAAAATCAATCCCCCCATATTTCGTTTAAGTCTTAGTCTTAATCTTTCTTATTTTTAGTTTTGAATTCTTCGAGTTTAGTATAGCATTTTAGTTTGTGTTTTTAAAGCATTTTGAGTTTTTGGTTTGCCTTAGTGTTTTAAACTTTAATTTTGCATTCTTTGAGTCTAGTTTAGTGTTTTAAACTTTATTTTACGTTTTTGAGTCAGTTTCCAAGAGATTTGCAATCCCTCCTAATCCCCGGTCCAGAACGATCCCTCACTTATCCATTCTACTACAATTGTCAAACGAGGGTTTAATTTGTGTGCGTATAAATCTCACATCAAATTTTGGCCTTCTCTTCCATTCCTTATACGTACAAAACAAAGAGAATTGAAATTAAACATTGAAATCAAAGAAACGCCTAAACATTCCAACAACTCAAACTTGAATTGTATGAACGTTTAGGCCCTCTTCTCTTCCTCTTTATTGTAGCATAAGGTCTAGGGATAATTGGTTTGGGGGATGGAAGTGTGGAATGGAAAAGGAATTATGGAAATAGGTGAGGAGTGGTGGAGAAAATGGTGCAGAAAATGGAGAGAAACTCACGGCTAGAGAAGGAATGGAGTGTTTGTGTTGTGGTATCTACAATGGAATGAGATGTTTTGAATGATGGGAATGCAAGGGTATTTATAGGAGGAGTGGAGATGTATATGGCTATTTGTTTAAGGTGTTTGTGTGGAGGAATGATGGAGAATTGCATGTGGAATGGCTGCAATGATGAAGAATGAAAGCTGGAAAATAAAAGGGAAAGCTGGAAATCTGAAAATGCAAATGGGAATCCTGAAATGCAAAGGTGGCCACGGTTTTGAGTGTGTTTTGTGTTGGAAATGCATGTGAATGCATGTGAATGTTGTTTGTGTGAAGTGTGTGTGGGTTAAAGAGTGAATGGTGGTGTAATGATGAAGTGTGATGGCTGAAAATGTCAAGGGAAATGCATGTGATTGCATGGCAAAGAATTTCAGGATGCATGTGTGTTGAATGATTTCTTGGTGAGGGATGTGGAGTGGTTGAATGTGGTGCAATGATAATGTTTTGTGGCTGAATTGGTGGTGGAATTATGATGGGAGTGCATATGATTAAAGAGTGGGAGTGCATGTGGGTGAATGTGAAGGGAATGCATGTGTTGATAACTAGGTTAGTGGGTGGAAATCTGAAAATGGCATAAGGGAATGGGAGCTCACGGTTTTGAGTTGTTTGTTTGTGTGAAGTGTGTGTGAATGCATGTGAAGATGCTAATAAATAATGCATGTAGGGTTAGGACATAAAATCATAACTTAAAGGGAGATGATTAAAGGGTGTTGAAAGGTTTGAAATGCATGTGTTGAATTGGTGGTTGAATGATGAAAGAATAAGTGAATGATTATGATAAGTGATAAGTGAATGATTATGATAAGTGTATGATATGTTAAGTGATAAATGAATGATATGTTAAGTGATAAATGAATGATATGTGGTGATAAATGAATGATATGTGGTGAGTGATAAGTGAATGGAAGTGATAAGTGATAAGTGAATGGAAGTGATAAGTGATAAGTGTATGATATGTTGAGTGATAAGATAAGTGGTTATTGATATGTAGATGAATGAATGATATGATAAGTAATAAATATATGATATGTGGTGATGATAAGATAAGTGTATGATATGATAAGTGGTGAATGAAGGAGTGGAATGTTGGAATGTTATGCACGACTAAGGATATAGGAAAGGTTTAAATATCCTAAAACTAAAAGGAACAAGGTTCCAACACTTTGGTCTTCAATTAGGTTTTTAATTTCGTCCAACACTTTGGCTCCAAGCATAAGCTATCCATCCTTAGCCCAAAAGTGCTCCAAACGTCTCCAAAATGCATCTTTTTGCTCCTTTAGCCCTTTTGGCCTACAAACACACGAAAATAGCTTAAAGTACTAAAATAACTAAAGAAACATAACGTAAATGCACGAGAACAAGCCATTTAAGTCGCATGAATATGCTCCTATCAAAAGGTCGACATATATAGAGATAATATCAAGTGGTGGTACTGTTCTTTTACCCTTGTCGACAAATGTCTCTTCGATATCAGAACGACGCCTCTTCGATTTCTGAACGACGCCCCTTCTCTTTCTGAACGACACGTGATAGTGCAGATGCGGCTCCTTTTCACAAAGCTGCACGCGTTTTCTGAAAAGCAGAGAAAGCGTCGCCGAACTTTGCGCTTGTCGGCTAAAGACGTGTAGTTGCGGTGATGGCCTCCACGTGTTTTCAGCTTTGTCAGAAATCTTTTGACAAAGTTGAATGCGTTTTCTGAAAAGCCGAGAAAGCGTCGCCTAACTTACGCCGGAAATTCCGGCTCTTTGAATCGGTGGACGCGTCGCCTTGGCTTTTTATAGAGCTATCGATCACCGCCAACATACACACTCTGAAGATTTCCCATTCTTGAACATCGTCTCTGGCCCTTTGAAATTTTAACTCCATCCACCCCTTCTCTTTGAACACTTTCGAAAATGGCAAACTTATCGAACCTTAGCTTAGATTTGAGTCTCAGCAGCGATCCGGTTGCGCCCCGTCAAGGTAATGTATGGCGCCCTTCTTTTTTATCTTCTAACGGTCTTCTTACAGGTGAAGACTCCGTGATGCAGGACGCCACAACAGCTACAATAGTAGCTAGGAACCTTCTCACTCCAAAAGATAGTAGGCTGCTGTCAGGACGGTCCGATGAGTTGGCCGTTCAAGAGTCCCTCGCACTTAGTGTTCAGTGTGCGAGCTCTGTGTCCAACATGGGCCAACGCCTGCTTGCTCGGTCCCGTCAGGTGGAATCATTGATGGCAGAGGTGGAAAGTCTTAAGCAAGAGATCCAGCAGCTTAAGTACGAGAATAGAAGTTTGCATGTGCTTGCAAATAACTATTCGTCGGGCATGAAGAGGAAGCTTGATGAGCTGCAAGAATCTGAGGGTCGAATTCACAGTGACCGTCAAAGGCTTGCGTCTTATCTCCAGAGGCACCTTTTTCCTGGGTCATCCAGCGTTTGGCCAAGTATTGAGGCCTAGAATGCTCTAGCTCCGATACCTCCCGCTCCGATGCCTTCCGCTTCTATGCCTCCCGTTCCGATGCCTTCCGCTTCTATGCCTTCCGCTTCTATGCCTTCTGCTTCGACGCCTCGTAGTGGGGCTTCACGTAAACATCCTCTGTGAAGGCTCCATCTTTCTCCATGTTTAGTATCTTTTTTTTTTTTTTTTTAACATAAATAAAATCAAACGGCATGGAATTGGTCCTTGAATGGAAGGTGATACTTGAAGTGAACCGGCATTGGTTTGAATTCTAGTGTAGGTGCCTGATTCATAAAAAACAGCAAGTTAGTATAAAATGTAATGGAATTTGGAAAAAAAAACTTACTTGTTTTGTCCGATAAGAACTCAATGACAAACACCACTCCTTTGAAAGTTTCAGGGATATTGGACTTGGCCAGATTGCAAGTGATGGTTATGACTTGTCCAATGTCATCAAATTTAACTTCTTTGGATTTTGTGGTTTCAAGAACGTCCTCTTTGATGAATTCATGACATTCCCTACTTTGCACCTTTGGAAGGGCTTCCAAGATGTCTTTTTCACTTTCATCTTCCTTGGAATTCATGAACCTGCAAGGAATAGGGATATTTGTTGGAATGGGGTTAGAACTAATTGGAACAACCTTACTTGAATTAGATGGCATAGGAGCAATAAGTGCTTCTGACAAAGGTGCTTCAAATCCTCCCTTCGGATTTACAATGGTTGAACTAGGGAGTTTGCCTTGGTCGCAAAATTGTCCTACGAACTCCGCTATCTGCCCAATTTGCTTTTCCAAGTGGTCCAACCTTTTGTCTTCTTGTCGAGCCTCATTGTCTTGATTTTGTGAGCCTTGCACCAAACAAATTAATTCGTTAAGCTTTTGATTATAATCTATTGACGAACTTAAATTTGGTTGGGCATATTGAATATGAGGTTGTGGTGGGTGTATAGGTCTTGAATAGAACTCCTCATATGGCTGCCAATATCCTTCTTCTTGAACATGTTGAGGTTCCCACCACATAGAGTTTGAATGATCACTCCAATCTGAACTGTAAGTATTGGAAAACACGTTATTCCTTGATTGAAGATCAAATATATCAACACTTTGCATTTGAGACCTTTCCATGAGCTGTGACAAAAGAGAAGCATTATCAAGTGCCATGTTGTTCTTCTCTAGTATTTGAATTCAACAAACAAAACTAAAATCAAAAACTAAAACTAAAATACATAACAGAAACAAACAATCCAAGAGATTAACAAATTTGCTAATCCCCGGCAACGGCGCCAAAATTTGATGCGAGATTTATACGCACACAAATTAAACCCTCTTTTCGTCAAATTGTAGTATAAGTATAAGTAGGGATCGTTCTTAACCGGGGATTAGGAGGGATTGCAAATCACTTG